>NC_137471.1:96150911-96750911 GCF_964235325.1 Thermobia domestica
GTCCTAAACGAAGTACCCTTCGTGTGTCCCTAGCATGTACAATAAGCCAATCCTCCGTTGTTCGGATATTGTACGCCAATCAGTGGCATCCTTACAAGCTGCACATGCAACATAAACTGAACGAGGATGACCCTGATCACCGGTTGGAGTTCTGCATGTGGGCTACTGAACAACACGATTTGGATTCTGCGTTCGCCAAGGGCATACTGTTCAGCGACGAGGCATATTTCACTTTGAACGGGGAGGTTAATCGACATAGTTGTCGATACTGGTGTGACGCAAATTAGAACTGGGTTGACCCGAGTCGAGAACATAATCCAGCGGAGGTGATGGTGTGGTGTGGCATATGGGACACCCGCATCATTGGGCTATTTTTCATTTACAACACCTTAACTGCACCACAGTATCTGATGCTGCTGCAGGACCTTGTGTTCCCTGCCACACTGAACGTTGACGGCATTTTCCAATCTTATTTTCAGCACGATGGAGCCCCTCCACACTATGGACTTGGTGTCCGTGAATGATTGGATGAACAACTGCCAGGGAAGTGGATTGTTCGCCGTGGTCCCGTGCAGTGGCCGCCCAGATCCCCTGACTTAACGCCCCTTGATTTTTATCTATGGGGACATCTTAAGTAGATAGTGTATGCTGAGACAATCCGTGATTTGAGACACCTGGACCAAATTTCAGGAGACATTCTAGTCCGTGTGCAGTCAGAGTGGTTGCGGCGACTACAGTTTTGCATTGCACGGGATGGACAACACGTAGAACATGTGTTGTAGCATTCAGTATCAAGGTAATTTCTCACCTTTGAACATTAATAACTTCTAAACTGTACAAGATAAAAAAAAAATTACACCACTAAATTCCTGAGCTCAAGCCAGTGTTATTTGATGTGTCATACACCCCCTTCCTATTTAAAAAAAATGACTTGAATCCAAAGTGGCGGATTTCAAGATAGCGGCCATGAATGACATACACTCCAAAAGTTGCGGCTCCTCATCAAACCTCTGTTCCCATCATCACTTTTTACTTTTCCCGTCGATTTTCAAACTTATGCAGGTGTCCAATGACTTTTGCCTCACCCTGTATTATACTTGAAATGCAAGCAAGTATTTGTTAGTTGTACACGTACAATACCCTGTTCAGTTATCTTTGGGTCTGTTTTGTTGTACTGAGACATTTTAATTTTAATTTTAACTTTCTCAGAATGTTGTTCTAGTTTTTATGTATCCTTTTGTACTTTTTGTATTTAAGTACTTTAGACCCGTAGACTCAAGAAAATTTTGAGCTCCTTTCTCCCTTATTTGTTCCTGTAGGTCTAAATAATACAGCTTACATTGAGCCACTAGCAGATTGACATGGTGTACAGAACCCAGTGTACAAATTAAGCTGTCAGCCAAGAAGTTATAGTGTAAGGTTCTTCTAGCGTCAGTAGCGTTACAATCAGAAAGCTCAGTCGCACTGTAGTACCAACGTTGATTGCAGTATAGAACTGCCTTAAATTCCTGTCTTGTGAACAGTCTCTTCTTTTCGCATACCATACTCCAATCTTGATTTCTTAAATATTCCGTCCCTTCAAACTAGGACGGGCAAAACAAATTTTAAGCCATCACGGTCAGTTGGAAAGTGGCGTCTTCAAATTCAAATATCAATTACCTACATATGAAATTTGTACAATTTTTTGTACTCTTTAATCTTGTTTTGTCACTTTTAAAAAAAAAATAGACAAATAAGGTCTTGCTATGTTCTGTAAAAAATAGACAAATGAGGTCTTGCTATGTTCTGAATATATATTACTTGTACTCTGAGAAAAATTATTATCCGCATAGCGGTATATTGTGCAAATGTACGAAATCCTTATGTTTACTACAGAAATCAGCACGAGGCATACGTTATCCATGTGCTACAAACATACGCGCTGTCCTTTTTCCCATGTCATTGCAGAATGTCTGACATCTAACAATCTTCCGTATATTACACACATATAAGTATGTTATCTACGTCAGCTCTATGTTACATACGTCCATTTGTATCTGATATCCTGATCGCCAATATACAGTTCTTTCGTTTTTACAGAAAGTACGTTTATTCGGAACAGTTATACAGAAAGTACGTATAAAATATAATACACTTTTTCAGTTATACATTTGCTGTACGTTAAGTCCAAAAACTACAGGATTTACACATGTAACATACGTTTTTACGTACGCTATATACGTTTTTTCTCTCAGTGTATATATCTGCTCAGTAAAATAGAAAAGATCCCATGTTATGCTTTACTAAACTAATCGGAAGCTTGTGTGGTTCGGATTCCACGTTAATCAGTAGCTCCCTTCTCATATAGCCTATTGAAAGGGAAATTAAACACAAACTCAACTCTTTCAACGAGACTTAAATATAATTTGACAATGCGAGAATACTTTGCACAAAGCGGTTTTCACCTTATTCACACACACACACACACACACACACACACACACACACATATATATATATATATATATATATATATATATATATATATATATATATATATATATATATATATATATATATATATATATATGTATTTACAAATTAGCAATAAGTTTGACAATTCAAATTTTTAATAATAACGAAATAGAAGCAGTAAATAGCACGTATGCACTGTATGTAGAAGGAAAATAGATTTGAGTATTGGCTTGTGATGTGATGATATTAACCAAAGAACAGGAGACGGCGGCTCAATATTGGATTGTCCACCTCTAGTGCGAGTTTGTGATGAACAACATCGTGTTTATGAACTTTCTCGAGATTCTCCCGTTTATTCCCACATTTTCATTCCATTCGTTCCTTCTTCAGAATCATTCACTTTCATTAATCATCCATTTTCTTCATCATATGTGTGGGACGAAAAAAAAACTAAAAGATTTCGTTTTCCATTCATTATTAAAGAAGTATTTTTTTTCCTTTGCAATTTTTATATGTTTATATAGAGTTTCTGTATTTAACTTCATCAATCTTCACTCTGGGACTATTACTTAAATAATTAGTACTTTTCTGATCAGAGTATATACATATTTATGACAATCACATGTTAACTTTGACGTTAAGTTATTGAAACTGCTACGATTTATTTTGTCATAAATAAGTATATACTCTGGTTAGAGAAGTAATAATTATTTAAGTTTCTGTATTATTTAGTTCACGCTTATCGTAAATCGAGCTGGAACAATACGCTTTTGCGTAGCACCTACGTTTCTTCGAACAGATTAACCACATTATACAAAGTATTCTTGTATACTAATCTTAGTTATCGTTGTTAAAATAGAAAGTGGAATAATTTCCTAAAGTAAATTAGCAAGGTAAAAGAACTCTTAGTTATTCTAGAGGTTGTGTAGCAACATTGTTATACCTTGTATCGTAAAGAGATGGAAAAAGATGAAGGAAAATACTCGATTCAGGATATGAACCATGACTTCTCACGATAAGGCGGTAAATTCGCTATAACTAAGCTAGCTCACTTAGTGTGTGCTGAAATTTATTGCCGCAGTTGCTCACACAGTGCATTATAATATGCGCTCTTTATGGTTCGGTATAAGGCATTCAACAAAAGAACTCGTCCGTCCCTCGACTCATGCTTCGCCCCCACATTTTATGTTTTCGTGCTAATTAGAATAAGGAACACCAAAGCCCTCCGTACTCCACTTCACCCTTAATATCTCCTTTCTCCATCCTTCACGCTATTCCTTTGCAGTGATTTGTTTGTCCGGGTGAATGAAGCCCAAAGCCTCGTCATGAGCTGATCTCTTTTGCCTAATCGACTCAGTTTAACGACTTTGGCGCACGCAAAGTGGGCTTTTCCTCTTTCGGGCCATAGGTTGAGTTGGTCGATTGGCTAATGCATTGCTATAGGGACGTGCGGTCCTAATGTCTGCCGTTAAATGGCTTTAATGAGTCATTCCTTTTGATCTTCCTTTTCTTCATCAGCACCTGTGTCCGCCTCTTCTTCTGTTCTAGAGCATGGGAAGAAAACTGGCTGCAGGGAGCATCGGAAATCTTCGGTCTTTTCTTTCAAACTTCTTTTTCCCAGTGTTTTTGCACTATCCGCAGATTATATCAATTCTTTTAATAAAAACATGTAATAGAGAATTTAGGGTGAAGTATGTGATTAATTACTAAGAGTCCTCACTAGGTACCTTATCACTTTCTTTCAATTTTTGTAATTAACTCGATAATAAAAGATATATCACAAAATTAATAAAATTAAATCATAAAAAATTCCAATTTATCTCAACGAAATAAAAAAAAAATATTTCACCATACAAATCAAGGGCTTAAAAAATATATCCGAAAGGTATTTAACATTGTTAATGTATTTTATATTACTTTGTACAGTCAGCGACAGAAGTTCTTTCCATTTGATAAAATTTATTTTGGGAATGACAGTGGTATGGTTGGAACATACAGCGGTCGTATGGATGGAATGTACAGAAAATTACATTCTTTTTAATTTACTGAAAACTGTACTCAAATTGCCCTTCCATTCTGAAGTTATTTGTGAAACTAAATTAGAAATAGAATTTATTAATATGTATAGGTATATGAGTACAAAATAGTTACTTAACAATCTTTATAGCGATTCAGGGAGAGGCCGAGCTTCTGCTGTTTGTGGTTCTCCCTTTCACAAATTATTTACATATTATAGGATGGCGGGTAAATACTTAATATATGTAGATAACACAAAGTTACATGAGGTTATAAATACTTAACAACTTAACAAGTTAATAATAATAATAATAATAATAATAATAATAATAATAATAATAATAATAATAATAATAATAATAATAATAATAATAATAATAATAATAGTAATAATAACACATTGACATGGTATTGTCTTAATTTTTAAATACTCTTTCAATTGTTTTTTAAAATTTCCTAAAAGTTTGTAGTTCTCTGATACTTAGGGGAAGGGCATTCCAGGCCTTAATACATTGGTACCTGATACTTTTGATGCCATAATTTAATCGTGGTTTGGATTTTCAAGTTCTTTGTTTGCCTTTGCATGTGTACTAACTGAGTATTTTATTTCAACAAATTGTGTTGAAAATAAAATTGCATCTTTCTTGAGGATTCTGAAATGAAATGAAATGAAATCTTTAAGTTTTACGTCCCACGATTATGCCTACTAGGCTAAAGCAGACGGTGATTATGAGAAATGAATGAAATGGTGAAATGAAGAAAGTGGGAGGAAACGTGAGAACCGCGAGGAAGCCCACGCACACGGTGTGTGTCCACCACAAAGTTCACTTGGCGGGAGCTGGGATCGAACCCGGAACCCCACGAACCAGAGGTGAACGCTCTACCACAGTACATTAGACAATTTATCCTATAAAAGTGAAGTTTATCTAATTTTAATATGTTCAGTTCATGGAGTAGCGGTTCTACATTTGCAAGAAAATGTTCATTTTTTAAAATTCTTATTACTCTCTTCTGAAGAACAAGGAGCTTATATTTAAGCTAGCACTTAAGTTTCCATACCAGGCTTCGATTCCGTGTGAAAGGTATGGGTGGATGAATGCATAGTAATATATTCTTGCGATAGATTCCGGAAACTTTTTGATATTTTAAACAATAACCTAATGTGTACCGAAACTTTTTTCCTGATTTCAGAACTATGTTTCTGCCATGTGAAATGCTCATCATACCAAACACCTAGGTATTTTATGTTTTCAACAATTGTTACTTTCTGAGAGCTTATTGTAATAGAATAGTTATTAATGTTTAGCATTTTTTCTGTTTCTAAAAAAATATGCACTCTGTTTTATCAACGTTTAAAGTTAATTTATTAATTCGAAACCAGTGTGACAATCTGTCTAACTCAAAATTAATCGATTTCTGTATTGTTTTAAGCTCTGATCCTTCCTTGAATATAACTGTATCACTGTATCGCAAACGAATACCACTGGGAATCTTTCAATACACATGGCAAGTCGTTAATATATAAAAGGAACAGTAATGGCATTAATATGGGACCTTGAGGAATTCCACAGTTTACAAATGCTGTGGTTGATGTGTGTCCATTCACACTAGTGTATTGCAACCGATTCTTTAAATAGCTTTTCATAAGATTGAAGGCGACTCCCCGTAATTTCATCAAACGGAAAGAACTTCTGTCACTGATTGCACATACCATGTCTCACACTCTAATTTTTTAAATATTCTTTAATTCCTTAAGCTACTGTCACTTTTTTAAGAAAAAAGTGGTGGGGTGTATAGTGATGTTCAAAACCTCAGAAAAAGCCCGTAATTGAATCTTATGAGTGATTATAAAGTCCAATCAGGATTGCTATTACCAACCCACATAACATTTATTCAAGGGACGTTCTACACTTCCAACACCTGATTTTGGACTATATAGGTTTGCAGGAGAAACTTAAGGATAATGGTAATATCTACTGGATTTCTTGTGGATTTCAATCGGATGTGCCTGTTACGGGGTAATATTGGATGCCCAAAAGTCATCCTGTGATTATCACACAAATAGTTCAACAATATCCCATATGAATTCTGTAGAAAATCCCGTTTGCAGGATATAAGCCGATTTCTGGACTTACACAGGATACCCATGGGACGTCCAATGACAAGACATGGAACGTTTCGTGAAATTTCGATATTTCGTGACAAACGTCTTTTGCACATCCAAGAGATATTTTCGTGCGATGTGGAAAGTCAAGACTTCACTTACATTACTTATTAGCATAGTTGGAAAAATTAATTTAAAAAATTAACAGATTAAGGTTAAAAATTAAGGCTCTGAAAAAATAATAAATTAAATTAAAAATTAATTTCGGAGAAAAGTAACGGTTAAAATTGAAGTTACTCATAATTTTAAACTTATTTGATTGAAATTAAAATTAAAAGTGGCGATATTCAATACTATGCTATGAAAAAGAATTATCTTGAGCTGTGAAAGATAATGTAAAATTTAATTGATAAAATTATGAATTTGGAAAATTAATCAATTATTATGAACAATTATAGCTTTCAAACAAAATTAACCTATATTATAAAATTGAAAGTCATTATGTTTGTGACTCTTAATCTCTTGAACTACCCAACCGACTTCAGTCAAATTTTCGACGTAGATGATATTTGGACCTGGAATGGTTTTTATCATAACACTTTGACTGCGCGACTTAGGAGAGGGTGAGGCTCAGAATTTTAAAAATGATTTAAAATTACCAATATCGGTGTCGAATCCAGTTTTCGGAGTGAACAGTGACGTTTCCTATCCCATTTACATCCAAATTCAGACCCGCAACTTGGAGGAGAAGGCGGGGGGAGATGTATAAGAATGATCAAAAATTACTAATATCAGTGTCAAATCCATAATTTTCGGGGTCGCTCTGCAACATGGAGGAGGCGGATATATAAGATCATCGAAAATGACTGATATTAGTGCCGGATCCATAGTTTTCGGGGTCGCTGAGATGAACAGTGACTCCCCAATGCCATACCCAGCAACATGTAGGAAGGAGAGGGGATATATATATAATCATCATCGAAAAGGACCGACATTAGTACCGAATCCATAGTTTTTGAGTTAGCTGAGAAGAACAGTGACACTTCAGATGACGTTTAAATCCAAATTCTGCCACGCAACTTGGGGATAGGGAAGGGGAAAATATATGAAATATGATCGAAAATGGCCGATATCAGAGAGAGACTCAGTAATAGTGAAAAGTGACCGACTAATGGAAAATATTACTAATTTCTCTCATTTTAACCCAATGAAGCGGGTGATTGTTGCTAGGAATTAATAAAACTGAAATAAAAATGCCACAAAATTCCCAGACAGTTTTATCAATGCTATAGGTAGGTACAGCTTTCACTGCTGGTCGCCTTTGTTGCATGGGGTCTTGGCTTCGGTTACCGATGACACTGAATCGCATTACGGTAGTTCGACTGTAGGTTCACGTATCGATTGTCAAAACTATCATTGCTGAACTTGATCAACAAAAACAGGTATTCGCATAATGATTAAATATAATAAGAGAAATATATGTATGTAATGTCAGTGTTTGATATCAAACAGGTACTTATAACCCCTTCAATGATGGTGACTGTTCTTATGAAGTTCACGCAAGAAGGTCTTGTGACGACCTAGTCCAGTGTAATCATACTTAAGAAATAACTAAATAAATAATAATTAAATAATAAAATAAAGAGGAGTGAAACTGTTGAATACAGAAAATTATTGAACATCGCTTTTGTTATTCACTTTCCTTTGCTTACATATTACTTCTAAAACGAAGTTTAAGTTTCACAAAATTAAAATTATAAGAACAATCAGCCAAGATTGTTCATTCCGTTTCATAAAAGCTTCATTTTCGTTTTATTCAAAAAGTTAACTTGAATTTTAGAAACATTGATGACTTTTCTTTTTTTCTAGTTTTTCAATTAGTAACTGAAAATATTTATCTTGCGATTTCATGATTATCAACATTTTATCCCGGCCTGCTGTCAGTAATTGGCTAAAGTCAATGTTCTCTGGTACATCTTCGGATTCATTAAACATTTCGATACCACTTTCTTTGCCTGGGCGCTTTTCACACTAACACATCATGGAATCATACAACTGTTCTTATTACTTTTGATACTCATATTTTATTTTTATTTGTTACCAATTTATTTAATTTCTAACTTGACTTGTAAGTTTATTCTAAGGCGTAAATCATTTAACATTAAAACGGAAATAAATTAAAACAATGAGTTCTATGGTGCAAGTTGATAAAATATTTAGTTCAGAAACAAACTTTTAAGAATAACGTAAACATATGTTTTCTGTAAGATTTTTGAAAATTCATAACCTTGATTACAATCAAATATCAAAATTGATATTTTTATTATAGGTTTCTCTTATGTAGACCTATAAGAAAACAGCTTTTGTATATCATATTTGAAACCACCAGAGATATCATACTTGAAACCACCAGAGATATCATACTTGAAACTTTGCAAAAATCACACAATTTCAAAACTTCAAAAATCGTAAAAATTGTAGGAAACAATCGTCAATGTTGTTACTCTAGCTATGTGAGCATAGTACTATATGTAATTATAATAACAATAATTAACTTTGATATTTCATTCCTGCATTATATGCTTCAGCTCTAAAAAAATAATTTATTAAATTTCGATACTAAATTTGGATAGTAATTTTCACCTATTATTGTTCGGTTCATGCTTTTCATGCTAAGAGACAAAATTATAGAAAAGAAAGTATTGAAGAAAATGATGTATGTTACGATGTTTTTGATAAATTCAGTTCTAAGATAATAGAAGTTGACGCTAACGTTTGTACAATCACTAACTCACACGTGCTGCTTAAAAAAAAGTCCCACTCACGAACGAGCTCTGATTACGGTTTTTAAAAACCAATTTTGGGCTGCCAATGTATATGATGTATATGACAATAGGATTTAATAACAAAAATTAAAAATGGTCAAGCAATTCTCATTGGATAACTTCATATGGATTGATCCTATTTTGTATGTGAGTGGAAAGTACTTCAGAAAATATGACTGAACCTTATACAAGTTTACGTTGATCTGTTAAACTGTTGTGCGATTGAGATTAATGAAGATTAACTGCTAAAACATTAATGGAGTTTACAAGACAGTAAGTTATGCTCTACTTCAAGTAGTTAATACAGTAGTTATAAGCTTGTACAGTACACAAAGATATTGCTATCACGTATATACATATGTATGTATTTTTGTATGTATGTATGTATGAATAGAACGTGTTACAGATAACAAATAACACTATATTCACATTACGACTGAAGACTATATCTATGTTCATATAATACGTGCACATTTGACAGATATACGTAAAGATTAAGTTCATATTATTTCAAAATTTTGAGTTTTTTTTCTTCAAAAATAGTAAAATGAACGTCTGAACATTAACAAACATGATAAATAGTAATATTGACAACAAAGTCGCATTGAACAATTGGCAAATGTACTGTCACTTAGTCGTTGTTAAACAACAGCACTAGTATAGAAGATAGTATAGATGATGATGTTAACCGTAATTCTTATTCAGCATTAACTGAGTGTCTATCTTTGCATGGGAAGAATAAAGTTTATCGAAAATATTTGAACAGTACAAGAACTTTTTCTACTTTTAAAGGTGCAATAGTATTTAAGTAAGTTTGGTTTCACTGGAGGCATAGAAGGGGAATTTTCGAAAATGTTGAATGTGTAATGAATTTAATGATAAGTTTATATGCCGAGTTTCTCCCTAACTTGGAAATATCCTGAGATAGTATGTTATTAAAGAAAACACCTTTGTCACCTATACATGTTTCAATCGAAGTGAAACAATAGAATCTCGGCTAGATCCAAATGCTAACTATGTTTAAAATTTCAAAGAATTAATCTGTTTTCTTAGGATAGACCAGGTGATGAAATTTCAAGTCTGAAGCCAGATGAGAGAGTTTGATCGCCGCTTTCTCTTCACAATTCGTATGCAAACTACAGGCCAAATTTCTATCACCATCTAAGCCAGTGGTTCTCAACCTAATTCCTATGACGACCCCCATTTTATCATATCCACTTGGCAGCGACCCCTTATAATTTCTGGTTTGTAATAAGCTTGTGTGGAATTTTTAATGTACTTATTGCAGAGATCTCACGATATACACATATTTCTATAATAGTGGAATACATTTCCTGTGTATAGTCGATACAGTAACTTCCCTAAAAGCGAATGGATTAAAACTAAATTTGGTCAGTTCATTCATATTACAAATATCGAATTCGATCCGTCATATTGTTTCAAAATGGAGAACGTTTGAAAATTTTAAAACTTCATAACTCCCTTAATTTTGAGTCAATGATAAAAAATAAAGTGATTTCTAATTTTGGTTAAAAAAGACTTGGACAGTTGTTAAAAAACTATTGAGTATTTTAAATGACTTGATAATATGCGTCAAAAAGATTGAACCGAACATAGCTGCACTAGTAAAATCACACCATGCCCAGATATCTCATTAGCTTTCAATTTTAATTGTATTTCAATATGCAGGTTCTGTTGCATTTGTATTTTTCTGATATTTCAATATGCAGTTCTCATTAGTTTAATTTCGTACCTCTTCCGTTTAAATTAATTTTTAAACAACTCTACACCCGTTGAAAATGTTTATAGATCTACTTTTTTGTTGTTCTTAACAGTATATATAAAAATAAAAATATGCCAATCAGAACAAAATTCAAATTCAAATAATATTTAAAAATATTTATCGGTATTAGATTCTGATTATATTCCTCTCTTCCGCTTATCTTCGCGACCCCGCTAGGGGTCGCGATCACCAGGTTGAGAAACCATGATCTAAGCTATTTGCTCATCAACGGTAACAAGGCGACTGAAAATTATCCAAATTGCCCCTTTATAAGCTGAATTTTTCCCCTTTATAAGTTGAATTTTCGAAAATGATCAAATATTTATTTTTAAAGACGAGCTTATATGTCGAGTTGTATCTCCTAATTTGAATTGCTTGTGAGATATTGCCATAATATTTGAACCCCTTTTTGCCCTCTCCTCTTAGGATACATATTTCAATCAAAATAAAATAGTAAAACTCCAGTTCAATTCTAATTCTGACCATGATCAAAAATTAATTCCAAACGGCTATTGTTAAAGAGCATAGACTAACGTACTCATAAATACGTACAGTGACATATTTATATGTATAGATAGATTGCTTATCATATTATGTTGTCCTTTAGAAGTGATTCGATATACATTTCATGAACGTTGTAAATCACCTAGTCATACACCATAATGTTAATTGCAAATGCCAAGGATCTTTAGGTTATCCTAACATTAATCAAATTTCTTGCAAATATATTGAAAAAACTGCATGCATCGTATTTAGCTGTAAAGAAAAACATGAAATTGAAAACTGTGTTTTGATCAGTATAGATTAAAAGTATGAAGTGCACTATGTATCTTTTAAATTCCAATAAAACACCATTGTTATTACTACAATCATGACATTGGTTCTTTTTTTCTACAAAAAATTCCTTTTGAGTCAGGCAAGCAGGTGGTCCGTTATGTGTTTCCTAATTTCTACGTCACGATTTTTATAAGCAAATTATCAATTATTGGAAATTATCGTTTGAGTTAAGACGATGAAGAGAAAACACAGCTAGGAAAGAACAATCTGTTCGTTTGCCATTCAAAAGAAAGGCCAGAAATATTGAAGAGAAGATTATGACGTTGCCAGATATACCGTTTTGTTTGGAAGTTTACATTCTTTTTTTAAATTTTCGATTTGTTCAGATATAAAGTCGTTTGATGTCATAAAATATTTCTAGATTTTGACTAATTTACCCTTTGCTTGAAAATTACACCAAAAATCAATGTTTAGATGTTCGTTCGTAGCGATACACATATGCAAGTCGCGACGTCTTGAAAATGCCTATCTTGGTCCATGGAGTTCCGAGAATGGATTTGTCTTTCCAGAATATACTTCATATAAGCTTTCATAATTTCAAACTGTTATTGGGAAACAAACTTTAAAAAAAAGAATTAAAAGTTAAAAAGGAACAAGACAAAGTATTTTGTCATTATAATTTGTCACGTTTTACCACTATGCCTGGGTCCTTCTTGACCTTCCCCATTTCGTGCTACTCTTAATACTATAAGTGAAAAGTCTTTTCGGCCAATATTAGGAATGCGTACGAGACGAGTCGAGACAGGATTTTCCTGACAGAATTCGAGTCGAGACACGGCTCTTCCAATAGAGAAATATACATTTTTCCAGTCGAGACATCACTTTTACAGCACATTTTCTAGACGAGACAGCCACAAATCTTGTCTCGTGCGCATCCCTAGCCAATATATTTCCGTTTATTATTACTAGATCCGTAAAATTTCAAATCGCGAATTTCAAGTAACTACTTTTAATTTAAACATTTTTTTTATTTATTTGTATAATCTTAAGAAATGGAAACTAACACTCACTAAAACGAAGTATTCACTTTTCTGTTATAGTTATTGATGCTCATTTTAAATTAGATTTTACTTCTCATCGTGCTTTCGTTTTTAAATTTTATTTTTACCTGTAATACTTCTATCTCCTCAGGCAAAATCTTAAGTCATTGACCAATATAATTTCTCCCGCTACTGAATTATCCATGAATTTATAATATTGGTACATTTTGCTGTATTTTCTAATTATTTTTTGAAACGTTTATCGAGTTTGTCGAATGTAACGTATCCTAGGTTTACATTTTAGTTTATATATGCTTAGAGTTCTTAGTAAGGGTTTATCTATAACCTAACTTAATTTTTCCTGTATTTTAGTTTCAGTATGCACTTATCCACTTTTTCCATATCTTGCTGATTTTATTAGTAATTCCTGAAAAGAAATGTTTTAGTTTTTTTTTTAAACTGTATAGTACTGTACAAGCTTTATGTAAATATACGTGTTTGAGAACCGTACACTGTTTGTGTCATCAATTTTATAAACAAGATTAAGAATCGCAAATATTTTAGCGATTATTGAGATTACGCTTATAAAATTCGATGTGCAAATAACAGAAGGATAATAAAGACGTATAATTAGACAAAACTTTTAAAAACACTTTCTTAAAAAAATGTTTTCGAGTCATTTGACTTACTAGTAAGATTACATTATCTATTTTACTTTGTTAAGTGTTCAAAGTTCTCTTTTTCACTAGATATCTAAGTAGAACACTATACAACCACCGCATATTTCCCATTGAAGTGACATCATGATCCAGTGCAAGAAAATTAGATCGATTTTGTTAGAGTCGGAGAATGATATAATTATCGGATTTAAAATGCTTATTTAACACAGATCGTATGTGGTTTATATTAAAGAAAGTTGTTCGACTTTATATATGCAAGAACATACTGTAGTGCAGTCTGTATTAGGAACATGGATATATCGTTCATCACATGATAAAATTTTGTGTAATAAGAATACATAACTTAAGTTTTTGTCGTATGAATGGTTAAAATAAATAGCATTCGAACACTAGTGATTTGTGGCTGTCAATTCAGTAAAAGATGAGTGTATTTCCTGTAGGTAGAACAACTCTTTACTTCCGGTTCTGATTTCATTTAGAAAATATAGTTTACCTGATTTACGTTAAAAGATTCACAGAAGACTTAGTTATTAGAGCGGGCCCAAAAAGTGCAAAATTGTTTATTCAAGTTATAATATCACAGAAAGGTTGCAAATTGGGGAGACTAAGAATGAGTAAAAATAGAAATAAAATCGGTTTATATCTTCCGGTCGCGCGTCTGTTCTAAAGTTTTCCGAATTTGGAAAAAATCACATTTCTACAATGCATTTTATGTTACTTAACGTGTCAATATTTGAATGTAATAGTTCTGGTCGATTATTACTTAAACCGATAATGATTTAGAGAAAGAGTTGCTCAAAACGGTCAAAGTATTCCGCTCGCGTAATGGCTGTCAATTCTAGGTAATTCAGGTGCTCGCTGTAAGGATTGACAACGATTGCCCGAACGGAATACCTTTGAACAATTATTTTTTCTGTCATTACCGGTTCGAGTATGATTCGACTAGGGCTATTACATTTAAATATTGATAAGTTAAGTAAGATAAAAGGTATCGTGAAAAGGTGAATTTTTCCGAATTCGGCGAACTTTAGAACAGATTCTCGACCGGAAGATAGATAGATAATAGAAAGATAGGAAGATAGATAATTTTTCCGCGGTATTACGACATGAAAAAAACAATTTTGCATTTTTTTGGTAAGCCCTATTAATTATATGATATAATAAGCTGAAGATAGTAAAGCGTTTAAATATTTAACCCTAACAGATTTCTTGATGGCGGAGTAAGGAATTGATCTGAAAGAAAATATAGATAATACGCAGAGTTGGGTTACAAGCCGAGATTCTGCATTTAAGGAAAAACTAACATACATAATAATTTGATTCTAAAAATGAAATTAAAGCATTCAGTCTTATGTCTTACGATTATGCCGTCGAGGCTAAAGGAAAGATGATAATGAAACTGATGGTTTATGAAATAATTAATGGAGCCAAAATGTGGAAGAGAACAGGAAAATCTGTAGAAAACCCTTGGACACATTATTGATCACCACAAGTTCACATCAACAGGAATCAAACGGGGGACCACTTGCATAAAAGTTAAGTGCTCTGCTACTCTTTAAAGTGCTTGGTTTACCAATCTTTATATATTTACACTGTTTGTCCGCGTGTCCATCTGAGAGACACAAAATCCCAAGAATTACTTGATGAATCCCAAGAAGTACTTGATGAAATTTTGACCACGATGTGGACAGTTGAAAGTTAAGAATCGAATTCTTTAAGGGAGGTGATCCACTGATCGGAATGGTAGAAATCAACCATTTTCGATCTCAACTATAGATTTAAAACTGTAATAAATAAAGAGAAGCGGTTTCGTGCAATCGATTATCCCCTCTGAGAATACATTTCATCTCCATCCTTAGCTCTTTATTAAAACCAAAAGGGATAGAAATCTCTTATAACTTCTGGTTTCAATATTGAGCTTCATAGATCAAAAACGATAAGAGGCAACGAGAAGCAATTTTTTGGAGTCGATTTTATTATGTTATATAGGTATTATTATAGAATAATGCATATTATTATAGATTAGGTATTATCAACACTTTATTCAAACTGGAAGTGGAAGAAAACATTCACTTCTAGTTTTAACGTTGATCGCTATAGAGTAAATGAATTAATTCTGCGATAAATTAAGCGTACCTACAATATATTCCATCTCCACTTTATTCCTTCTACTAAAACCAGAAGTGATAGAAATGTACTATCCTTCCGATTTTAATGTTAATGAGAGAAGATGACGCCATTAATAAATTTTAAATATAATAAAAATCGGTTGCTACAGCAGCATGAAAGATCTTGAATATGAAATGGAGTTTAAGGGGAAGTTTAGTGTTCAGATTCTTATGTGACACTGCCATCTTTATTTTTAAATCAATAAGTCATACTTCAGATTTGTGAGCATCTGAACTTGCTCATTCCGGTTTTACCCCTTTCCTAATAGAAGAGGGACATGAATACATATATAGCGAGTAAGCAACAGTTAAAATTGCTGGAACGACATTGCGCAAATTTTTCTAGGGAGCAGATTGTTGATAATCTCTGTAGTCTATGACTCATTAACGAGGACCTGAAATAGCGCAAAGTTTCACCGAGATGTATTTAACAACATAATTCAGGAAATTATGTGAAATTTCACACCGAAATAACATGTATAAACGTCATTCCTTTGTGATATACTTGTACTGCATTCTAATATTTAAGAAGCAAAATATATATTTACAGAACATTTCACGTTTACTTAAGGAGGTATAGAGAAAATTGAGTGACATACATAAATACTAAAATTTGGCCTAGACACATATTTTAATGAAGTATAGATCCAACTGACTGACATAGATGGTAATATAACCTTGCATGGCTTAACAAAGTATAGAAGTAACTGAATGGCATAAATATTAATATAGGCGTACATTGCTTAACAAAGTATAGGTACAATTTCCTGACATAAATACTAATAGCGACTTACATCTCTTAACAAAGTATAGATCCTGTTGACTAGCATAAATACTAATATAGACTTACATTACTTACTAAAATATAGTTAAAATACAGGCTTTATCTGTTTCAACAGATAAGGAAGTGAACGTTTTCGCAATTTCAGTGCACTCTTTAAAATCGTTTACGCCCTTCAATGGGGCTCAAAAGACTGAGCCATTGTGCTACTATGATAAATATATCAGGTGGATAAATTTGCTTAGACCTAGCGATAACAAATAAAAGCTTAGGACTTTTGATAAGATAATAAATTCGATCATTAGAAAAAAAAAACATTTATTCACTCTTTAAAGTACTGCCGTAGTATAATGTTTCAAAAACTCGCCATTTGTTTTACATCATGAATCGTGAAGGTGTAAATAAATAAAATGACATGATGATGAAACGGAGAGGAGAGGGAAACATTTAAAAAAAAATCCAGAACCTGTGATACTTTTACTACTATATGCAAAGAGAATTACGTTCCTTATTTCTCTTCCTAGAATCTGGCAACGCTCACATAGAGCGAGTGAAAGAGGAAAGCCCAATAAAGAATAGAAAAAGGGAATTGAATGAAAGGAGAGGAAAGTAAGACTATATTAAATCAACAATTCGTGGTTGAACAAAAAAGGCTAGTGGACTAGTTTTTCTTCTTTATCTTGTTTTAGCTCCAAGAACATTGGTTTTACACTAGCTCCCGTCATCCCCGATAATCGTACCTAAGATTCTCGTTCTGCACTGCCCTCGGAACTCCCCTCCACATTTCGCTTTATATAAATAGTGTGTATACTGACAGTTGAAGTCTAAAGTGCTTTCATCACGTTTCCCTCCTCCCGCCCCGTGTGCTAAAGGCAGGAAAACACGATTTCGTGAATAATAACCTCATGAACACAGATCATCATCGGCTATGAATTGCCACGACTTATCATCATGTGTAGTTGAAGATCATTGTGGCCAACTCGTATTATTAGGAAATTGTCCGATAACAAACTGCTTTTTTATTTGGGTTTTTATGAACACTATACTACCTTTCTTTTTTCTTTTTGTATTTATTCAATGAACTGTTGGGTATGTATGGAGTGTGGCCTATCTGCTAAGGGGGAATTGACGCTTTTAAAATTGACTTATTTTCAGTACGATATGTCATACATAACACATTTTTATCTATGTATGTTCTCCAACATTTTAAGTTACATATATTTTTTAAATTAAATTAAAAATAATAGGCAGGGAAAGGAAGAATTTCCAAGGAAATTCTTCATTTCCTTTGTACTCTAAAATGAATTTGATGAGAGTTCATGAGTGTTAAATTATTACGAAAAAATATGTAATCTTTTTTATTATTGTAATTAATAATTACATTATTATTGTTTTCTAATGTATTGTTATTATTGCATTATTATTGAAGTTAATTATGTTTAAAATACATTTATGGATCCCAGTATTATATGTGTATTGTCATTGAAATACTGAAATATTTATAGCTTCAATTCTTTTTACTCGTATTTATTTGTAATTCCTGAAATATTTATAATAATATGCTATAATTTTAACACTAAGTTGTTAACTGGATGCAGAGTGAAATAATATCTAACTATACTTTAACTTGTATATTTGAAAATAAAATCTAAAATACATTGTAACGATTATAAAATTACGTATGTATATTACCTTTCCTTTAATAAATTATTATAATAACATGAAATTCATAATCGTCATAATTTTGTAATTAATGATTCAAGTTATAATAAGATTTGTGCCGTAATTTAAACATGGTTAGTTATCTAATTTACAAGACTATATCCATTTATTATATTGTAGTTTAGGTCTAAATAGTAGGTTTAGTATATATTAATATAAATTTATTAATTATAATAACATTACAAGTTGCTATTAAATCACCGCATGATATAAGTATTAACTTTAACGTAACACATAGTTTCCTCATCATATAATTCACTATTCTATATTCTTATAATGTAGCCATTGATGTACTATTACCTATACATATAACTTTTTCTTCTTAACAATAATTAAGAGTTGAGGAATCATTTTCATTGATTAGTATTAAATTTCGATGATGGAAAAGAGGGAAGTTTTATTTTTCTGAATTTTAAGGGATAATTAATCATAATAAGGGATAATTAATTAATAATAATCATTAATAATTAGTAGTAACTCTTTAATCATTAGTATCAGTGATCAACAATTAATCAATCTTTTGCTTAAACTAAAATAATTATTTAATTCATTTATGACAGATGACTATTATTCAACTACGGATAAAAATATCCAGGGAAGTCTAGAATTTAAAAGACAAAACAGACAATCCTAGTTTTAGTTTCGTTTCAGGTGAAACAGGGGTAACTGGAACTATGGATGAATGGTTTCTTTATAGACTCAAGAAATAATTTGTTACGGTTTCTTTATACACTGACATCATTCGTTATATTTTGTTGACAATGCTGGATCAACGAAATAAATAGACTTCAAAATTTCAAAAATAAATCTGTTAGTGCATTTAGAATAAGCGATTATTTGCTTTGTTAATAAATAAAAAACTTCCCTTTTTTTAAAAATGGGTCATTATTATGTCTATAACAACCTAGTTCCATCTACGCAGCAAAATTAGTTTATAACTTACTATCGCTTTCTTTGTCCTAAAAAATATGTAAACTTTTAATCATAAAATTATACCATATGCACCTTTATTAATAATTAGTTAAAACTGTACGTGCAAGACGAATGTACCAGGTGTTACATATCTAAATATTGTATTAAAACACTTACAAAATATACGATAGAAATGCTTAGTGTCATTTGTAAATTTCGATCCAAGATGTGTATTTATGACTGTTAAAATATCGATATAGTTCTATCTCTAAAATGTTTCATGTTGGCAGCAGTGAAGTCACCGTCAATGATGTTATTCTTTGACTAGTTCCATAATTCATAACTAAGCCGTTCACTTAACCATCAACGAACTGACGCTCAAGTTTTCTGTTTAGTGTGTATTTAATTTAAATTCTCATTCCTTCCTACTATTTTCAGTAAATTGTTCCATGTACAAATTCGGGCATGAGAAACCAGATATCTGCATATGGTTAACAAGTATGTCGCACTTTAGGCTTATCAAAAGATAGCAGCAACCCCAAATCTAACCCATGTCTCATATTAGGAGTCGAATTCGAGCTTTCCACATCAAAGATAAGAATATTAACTGCCAAAATATAGGAAGCTAAAAATATTATGGAACCTACGAATGACGGAACAACTTGATCAATCGGGAAAACCTCTTCTCATCAAAATGTTTCCATGACCACCTGATTAATATAAATATATTTTTAAAAAAAAAATCAGTTTAAATCATATATATATATATATATATATATACAGTTTAAACATTATTCATCTTGCAATCAACTGAAGTTGTAATTTAATATGCCATAGCTTACTAAATACGTAATCTAAACTGCTATTTAGGCACTCAAATGATTCAAATCTGATTTAGTCACAAATTTTGCAGATAAATACCTTATTATCTTAAAAGAACTATGATACGAAAAGAAGTATTAAAGCAACTAAAGGAATGTTATGTAATTGAAACATATTACACTAAGCTGTTCTGAAGACATAAACCAGGTGGTGTGTACTTTGTCGAACGTTTCAAGAACAGACAGTATTCTCGAACGAAGTTCGGTTCACCCGAGAATTGCTTTTTATATTACGATAGCAGGAAAGCTTCAAATTCTATTTACATATTGTTGAGTTTCAAACCCCAAAAATCTTTAATGAATGAATATACAACGTAAAGCGTTGATCATAAATATTTATTACTTTGATGTACACTAGTTAAAAGCAACGGGTGCCTTCTCTTCGGGAAGTGTTGCCGACGAGACGAGAGTCGAGACAAGTATCTTTTTAGATTTGAGCACATTACAATTCTCGTCTTGTTTTTGAGACAAGAATCGAGGGAGACGAAAAATTTTACATAGGAGTCTCGTGGGCACATTAGTTCTCTCGTGTCTTAGACCTCAAGTAGATCTTAGATCTGTTTTACTGTTATAAGTTCATAATATTAATAACATAAATTTTTAAAGTGATTGTACGAAAGTAACGAAAGGCATTTATCGAAGTTTAAAGATACACAAGTCAATATGCAATATACTCCAATAGTCAATAAGGTTTAAATGTTGTTATATCACACTCTTCGCGAACTTTTTGTGACTTAAAAATTCTGGTAACGTCTGGATGATATTAAGAAAAAAGTCAGGGTTTAAATTTTGTATATTTACAAAATGAGATTATAAAAATTTCGGGACAATACGATAAATACATTTCGAGAATCTAGACAAGATACAAAAAAAAAAAAAAAAAAAAAAAAAAATCTTTGAGAATCGAGTCAAGATTAGGGTTCTATGATTTTCAAGTCACGAGACTAGAAAGCTTTATGCACATGTATTAAATGTTAAAATACTATGTTCTGAACAGAAAAATATATTGAGAACTGTACTGTATTGAATCGACTGGAATAATAGTAAACAGCGGCGCAAATCTGTATTCAACATTGGGGAGGACGGGGAAGACCGTTCCCATATTTTTTTTTTTTTTTTTTTTTTGCGATGTCCAAAATGTTTATGAAGTTGAAGAACAATGTTGTGGAGGATCAGAGGATCAGAGCTGTCTTCAACATTGGGAGGCGGACAGATTTGAGCCTTATTTTGGGGGACATTAACTTCATCTCAAGTTCCTTTATAGCAATCGGACAAAAATCGTCAAATTTCTCCCTTAAACACATTTCAAATCGGATTATTGTGGGGGGAGTTCTTCTCAGTTGAAAGATTGGAGGGGACATGACCCCCTCATCTTACCGGGATTTGCGTCAGTGGTAGTAAATGCAGCAGTAGTTAGCAAATTCCCAGTACTCGGCCATGTAGTTCTTAAATATTCTGGTGTATTTTCTATATTTCCTACATAATTCCATTTTAACTGTCGCTCAGACCTTACTTCTTGGTAGTACCTATAACTCACTGAGAAAAAATCTGTTATCCAGAGCTAGACAGCGGTATCTTGTACACATATACAGATTCCATAATTTTACTACGGAAATCTGTACGGAGAATACGTTATCCATATGCTACATGTTACTGCTTTTTTTCCGCTGAGATATTACATCATGCCGCTACATTGTGTCTAACATCTAAGAGTGTTCAGTATTATTACATAAGTATACGTCACGTCAGCTATATGTTATATACGTCCATTTGTATGTGAGATCCTGACCGCCTATGTACATTTCTTTATTTCATACTGAAGGTATGAATAGATGGAACACTTATACGGAAATTATTATAAAACATGCGTTTTCAGTTATAGTCGCACGTTAACCTCCTCAGACCTGAAGGCGAATTTTGGTAGCTGGAGCTACCGTTGGCTATGAATTCATTGCTCAACACTGATGCTAAGACACCTCCCCAGGTCCAAATGTCATCTCACCTAACCTTTAACGAATCGTAGGAAACTTGAAAAATGTCAACAAAATATTTGTAGGTGGCAGCGCGTTATCGAGAATACAGAACACCAAGTAGAGATAAGTTGTCAATTATAGATGTGTTTGTTGATTTCTTTTCAGAGACAAAGTATTACTAACATTTATTAGATGGTTGCTAGAAACAAGTGACATCTAGGTAAGATGCTCGGACCAGGGTAGGTTTCCTAGCATCAGTGTTGAGCAATGAATTCATAGCCAACGGTAGCTCCAGCTACCAAAATTCGCATACAGGTTTGAGGAAGTTAAGCCCAAAAACTACAGGATTTACGCACATAATCTACTTTTTCCGTATGCCACATACGTTCTTTTCTGTGAATGTTGCCAGATGCCTTTACAGAAGCAAAGCTAATCTAGAACGCATGTTCAAAATGACCAGTGGCATCTGTGATTTTCTCCACTGCAAATGACTAGACTGAAGAAAACGCTGGGCAAAGATTTGCGATTAAAGGGAACTGTAATTGTTTTGTCTCGTAATTTATAATTTTTCCATAAATCTTTGATAATCTTCATTTAACCGAAAACTCTTCTACACACTTCTACTCTCCTCTCTATAAAGCTCCATCAATCAAACAATACACAACAAACCGGTAATATCGAAAACTGGTTCCGTGTTCTGTCAGAAACCGGTTTCGGGTTTCTATCAAACCGGTTCGATTTTCTCTTAACAGTTTTTAATTCTTCGATAACTTGTTCGGAAACGAGAACTAGCAGAACAAGAACAGATATCGAAAGTTATGATTGTTTCAGTAATAACCCAAAACTCTTCTGAAAAAGACAAGAAATGGTTTCAATGAAAAACAACCACTTTTTGAAAAAAAAAAAACGAACCAGTTTTTGAAGAAAGTCGAAACCGATTTCGGTTTAAAACCGGTTTCTCCATTCTAATTGTAAAAAAAAACAAGGAAATGATACTGAATTTGAACATATAATGATGATTTTTTTTCATGTGTGAATTAACAATTCAAACTCGTAGCTAAAATGATACACATGTGTCTTCTAATTAAGTGCTATGAAGATGTTATAATTGAAAAGTCATAGGAAATAATTTTACAAAATAAAATTTACCTTAAACGACTGACTACTGGCACATTTACACTATAATGAAGTGAAATGAGGATTAGTATTTGATGCCTTGTTAAGGAAATTGACCGTATTATATTTGTCTGATACCACTTGTCATATGTGCCAACTGTTAATTCTACACTATAATTGGTATGTAGGTAACTGATATTTGTTGTTTAAAAATGTTTCTTCTTTTTCCGATAGCATATCAATGCAATAGAATATTTACTTGTTTGTATGGAGCTCATTATAAATATACAGAACAATAATTATGTCTGTTGTTTTATGTGATTGCAAAATATACTCACTTATTTTGAGGGAGGAACACAGACTGTCAATATTTTATAATTAAATCCTGAGTCTAATATTCGACCCAGGTGGGGCGGAAATGGAAATTGTGGAAACTTCATAACGAGGAGCTACATAATTTTATTGTTTACCTAGTCTTGGAGGCTAAGGTGAGCAGATCACGTAGCCAGAGTGAAAGAAACAAGAAATACTTTAAAAATTTTAACTACAAACCCAATCGGAAAAGGGCTATTAAGAGGACTTAGACGCAGAGGGTATGGCAATTTTAAGATTGATCTCATAACAGTAAAAATATAAAATAGAAACTGAACCTAATTGGCTAAGTACAGAAGTTAATGGAGACCTTTCGTAAATGCGCCATTCAAAATTCAGAGCCATAGAGTTAGTTAGTTTTTAGTATGTACCTTAATGTTCCTTTCTGACATCGATCTTATATAAAGTAGACCTATATTTTAACGTGGAAATAGAACAATATGCCTAGATATATCACCACAAAGAATCAAACTCAAATTTCTCAAATTCTAAGGATACAACTTTGCCAATGTTTACTAAAAATAAAATAAATTTAGATTTAAAATAATTCATATGGAAACCCTGATTCGTAGAACACGACACTTGAAGTCTGAATGGCGAAGGCGAGGCTTATCCGTAAAGGGATGAATTCAAAGGATCTTTCGTGGAAGTACGTACCTCAGAATCTTTTAATTAACCAAATTTATGTTAATCGATATCAAGTGGATGCAATTTTTCTTTACTCTCTTTTTGAAACATCCCACCCTTTTGCTCTTCCGTCTTTCATCCGACGTTATCGGTGGAAACGTGATCGGGTGAACCGTTTTCAGAAGAGCAACAAGGGTACGGCAAATTGAAACTGAAGACCATTGACTTTCAAACTATATAAACAAAGATGGAAAACCTAGAATGCTTCCTATGTAGATAAGGTCAGACCTGTTCAATTGTTATAATAATATTAACCTTAAAAATGAACATGCTTCTCCTTAGTTATCAAAATCCGTTACAAATAGATGAATGAAATACTGATTTTACAAGATTGAAGGTGTATTCAATAACAAGAACCACCATCTGTATTGCTTTTTTGCCAGCATCAGTATTAAGCATAACCGAACTTTTTTGCTTAAAATTAAATTTATTTATGTGAATCTACAAATACACGCAAGATATGACTTACATTTCTGTGATACACTCGTTTGCGAATAGAAAACTTTTCATATCTCATCTAAAAATGAAATATGATATATTTTACAATTAAATATGTGTCTAATGATGCTCTTAGATATACTGTATTTTTTTTTAGCTCATACCACTTGGTGTAAAATATACATAATTTCTTTAATTAATATGTTTCCATATATAACAGATAGAAGAGATTAAGCTGAAACAGAAACTTTTCCCATTTTTGCTGATAGAAAACCAGGAAATTTCAATATTTTCTACATCAATACTAATTGTATCTGTTTATGACGAAATTCCACGTTCTTATACTAAAATCTACTTGATTTTTATTCGAGGCTTAGTACTGTACCGAGAATCAAACCTGGGGATCTGGGGATAGAAAGCGCGTAAATTAATAACTTGGCTACTAAAAACCATCTCGCATTTAGAAAATTACTAGCTAAAATGCCCAATCTTCGCGTGGAAAGGATAGGTTTAAGACCTATGGAAAATTTTTTAAAGGTATATTTAAACCTCCATCCTTCACCTTAGGATGCGTGTTTGTATTAAAAGAAAATCATAAAAGTCCAACTCGAACCAAGCGCTATTCACATTTAAACTTAATTTTAAACGGTTCAACCATTTTTTCACTTCCTCATTTTATGAATGCAAAGTGCGAAATTAAAATATTAGATGATTGCTCCCTTCCCATCTTTCGACGCAAAATTGCGAAAACTTTGAATATACGTATATACAGGGTGGTTCAGTAATGTTGGACAGCCCTGAATAAATCGAAAACTAGAAGAGATATTAGCAAGAGTTTGGTGGATGCAGATACTTGTGGAAGGGGGACGTCTTTTGAGGTACAACACAATGTTACCAGGTCAACAGTGTTGCCAGCTCAGTACAAAGTTGCCAGCTCAGTGTTGCCAGCTCAGTACAGAACACTGCATAATAATTCCTTCGCCCTCCAAACTACAGGAACGAGTAATGAAAATGATACGCCCAACAAAATGTAAGAACTACACGGGTCTAATCGTCAAATCAATTATGCAGTGTTGCAAACCCCGCACACCTTTGGTGTATCTCGAAAACGGTTAGAGATATCGCTTTCGAACAAACGCTATTAGGATTCCTGAATCTTCCATAGACTTTCTATGGTGTTTCCAGCATTATGTCATATGGGCACTTTTCCTCCTATAGCAACTGCAAAATTTTCAAATTTTTCCCCCTTTACTGTGGCAACCCTGTTACTCGCTGGATGCTGTGCGTTCTTCGGTTTACTCTTTCGGTTACTCCTTTTCATTCCGTAGTATTATTTTTCTGGCCTTTTTGCTAGTTTTGCTCTACGGACACTTTAATTTCTTGATCTTTGAAGCTTTATAACTTCCTTATTTGGCAACACTGACAGGTGCGGTTTCGCTTGTTGGTATTCACATTCTGTACTAATTCTTTTGATGGCATAAACTTCTATATGTTCCATTTAAAAAAATACAACTTTGTACTGAGCTGGCAACACTGTTGACCTGGTAACATTGTGTTGTACCTCAAAAGACGTCCCCCTTCCACAAGTATCCGGATCCACCACACTCTTTCTAATATCTCTTCTGGTTTTCGATTTATTCAGGGCTGTCCAACATTACTGAACCACCCTGTATATATATATATATATATATATATATATATATATATATGAACAAACTCCATGGCTCTGGATAAGTAGAGTAACAAATAAAACACAGTTCTGACCAGAGCAGAATGAAATATATTAAAAACTATACTTACAATGTTACAGTTTCAAGGACCTAACGTCCTCTTCATCAGACACAAACACTGAGATAAGACATGTGACAGCAGATCTTATATACATGAGAAAGTGAAAGGCCACGCCCCTTCTTCTCTCTCATTGGTCGGAGGGAACCAATGAGGATAAAGTTACTTACGCGCAAACAGAAAAATATAATGAGCCCTTTCACTTTTTCTAACAGTTCCTTAATGAGATGACATACAAAGAAAGTAAATAACAAATAGAAAATATTAAATAAGAAAAAAATTATATATATATAACTAAATATATAAATATATAAATTTAAATAATTAAATAAATAAATATTAATAGCTTATATGCACTTTTCTTGTTCCTTTTCTATCCCATCCAACAATTTCTCCCATTGCTCGTGTATATTCATACCGCTTGTCCAATTCCTTAGGTTCTCCTCTTGTTCTCTCTTTATTCTTCTAGCCTCTTTCCACTTTCTAATAATCTTCCTCTTCTCTCTCTCTAAACCCCTAGCTCCCTCCCAGTCTATTTTATGTCCCGTTTCCTTCACATGTTTGTATATAGCATTATTATCCCTTTTCAGTCTAACATCATCCTTATGTTGTTTTAATCTGTCCATAAGCCTTTTCCCCGTCTCCCCTATGTATTTCATGTCACACTCACTACACTTCACTTCATATATCACTCCTTCTTCCTGCTCCTCTATATGATTTTCCTTCCTTTTCCTTTTCTTCCTTATGCACTTCAACAAAGTTTCTCCTCCTTTTCTATAAGTCTTCACACCACCTTTTCTTAATAACTTCTTCAGCACTTCGGTCTTTTCGCCTATGCTCTGAATGCCGTACCACTTCTTGTCTTCCTCTTCTTTCCTATCCATATTATCTTCTTTTCTCTTTCTCCTAAACTGCTCTATCCTATATCCATTATTGTTTAATTGTTTGTAGAATTTTTCCAAATCTTTTTTCTTTCCCTCTTCCTCGCTGTTGATGTTTTCTATCTTCCTTTCCATGTTCCTAATGAAATTCTTCTTAGTTGCTTTGTCTACATCACTTCTCCAGTGGCAATAAATACCTGCCCAACACGGTTTCTGATACCAACTAGTAGTCACTTTCTCACCTTGCTTCTCTATCTTCATATCCATGAAATTGATAGAGTTATTTTCTTCAACTTCTAATTCTAACCTTATGCCTTTCTCTTGGTCTTCTATACTTTCAACATATTTCTCCAGTTGATTTCTATTCCCTGTCCATATGCCTAAACAATCATCAACATACCTGCAAAAGAACAGTAACTTTCCTCCTGCTTGTTCTGTCACTTTTTTCTCCCACTTGTTCATTACTATTTCCGCTAGAACTGGACTCAGCTTGGATCCAATGCTTAAACCTTCTTTTATCTTCACTAGTCTTTCTCCAATTATGCAATAGCTATTTTCCCACAAAGTCTTAAGCGCTCTTATAACTTTCTCTTTTTTCCACTGACTTATAACTTTCCCTTCCATCTCCTCTTCTATTGCCTTTATGACATAATCCCTTCTTATACTGGTGAACATGGCTTTAACATCTACACTAAACATTAACACCTTCTCCTGATTCCACTTAATCTCATCTATCCTCTTCCTCAATTCTTCCGTGTTCTTCACTCTGCATGTCTTTTGTCCTTGTCTGATTTCGTCCATTATCTCTCTTAATTTCTCCTCTAGTGGTTCAAAATAGTTACCTCTGCAGTCCAGTACTGGTCTTAGCTTCACGTCCTTCTTATGTATTTTCGGAAAACCTTTCATGACAGGAATCCTTCCTTTTTCGTTGATCATCTTTTTAATCCCCGCCTTTTTCCCTTCTTGTATTATCTTTTTCAACACTTCATCTTTCATGTCCTTGTTACCGACTTCCTCATATGTCTGATCACATAACTCCTCTAGCTTCTCCTGGTACCATCCTTTCTCCATTACTACCAACGCGCCTCCTTTGTCCGCCTGTTCCACTACGATATCCTTTCTTTTCCTTAATCTTTTCAGTCCTTCCTTCTCTTCTTTCCTTAAGTTACTCTCCTTCTTGTTCATATTCTGCCTAACAATCGACAATGCTTTTTTCCTTATTCTCTCTCTCTCGTCCTTATCTTTTATGTCTACAATGGCTTGTTCTACTGTGTACACCAATTCCTTCTTGTCCACTTCTTCCTCTTTAACCTTAAATTTATGTCCTAGACTTAAGCACTTCTCCTCTTCTTCCGATAAAACTATGTCACCTATCACTACCACTCTGTTCCTATTATCCTTTTCTTCTCTCCAACCACAAAGAAAGGATTAGTGTGTGAATCAGTGAGGTTCAAGAAACTAATTAAGAAAATTGAAAAAGAAGTTATCTGGGACGTCATAAGGAAAAGAAGTAAGGAAGTGAAAACAAGTGAGGAAGTGTCTAACCAACTTATGGAACATATAAAGGACGGTGTTAGTATTTTTATGAGAGAAGCAGTGATAAGAGATCTAAGAGAATGGGAAAGGAGTTTTGAAGAAAAAGTTAATACCAGATTAGCCAACAAAGGAAGATTGTTAGGTTGGAGAGAAGAAAAGGATAATAGGAACAGAGTGGTAGTGATAGGTGACATAGTTTTATCGGAAGAAGAGGAGAAGTGCTTAAGTCTAGGACATAAATTTAAGGTTAAAGAGGAAGAAGTGGACAAGAAGGAATTGGTGTACACAGTAGAACAAGCCATTGTAGACATAAAAGATAAGGACGAGAGAGAGAGAATAAGGAAAAAAGCATTGTCGATTGTTAGGCAGAATATGAACAAGAAGGAGAGTAACTTAAGGAAAGAAGAGAAGGAAGGACTGAAAAGATTAAGGAAAAGAAAGGATATCGTAGTGGAACAGGCGGACAAAGGAGGCGCGTTGGTAGTAATGGAGAAAGGATGGTACCAGGAGAAGCTAGAGGAGTTATGTGATCAGACATATGAGGAAGTCGGTAACAAGGACATGAAAGATGAAGTGTTGAAAAAGATAATACAAGAAGGGAAAAAGGCGGGGATTAAAAAGATGATCAACGAAAAAGGAAGGATTCCTGTCATGAAAGGTTTTCCGAAAATACATAAGAAGGACGTGAAGCTAAGACCAGTACTGGACTGCAGAGGTAACTATTTTGAACCACTAGAGGAGAAATTAAGAGAGATAATGGACGAAATCAGACAAGGACAAAAGACATGCAGAGTGAAGAACACGGAAGAATTGAGGAAGAGGATAGATGAGATTAAGTGGAATCAGGAGAAGGTGTTAATGTTTAGTGTAGATGTTAAAGCCATGTTCACCAGTATAAGAAGGGATTATGTCATAAAGGCAATAGAAGAGGAGATGGAAGGGAAAGTTATAAGTCAGTGGAAAAAAGAGAAAGTTATAAGAGCGCTTAAGACTTTGTGGGAAAATAGCTATTGCATAATTGGAGAAAGACTAGTGAAGATAAAAGAAGGTTTAAGCATTGGATCCAAGCTGAGTCCAGTTCTAGCGGAAATAGTAATGAACAAGTGGGAGAAAAAAGTGACAGAACAAGCAGGAGGAAAGTTACTGTTCTTTTGCAGGTATGTTGATGATTGTTTAGGCATATGGACAGGGAATAGAAATCAACTGGAGAAATATGTTGAAAGTATAGAAGACCAAGAGAAAGGCATAAGGTTAGAATTAGAAGTTGAAGAAAATAACTCTATCAATTTCATGGATATGAAGATAGAGAAGCAAGGTGAGAAAGTGACTACTAGTTGGTATCAGAAACCGTGTTGGGCAGGTATTTATTGCCACTGGAGAAGTGATGTAGACAAAGCAACTAAGAAGAATTTCATTAGGAACATGGAAAGGAAGATAGAAAACATCAACAGCGAGGAAGAGGGAAAGAAAAAAGATTTGGAAAAATTCTACAAACAATTAAACAATAATGGATATAGGATAGAGCAGTTTAGGAGAAAGAGAAAAGAAGATAATATGGATAGGAAAGAAGAGGAAGACAAGAAGTGGTACGGCATTCAGAGCATAGGCGAAAAGACCGAAGTGCTGAAGAAGTTATTAAGAAAAGGTGGTGTGAAGACTTATAGAAAAGGAGGAGAAACTTTGTTGAAGTGCATAAGGAAGAAAAGGAAAAGGAAGGAAAATCATATAGAGGAGCAGGAAGAAGGAGTGATATATGAAGTGAAGTGTAGTGAGTGTGACATGAAATACATAGGGGAGACGGGGAAAAGGCTTATGGACAGATTAAAACAACATAAGGATGATGTTAGACTGAAAAGGGATAATAATGCTATATACAAACATGTGAAGGAAACGGGACATAAAATAGACTGGGAGGGAGCTAGGGGTTTAGAGAGAGAGAAGAGGAAGATTATTAGAAAGTGGAAAGAGGCTAGAAGAATAAAGAGAGAACAAGAGGAGAACCTAAGGAATTGGACAAGCGGTATGAATATACACGAGCAATGGGAGAAATTGTTGGATGGGATAGAAAAGGAACAAGAAAAGTGCATATAAGCTATTAATATTTATTTATTTAATTATTTAAATTTATATATTTATATATTTAGTTATATATATATATTTTTTTTCTTATTTAATATTTTCTATTTGTTATTTACTTTCTTTGTATGTCATCTCATTAAGGAACTGTTAGAAAAAGTGAAAGGGCTCATTATATTTTTCTGTTTGCGCGTAAGTAACTTTATCCTCATTGGTTCCCTCCGACCAATGAGAGAGAAGAAGGGGCGTGGCCTTTCACTTTCTCATGTATATAAGATCTGCTGTCACATGTCTTATCTCAGTGTTTGTGTCTGATGAAGAGGACGTTAGGTCCTTGAAACTGTAACATTGTAAGTATAGTTTTTAATATATTTCATTCTGCTCTGGTCAGAACTGTGTTTTATTTGTTATATATATATATGAATACAATAAATCTATGAGCTTTATGCAGAGTTGTTTTGACGTATGATTAGAGTCATACTAAAGGCCTGACTACTGCAGAAAACATGTTAGTAGAACTCTCTAGTATAGCATGCGTCTAAACGACTTTGCATAAGTCCCTACTTTCTGACTTTCATCTATCTACCTTTAGGAGGATTAGAAAACTGATTTTAGAAATCAGAGTGTATAAAATGACGCATATTGATATGTTAAACCATTGTTTGATGGACTTGTTTGTTCTATATGTAATAGGAGAAAATTCGTTTCTATTACTCTAGCTGTACAATAGATCCTTCGCCTCTACCGGTATTTTATAATTAGCGAAGTCAAACATAGAACCTGTATCACTACTTGATATCAAATTACAGTTCTTCGTTTCTCCACAATTGTGAAACTAAGACACTCTGTAGCCAATGACGCGTATATTCTCTAGTTTTAAACTTCTAAACTATGCTATGCTCAAGTATCGGAAGTCTTGTAGAAGGTGTATACCTGTTCGTCTGTCTGTTTGCCTGTTCGTGCGTCCGCTTGTCTCTACGTATCAGAGCAAAAACAATAAGAAATAACTTATCGAAATCTGGTATTTTGAAATCGATTCAGCGTCAAAGAATAGATTCCATCTTTCCTGTTAACTCTTTATTCAAACCGGAAGAGGTAGAAACCAACCATTCATGTTTCAACGTTGGTCACCATACAAAAAAAAAAAAAAAAAAAAAAAAAAAAGGTAGCAGATAAAGACAATCAATTATTCGATTAAAAGTTTTAATAATGGATTCAATCTCCACTCTAATCTCTCTACTGAAACAGGAAGTGGTAGAAATCGACCACTTCCGGTTTCAATATTAATTTTAATAAACGAAGAAACGGTAAAAGATAGCAAGAACTGGCATTTTGATAAGGATTCAGCGTCTCAATCCCAAAAATAAATTCCTTCTCTCTTATCATTCTATAAATCTTAATAACTAAAAAAAGGTACAGATAATTACACTAAGCTTTTTCGCTCTCATTTACGAACTCATGGTGCAGCTCTTCTCATCCCGTTAAAAATATAATTTCCGGAAACACAGTGCCACATGCTCACTTATATTGAATAAAGAGTTTAAATACAAAATTTTATCTCCCAAACATGTTTCTGACCTTAAGAAATTCCGAAATATGATTATATTATTATAATCTTTGCAACTCCACAATTATTTCTTCCCGCTTTTTCCTTCTTTTCTATGGAAAATATTTTTAAAAAGCTGAAAATGAAATAATTCAGCTTTACGTCGCATGTTTATGCTGCGTAGGTTAAAGGAGACAGTAATGATGAGAATGAATGGAACGGTGGAATGAAGAAAGTAGGAAGAAACGGAAGGACTCCGAGAAAACCCAAACCATGGTATTTGTGTACCACAAAGAAGAAGAAATCATGGATGACTGACTGACTAAAACAGCCAAACCAAACCACTTAAGCTAGAAACTTCAAATTTGGATTATACATAGGATTAGTGGCTTAAGGTACCAGTAAGGAAGAAGTTTTGGAAATTATGTATGGAAGAGGGTATAGGATGGCAATTGTTATATTAAAATGTCCATATCTTGGATTATATTAAGATTAAAAGCATGAAGTTTGATATTTGGACTTATGAGTTAAAATAGTTAAAGGCGTGTACTTTCTCTAGAAGGGAGGGAAAAAGGAGGAAGAAAAACGCTAGGGGTTGGAATTGGCCATATCACGAAATCCATTAAGTCTATAGAAACGAAATTTGGTCTTTAATTTTTCTTTGAAATAATTGAAGGAAACATGTTTAAGCGTTTTGATATTCTCCCGGGAAGAGAAGAAAAATGCGGAAAGAAAAAGAGTAGGGTTGGAAATATTATAATAAGATGGTCAGATTTCGAAGTCCTTTAAGTTAGAGACACGTTAGAAAGAAAAATATTAGTGTTATACTCCTTATTCAATGCAAGTGGACATGTGCCATACCGTTTTGGGATTCCGTTTTTAATAGGAGAAGGAGGGCAATTTCTACCTTTGATCATTGTTAGAGTTTGAGCTGATATGAGTTTCTATCATTTCACTTCGATCGAAATGCATACTATAAGGGGCAAAAGTGTTTTGAATATTCGCAGATAACAAAGTCATAAATGTGTTCTTCTCGTGCGAAGAACGTCTATTTTAGCTAATTTATTTATAAAATATGAACACTTTGAAGAGAATCCAGTCCCAAGACTAAACTATTCCGTATGGATATTCCATTTGAATTGACATTGCTACGCCACATCTTAGGGTTGTTATTGAAGTATTTATTTGTAAAATATGAACAAAATCACCTTAGCAAGTTTTTATAAAATGACCTAAAACACAACTCTATAAATAAACTACACCTTGTGGATAAATTCAGAAAACTAAAAACTACTTACGATACACTAAAATATGTTAACAAAATATTTGTACCGTGTCCTGCGAAAATGAACTAAGCGCCACTTTCATACTTTTAAGAAAATTACGTATAAAGGTTGATGTCCAGCATTAATGTAGCCGTATTCAAAAGTGAAATTATGTTTCTCTTTTTGGAAATTTGTTGGTTTTCCTCTCTTTTCGATTGTGCAAAACTTTCTAATGCTTATCAGGAACCAATCATCGCATTTACGTGGATTTTCAAAGTTTGGCGCTTAGTTCACTTTTGCATAGCACGGTACATTTATTTATAGACTTTGAACAAAATCGACCGACTGGTTTTAGAGAAATCTGTCTTAAAAAAAAAAACTCACCCTCAAGAATAAGCTACCTCCATTGTGGATTTTAAAACTGAGGAATCACTTCAAAGTGTAGTGTTATAAATGAAATATATATTTATGAAATATGAATAAAATCGCATGAAATGTCTTTTTTAAATGGTTGATTGGAAAAATTCCTTACAAGAGCAGATTATCTCTTGGGGGCTTTTCAATAAAAATGGCTAATGCTATATTATAGGTTGGTTACTGGTAAATTGATATATGAAATAAATAAGCAAAATCGTTAGAAGCGTATTCAAGAAAATCTCAAATTTCGATTTTAACCCTCCAGTAAGCTACCGTACGCTTATTTTTATGGTTACAAAGAAAATTCCAAAAATTCCCCAGGTATAAAAGACCTCTGGGGGAGTATATATATATACCAGAACAAGCGAACGGGCAGACGAAAAGACAGATAGCAAGCGAGGCAAAAGTTCTTTCTTTTTACATATAGGCAGGGGTAAAATTGGGACTGAAAAGGTGGGGGACCCACAACGTCACGTTCTTCCCTCTGCCTATCTTTGCCCATTGTGAGTTGCTTAGAAAGTGTGGGAACGAAAAGAATATTTTCTGGAAGCGGAGGGACGGCGTCCCTCTCGTTCCCCTTACTTTTACCCCTGCATATAGGGTCCATGAAACATGTAAATCTGTTGAAATCTAGTTTTTTCTCAATCATCACAATATTTCCTTCTTTTCCATCATCGCTCGAAAGTAATAAACAATAAAAAAATCAATCACTCATTCAATTCCAGATCACTCGAACTTGAAGTTTTACTCAAATGTTCTTCAGCCTAATCTTAAAACATAATTTTTGGTAATTTTTGAGTATAGAGAATTGTCCGATAAATAATTTGTAATCATTTCGAGATTGTATCCATTCTGATATCACTGCCAAAGATGATCATCAAGGAAAATACACTTTGTACTTTTTTTTTTAAACTTTGAGTGACAATAGAAGGTAAGCTAATATGGTGGTAATTAAAGTATCTGTTAATCCGTTCGTTCGTTCTATGTATATATTTTCACTCTGCTACGGGTCATGCTGTTCAACGCATCTGCACCAAATTTGAAACTTAAGTTGTTCATAAGATTCTCAAGCGTGTTCCAAATTATCTTCCCATTCCCAAAAGTAAGGATAAGTTACTGAAGGGTCATAGAAAATCAATTTCTCTCAAACTTATGTTTCCAGTTTCAACCAAAGAACTACCTCGTGGCTAAGCGTATGTGCCTTTGGCGTGGGAGACTCGGATTCGATTCCCGATGGAAGCTCATGTGGTTTCTGATTCCACGTTAATCAATAGGTCCACGTTTCATATAACCTAGCGGCTGAAAAGGACACTAAACTCAAAATCCAATACAGCCAAATGACCTTAGGCTATATGAAATTTAATGAAAGAATAAATAAATGCCTCTAAAGATTTAGTTTATTTTTCATATATCAATATCTAATTTATAACCCTGTATTATGATATATTAATAAGTCATTTTCCTGGAAAATATCTATGAGTGGAAGATTACTCTTTGGAGTAAGTTCTTTTCGGAAGATTTTTTTTTTCAGAAGTGACAGTTGATTTTGTTCATTTTTCATATTTAAACATTACACTAATAAGCTTACAATATGGTGTTACTCATTTGATCTAAAACAAAGCCTTTACGAAGGATAGTTTGTCCTTGGGAGTGTTTTTATCGGACGATTGTCTTATAAATGACTCCGTCAATGTTGTTCATATTTCATAAATAACCTAACAATAGGGCATACAGCATGATTAATTTGTTTTGTAAAATCTACGAGGGGTAGTTTTAATTGTGGGCACTTTTTCGATTTTCTTGAAAAGCAACTAAGGCGATTTTGCTTATATTGCATAAATAAACATTTAATTGAAAACTTTATAATGTTGTGAATTACTTGTTACGAAAATATCCACAAAGGGTGTTTTACTCTTGTGGAATGTTCCCTCTCAAATGATTTTCCCAAATCCGACTAAAGCGATTGTGTTCATATTTCTTAATTAAATATTTCATTAATAATATTATAATACTGCATAAATCACTCCCATGAAGGTATCCACGAGATTAGTTTAGTCATGGGTGTGAATTTTCTTTATAAATTGTTCCTGCCAATTTTCTCAAACACTCTTATGTGATTTTGGGTATAGTTTCCACCAGTCGTTCTTTCAGAAAAAAAAAAGTTTCAGGAGGGGGGGGGGGCACGCTTAGTATTCCGAGGGACACTGCTGGTACTATTCTATTTATTATTATATTATAGACGTATTATTTTGGTCTTCTCCAGAGGACATTCTCAGAACTCCGAGGGGCAGTGCTCCCCAAAATCATGTCTGGAAGAAACACTGGTTTCCACCAGAAAAAAATTCATTAATAAAATAATGTATGACCAAAATCATTTGTTATGGAAAAACATACAAGGGGTAGCTTACTTTCGGAGATGAAATATTTCAATAACGTCTTATAATTTTGTTCATATTTCAAAAGGACATACTTCATTAATAACTTCAGTACAACATGATTTAGTTTAAGCAAATGGGAAAAATGGAATGAAATCTTTCAGTTTAGTGTTTTACGATTGTGCCAGTTAGGCCAAGGAAGACTATGATTATTCAGGTGAATGATGATGGACTAATTGGTGGAATGAGTATGTGAGAAGAAAGAGGAGTACCCCGAAAAAATCCACGAACACGATGTTGTTCACCACAAACTTACGTGACCGAGGATCGAATCAGGAACCCTACGCACCAGAAGTATGTGTTCTATGGAACCTTTAGCCGTCTTTCAGGTCCTATCTAAGTAGTTCTCGTAAAATCATCCTATAATTCTACTTCAAAATGCCCAAAAATTGTTTGTTTATTGAAGTTTAGCGTCTCTTGTCATCATCGAGATTATATGAGACATGGAGCTCGCAATACGTCCAATGCTCTCTCACCTGATGTGTCATGGAAATGTGTCATGGAATCCAGCTTTCGAATGTCCACAGAACGTCCGTTTCCAAAAATTTTACGTTCCATCACCACTGATGATTTCATAGGATAGCTTGCGGGGAATTCCTCCCGAACTAAGAACCCCCACTCTCACCCGCGAGTCCGTAACTTCAATCGTGCTCAATGCACATTATCAGTTGTTTTGCAATACTTTTCACCACTCGTATATTGAAATTCCCCGGGGAAAATCTGAAATCATCAATATCCATAACTATTCCGACATCACAGGATCGACAACCCTTGGACGTTCTGTGCCGTGTTCATTTGCGAGGCATGTGTGTCAAGTCGAGGATTCGAGACATATGACTGAAGGTCAGAGAAATTAAACAAGAAGATATACAATGTTACAAATGTCTTAATCAGATCATTTAATTTAAAAAAAAAATGTGCGGTATATGTCGCTGATATAGGTGTGAAAAAAATCTTGACGCTCATCCCTTTGAATTCGTGTTATTCTTTCAGATGGGAACAAGGTTATGTAAAACACGTTTAGGGTGGAAATTTGTAATGAAAATAATTGATAAAATACATTGTACAACTTTAGCTTTTATTACTTAAATCTGATTTAAACTACTCATTGAATAAAACATTACGTTCGTTGTAAAAATTATTAACACGTAACAGTTTCGCCAACTACCCAGTTTGGCTTCAACAAACACTATGAATACACAAGTAGTGTCAGAATTAATATCTAAGAGACAACGAAAAAATTGCTTTACAGTAAGTAACCAATCAGGATTCAGAGATTTTTTTCGTTGTCTCTTATAGATTAAATATGTCACTACATGTGTATTCATAGTGTCTGTTGAAGCTAAGTGGGTAGTTGGCGAAACTGTTACAAGTTAATATTTTTTTTCAGTAAACGTATTGTTTTGCTCAGCGAATAAATCTGTTACTTGTAACAAGTTGACCTTTATGTAGCCGTGTTACATATTAGTGACATTAGTGTTAACAATCTAGTTCTTTTCTTTATTTTGTATCTCGAATGTGAATCATGTCCAAACAAAAAGAGTTTAATATTATCATTACAGCTGTGTGAATATGACGTCATAAAGAGAGCACCAATAACCTGAGCAAAATGATTAAATAAACCTTTGGTATATACTTCTAACTCTGACCAAATAACAGCCTAGTAAAGAGAAAATAGTACATATACATGCGAAAGGAATCCAGAAATGTATATGATCAAAGTGTTCTTGAACGAAACCTTAAATATCTAATTTTAAGCGAGATGAGAAAAAAATAAAACCGTACCAAATACCAAAGAGAAAAAGAAAAGAAAAAATAACCTTTGTTCAGATAGCTAGCAACCTATTAAGGGCATTTTGGAGGAAAATTTTAACCTAAGCATTGTAGTCATTAAGATCGCATTAAGACATTTTAATTTACCTCTAATTCTAGATACATGTTTTTGCTAATATTTTTGTTAACTGTGCATTTACTGCTGGGGGAAATCGTGCGCCAATAATGTAATAATCTCGAGTGTAATGTCAGGGTTCGCAGGACTTTCATGACTGGCTGCATTTTTAAGGGGAAAAGTGTTTTCCTCCCATTTGGGCTACTTATAATCGCCTCTCCCTCGTTCTTTTCCCATCGTCTTCCAATGCGCAAAAAGAATTAATTTTCAGTACATCACGAATAAGATATTACGTACTTTACAATTGTTCAAAAGGTACATACTCAGTAATAACTTATCGCTTATGAATTAAAAGAAATAGTCCCATGTTTTGGGAAGTTGGTTGAAATATACTCTGTTTCTTTTCTATCTTCAAAATGATGTAACTAACTGAAACTATGATTGAAGTAACTATAATGTTTATCACCGCAGAAACAAAACCTCTCAGTTAGATTCTACCGTGTTCCAAGTCAATCTAGTATGGATTGTTACCATATTATTTTTATTATTCTCCCGTTTTTTCATTGATCCCCAAGAAATTATTCAATGTAAATATTCATATTTATAATACGAGTAACTTTGTAATAATCTTTTAGTCATGTAATATTTTCATGGTAGAGACCATTTCACCGAGGAGGAAGAATTGAGCATTAATAATAACAGAACAAGAACAAAAAATGTTACAATAAACAATGTTTGACAGCAATACTTCAGGGGCATGTGACTATTTTTCTAAAGTTAAACAAGACCATGTGTCATTCTGCACGATCAAGTGCCATAATGCCATTATATTCAGTGTGAATTTGGAGCTCAAAGGAACCATTATATAATCTTCATAGCTATCCCTATCTCCTTGTATTATAGTTGCAGGTAAGAACAGTGAGTGAGTCATGAGGTAATTGAGGATTTGATGTAATAAGGGCGTAAGCGAGTTTCCGCCCTTTTTACATCAAACGCATTTGTGGCTTTTGCCATGCTTGTTTAGCCTCCTGGTAACATTTAAATTGAATATCGGAATAAAATGCTGCATATTGCATTGTTTTATGTAAGCAAAAAACACTACTTAAATTTTCACATAGTTTCTCTCCAACTGCATGTTTCAGACTTACACCCTTATTGCACCAAACTCCTCAATTGGGTAGTTACTGAAATTAAGGTATGGTGAACTCTAGGTTAAAAAGCAATAATAACTCTGATAATAACCTATGTCTTTATCTTGCTAAGCCAATAATTCTGCGGGCGGGGGGAAGGGGATGGTCGGATGAATCAAAATCAAAATTCTCTTTCCTCCAAAAGTTTTATATATATATATATAAGTGCCACATGTTTTAATACATTTGACTAAAATCTAGGGGACGCGCCCCCCATGTTTACGACGCCCATGCTTCAGCCATCGTTCTTATCGCTTAAACTCTCAACCCTCTTTTGTCATGAAACATTATTATTATTAAGCTAAATCCAAACCTGTTCACATGTCAGTAGTAGTTCGTAATTTATTTGCTATGTATACTTACATTACTCTATTAAACAATGACATTATTCCTAGTGCTAATTATTCTAAGGAACGAACGTTGCAGTAACTGATAGACAGAGTAAAAGAAAAGGAAATGCATATTAGATTAGTTCATATGTTCACTGTACTACTCTTTTTTGGCGTTGGGGCACGGTGACTCAGTGGTAGAGCGTTCACCTCCGGTGCTTGGGGTTGGTGGTTCGTGATCCGTGTGGACTTTGTGGTGGACAAACACCGTGATCGTGGGTTTTCTTGGGGTTCTCCCGTTTCCTCCCACTTTCTTCATTTCACTCATCTCTCATCATCACCGTCTCCTTTAGCCTAACCGGCATAAGCGTGGGACGTAAAACTTAGATATTTCATTGCATTTTTCTTTTTCAGCGTTCATAGAGGAAGACGGTTTGGCCTCTTTCCAGTCATATTTCTCTGATGAGGCTAGAGCTTTTAAAAGACGTACATTTCTGTATACATTTGTGAACAGTTCATCTGTATTACTAAAGTTGATTTTACACAATCAATGGGCACCATGAACTTTTCAGCACCCCAAAAGTTGTTTATCATTCAAAATGCCCGCTCGACCAAAGCATTTGTTCTCGGCAAACAAAGAACAAACTCAACAAACATCTCAAGATTAGGAACATTTATATCATCTTTCTTCAAGTCCTGGAATATGGTTAGCCATCTTCGTTCTGATGAAAGCTTCTGGTTTGTCCACACTGACAAAACAGTCTCTGCAAGATATGAGTTCAGCACAGTTCGTTACACAAATCGTCAAATGAAATAGGCTGCATACTATCTTGAAAAAGAGTCCAACTTTCATCTACTTTTTTTCAGTTTAGCTGCCTTTTTAAATCTATCCAAGACAGTTGACTCAAGCTGTCTACATTTGATTTACAAAGATCTAAATAGGTTATGCGATGGTCATAAAAAGAAGACACAGTCTCCTTCACCTGTTGTAAGTCACAGCCCTGTTCTGCAGTAAAATTCTTTCTTTGAAGGTCTTTAACTTTCGTCGGTAGAAATTAGGACTGTTTCCTGTCAATCAAGTTCTTATAGAAAATCAAATATTCAAGGGTTGTTGCTGATATTTTATCTCCTTGAAAAGAGATGCACAATTGTGTAAAAACCAAAGCCATAGTTCTCGATTTGGATCTTCAAAAAACGATTTTAGAACCACAGGAGGATTTGCTTGGGCAGAAGAAATAGTTTCTGAGTGGCTCCATCATTTGTAGAACACGTTCTAAAGCAGGTAAAAGTCTGAACCATTGGTGTTCGAATAAGACAACTGTTTCTGGTACTCAGCATCAATGAATGAGCAGAACTCCTTCAGTTCAGCCACTCGAACTGTGTAAGTATGGAAAAACATAAACAACTTCACAATTATTACCTCAGCATTAACAGGAAGTGTATCAGCAGCATTGTTAATGCAGTTATTGACGACATGAGCCATGCATCCTACGCCAACTAAGTATTTTTTAGTGCTTACTGATAGCTTTCGAAAGAGATTATTGCGACCCTTCTTTTTTTGCACCTCCAAAATTTGAATTAGTATTGTCTGCAGACATTCCAACTAATTTCTCAACCAGATCGTTGCGGCTCAAAACTGAAAATACAAACTTATTAAGCAGATTACTCATTTCACTAGGCAATGTTCCAAGCTCTAATACTTTAACATTAATTCCAATAGGCATATAAAAATATCTCACAACGATTGGTACTAATTTTTCAGCACCATGGTTTGAGCTGTCAACCATCACAGTAAAACAAGACATTTCACTAAATTCCTGTAACAACTGCTTTTGACACCCTGGAACTAAAACATTTTTTACTATGGCTTCACTTTGGTTCTTGCAGAAGAGTATTTTGCTCAAATAATATTGAAATAAGTTTAGATGTACAATCTAAGGATTTAAAGCTATGATTATGCTTTACAGTGTGGTACGCAAAAACTGCCTCTTTTGCTAATATCTCATTTTTGACGGAATCATTCTTAGTGATATATTTACTCATTGAAGTTGTCATCGCTACTGGATTAACTCCAGTCAGGCGTTTTTCAGTCTTTATGTGAAGTTTGATGTCGGAGATGCCACCATGAGCAATATTAATCTCACTTGAATACTGAATACAAAATGCTACATGTGGGTTATTGTCATGTTTTTTGAAGAAGGGATATTCCTTTCTTAAATCCTCATTAAACGAACACTTACGTTTCTTTCCCTCATTATCACCACTCATGTTTACGAAAAAAGAAACAGAACAACAACAAAACGTTGAACCAAAATGCACTAAACGAATAAGCAAAGCTCGACGAAGCACAGCACACTGCTCAGGTGATTATCAAACTGAATTGAACTGAAGCTGACGATCTGGAAGGGAGAGGCAGTGTAGTTGCAAGTGCAGCCAACCCATTCATTGTTTAAACTAAGACAGTCGCGAGAGCTGCACAGCTCTACAATATCTGTATACAGTTTCATTCACTTTGATTAACTTCTTGCCTTTCGGTCGTCAACTTTCAAAATTTTGGGTGGGGGCTTCTCCCCTAAAACCGTTTTTCCTCAGAAAATAAACATAACGTATTCGTTTATCTGTTGCGCATTGTCACTACACAAAGTTTCGTTGCAATTCTTCATGTCCTTTAGGCACATCTGATATATTGTTATTATCACTTTTGATATTTCATGATCAAAGGTTTGGAGGGGTCCGTGCCCACTCAACTGTTTGTTCCAAAAAATACGAAACACGTATTCCCTCATTTTACGTCTATAATATCTGTGTACAGTTTCATTTACTTTGGTGCGCTTCATATTGCCTTTCGGTAATCAACTTTCAAAATTTTGGGTGGGGGCTTTTGCCCTCTAAAACCGTTTCTTCTCAGAAGGTAAAAACAACGTATTCCTTTGTTTTATTTGTAGTATCCACCTGCCAAAATCTGAGTGTTACAATTGTTAAGTGTTACTTGTTAATATAGTCCTGATTGGTAGGAATTTGCAGTAAGATGAAGTCTATAGTAAAGTTTGAAATACTGCAAGTCAGCGCGATCCAGCCAAGCGTCGGTTTCAGCGGAAGAGCTAGTGTGCTTTGCTAGATGAGTCTCACAATTATTGCCTTATTGTTTGCTTCGGGAAAGGATGTGCATTGCGGGCCATGCATGCGCTGGTTTTTTCATAGGTATCCAAACTAGCTAGCCCGACACTCATGAGCTAAGGACTGGCGCTCAGCCGGGCTCCGGCTGAATAATTGAGCACGAGCCTGAGTGAGCACGAGCCTGAGTGAGCACGAGCCTGAGTGAGCCCGAGCCTCAATGAAATAAGTAAGCGCGAGTCCGACTGAGCGTGAACCCAGTCGAGAGAAATGAATGCGAAACCGTGTGAGCGTGAACCTCAGTGAGCGCAAGATCAGTTGAGAGAAGTGAGCGCGACTCCGAGTGAACGCGACTCCACTTAGGATTAGTGAGAGCGAGCAATTCGAGAGAATTGAGTGCGAGCCCAGCTTCTGCAAGTGATCGCGAGGCCGAGTGAGCGTAAGCTAAGCTGAGAGAAGTGATCCCGACCGCGAGCCCAGTTGAGGGAAGTTGACGTGAGCCCGAGATCAGGTGAGAGACGTGAGCGCGAGTCCGAGTGAACGCGAGCCCACTTACGATTATTGAGGGAGAGCCCACTCGAGAGAATTGAGTGCGAGCTTGTGTGAGCGCGAACCCAGTTTGGGGAAGTGATCGCGAGCCCAGTTGAGAGAAATAATCACGAGCTCGAGCCATGTTGATGGAACTGAGCGCGAACCCTAGTGAGTGCGAGCTCAGTTGATAGAAGTGAACGTTAGCCTGAGTGAGCGCGAGCCCAGTTAAGAATAGTGAGTGCAAGCTCGTGTGAGTTCAAGCCCGAGTGAGTACGAGCCCAGTCGAGACAGGTGAGCGCGAGCCCCATTGAGGTAAGTGATCGCGAGCCCAGTTAAAAAGGAGTGAGCTCGAGCGCGAGCGAACTTAGTGCAAAATGTTCATCTATGGACCATGGCAAAATATCCAAGGGCTGTTTTCGCTCAACCGGTATTTGCAAGCGCTGTTTTTGTCCTTGAGCGGTTTTTGTTCATACGATGTTGTCCTTGCGCGGTCCTTGAGGAACAAACGCCACTTCCAAGCTTTTGCACAACTGAACTCAAGCAAAAGCAGGCCTAATTGTTAAACCATGACTACTTTTCGAGATCTAGCATGAAACATGTCAAAACATTCATTTCTTTCCGGGCTACGACCATAGTCACACATCCGCTTTCTTCGCGTTTTCACAATGTCCTCACTTTCTTCTAGATGTAATATCAGTCATGAGTTTTTTGTAGTAGTTTATTTATATACAGAGTTACTTTGTGGTCGAAGCAACAGTTTTTAGCACTTTATCCTCCTGAGATATTACGCCTCAAACATGCCATCAAAATCACAAACTTCAATTTTCGGACTCTCATAAATCTACGATGCCAGTAGTACCATAGCTGTAGATATTTATACATACTCTTTACATACAATAGTACTCACCACAAAACTTATGAACCCCCCCCCACTTTATACCAATCCAAATTACAGCCCCTTCAAAAGTATAATTTTCCGTACTTTTTCTAGTGATTTCATGTATTGGTTTGCAACCCTGCATATTTATTTAGAAGCAAGAGTGTATATTCTCCGTATACCTCAGACTCCCCTGTAAACATTCGTTTTTTGTTTGGAGTTCGTCTGTTACGTACGTCCTGAGCAACTGTAGTTTTAGTAAACGCTTGCAAATTTAAAAAAAAAAAAAAAAACACTCCACCGCCAACAAAACCAGTTAAAAATATAGAGAACCGTTTCTTTTTCTTCTCTTCTTTTTTTGGCATTCGATTCAGCGCGTAAGGAATAGGACCCTTTCTCTTTATTAAACCTCTGCTCAAATCGGAAGTAACGTAAATCAATCAATTAAGGTTTCAACCCTGATCGCTATATATCGACTTCTATCTATCTATTTAAACTGGTGAACATCTACGATTTCTTTGTTACAACTCTGATCCAATAACGACTAAAACGGAAATAGATAGAGATAAGCAGTTTTTTGATAAAGATACAGTACCACAAAAATATGTTTTACTTCTGACTTTAGTTTTCCTCCTACGGTTTTGGACAGTTCTAGCTCTGAAACTATGCACTTTTGACCACGGGTCCCAATGAACTTTTTTCCTTATTTTGATGTGAGGAATCATCTGTTTCTGTTTCAGTTTGTCGGTCTAGTTCATTAACACCCTGTATATAAAATGTGTGGGTGTGGGTGTGGGTGTGGGTGTGTGTACAATTCAAATTGTTCATTTACTCCCACTCCTGCTGCACCAAAAACTACTTTGTTTTTTAGATTATATTTTAGGTCATATTCTGTTGTTTTGTACATAATAAATGCTTGAATATTTTCAGTTTCTAGTCATGGAAATTTGAACTCTAATAATGACCTCTCTGATAGTCATCAATAAGTAATAAGTTTTATTTTTACTTTATTGTAGATTTTCTTTATTGGCTAATTTGTATTCTATTGGTAAATCCTAATATAATTACAAATCAACTAGCCCATCACAATGAAGTTTATATTGAACCATTTACTGTAACACGTTGTAGCCACTACCTTTTATTTTTGTCGCATGAAGCTCCACCAAAGTAAGGCTCCATAAAGCAAGAGAAAGCACGTATAGACAAATACTTCTGATCACATAAATTGTATCTTGTTTCTAAAACAGGAATGCGATTGAAAATAGCTTAGTACCGCTATTAGTGGATATAGCTGGTTGAAGAAACGTGATAAGGGTGGAGTTTCGTTGTTTCGCATTAGCCATACATTATGTTAAGGATTGCAAACATGGCATTGTAGCATTATACAAGCTTGTCACCACATAAAATAGTACAGCATTCAAGAATATCCAAACTTTTTTTCTTTCTTCAATCTTGTGTCTCCCATACTAAATTTCAATCCGACTTATAATACATACTTATATGCTTGTGAATTAAAAATTAATGGCCATAAATATTGAACATGCTCACCGGGAGTATGTGTTATATGTCTTTTAAGAATAGTGAAGCAAGTTGTAAATTCTTTGTTTCAGTCAAATACGTTTGTGTAAGACCCGTGATGCATGTACTAGCAGAGTACGACGTTTTGTTAAATCCTGTCTTCGGATTAACTTTCTTTTTATTTATTTATTTATTTGTTGGCATTTTTGTTTCCTTATTTTTTCCGTGGTCATGTAAAGCACCCTGCTGAGATCCAAAACAATTGGAAAGCAGTTATCTGTTCAATAATAAATAAAATATTTGACTCAATATTTTATAGATTATAGTGAAAGATATAAACGCTCAAGTTGATTTTGTTTCGCTAATGCAACTTTTTAACTTTCAAGTTAATTTTACTGCAAACTAATTTCCATGGTTTAGCGATTTACATATATTTCCATCACTGTATTTTTTCACGGCTAGGAATGGAATAAAGGAGTCTACTTAAGTATAAATTTCTAGGATCTAACATAGAGAAACAGTTTAGTGTTGCCACGAGACGAGAAATTTTTCGTCTTTTCTCGAAAACAGAGCCAAAACTCATTTTTAAATTCAAGACAAGGCGAGAAATTACGGTAATTTTCCCAGTGGCGGGTCTGGAAGATAAAAAGTAGGAGGAGGGAAACTAGATCCCAGACTATGATAAGTACTGTAAAAAATATAAATAATAGCTTAAATTATTTTTGTTGCACAAAAAACTGCGGGCTTTAACCCCCCGACCCCGAGCTAGATCCGCCACTGAAGTTTCTTCTCGTTTTCTAGACAAGAATCGGGACAAGAGGAGAAGTTTCTCAAGTCTCTTTCGCAACCACAATCTTAGATCTTAAACACTTGTTTATTGTTGTGCAGTTCATAGCATAAAAAAATATAAATTGACAAATGATTGTAGACTATAATAAAGATCATTAATCAATGTTTATGGATACATAAGTCATTATAGACCCAATGATTATCGGGGTTTTAAGGCTTTGTGGTATTTACTATATTTGACGTACAATTATAGTAATACAGTAAATGAAACAGCAACTCAAACAGCTTTTGCTACAAGTGTTCCTCAAGGGCGCCGATTTCTCTGTAAATTTGGGGGGGGGGCATTCAGATGCAGAAGGTGTATACAGTATATAAAGATTTTAAGTCAAATTGCACTCAAATTATGCCAAATATTGTATATTCATAAATACAATAGGGGCCCACATGAGTTTTGGTGGGCCTGGGCCCCCTCGCCCCCCAGGATCGGCGCTCTTGAATGTGAGCACCATTCCTCACACAGCACACATAGAGTCAATAAGCGAGAAAGGTCCAGAAACTTTCCGCAGTGATATGGCACAAAACACATTCAATTTAGGTAAGTCTCTTTGCAACTGTACCATCTCGTTTGCTGACCCCCAAATGCGAACTTACGTGAAATTGTCGATTCTTCACTGAAAACGATACAAGCCAGAAAATTTTCATTATCATACAGCAACGTTAGAGCAAGCACATAAACTTTAGTCTATAAACTTCGCAAACGATAAGGACGTAATAGTGAACGTGTCCTTAAAATTCTCCACACAGACGGTTGCACTGTGACTACGGATTCAGTCTTTGCAAAACGTAACACACATACACACACAAACTTTCTAGTCATAAGTCGCTATCTTTGCTACTAACACTTTCTAACGGCAAACAGAGGGAATAGTGTATGCATATGCATGTATAAAAAGTGTTTGAGTTGCTCTTTCATTTGATGTACCACTTATAAGTTAATTGGAATAATACTACAGAGCCTTCATTCTGAAATAAACTGTACTTCAACAATAAATATATTGTAAATGTTATATCACACCCTTCGTGGACGCAGAAGGATTCTTATAACTTCTAGATAAAAGTAAGAAAACTATTAAGATATAAATTTTGTACATAAATTTACGAAACTATACAAGAAAACTTTCGAGATGGCCCAGAAAAAGTTCCCTAGAATGGAGAAAGAATTCTTAGAGGATCGAGAAGAGACGAGACAATGGGCAATACTAGTTTTGGATTCACGATTAGTGCTGTCATCAGTGCCTTTTTACCAACGCCAGGAATCATGCCTATTCCACATTTTGGAGAACGTGGTGCCTCAGTAGTAGGGCTCTCACCTCTGTGTGTGGGGTGATTGGTTCGATTCCAGCTTACACCAAATGAATTTTATGGTGGACAAATACCGTGTACATGATTTTTCACGAGGTTCTCTTTCTTCCTCTCACTTTTTTCGTTCCACAATTTCTTTCATTACCATTATCACCGCTTTCCTTGGCCTTAGTACATAATTGTCAGATGATAAACTAAAAAGAAATACTCCTCATTTTTACTATGTAGTTTAATGAGAATAAAAGCAGTAAATTGTGACATCACAGAGCATCAAGTTGTAGGGATGGTACCGAGACCGAGACTAGTCTCGGTCTCGTCTCGGTCTCGTCTCGAATTATCGAGACGAGACCGAGACCGAGACGGACTTTTATATACCGAGACGAGACCGAGACCGAGACGGACTTTTAAATACCGAGACGAGACCGAGACCGAGACAGACCTCTATAAATCGAGACGAGACCGAGACGAGACTTAGGTCAGTCTCGAAAGTCTCGGTCTCGTCTCGAATATTGATATTGCTATATACCAATATTACCTTCACTCAAAATTTGTTTCGTTGCTGTGTTCGGTAATATGAAAACGGTTGACTGATGTACAGTGGCGTATTTAGGGGGTGGTTATCAGGCTTAAACCCCTCCCGAAATAAATTTGTGATCATTTTTTGCATTGCACGTATAACGCAAATGTTTCTTACTCGTTCCTCAAGCCTCTCCCGAAACAAAATCCACTGCTGATGCAAATATAATCCTCTATCTATCTATCTATATATCTATATCTATATCTATATCTATCTATATATATATATATATATATATATATATATATATATATATATATATATATATATATATATATATGGTCACGGTGCCACCCAGGAACGTCCTGCACGGGTTACCGGGGCCCAACTTTAATTTTAAATGGAAGCAAGGGGTGAGTGGTACCTCGTTCGATATATCTTTAAAAACTAAAAAGCGTTCTGGCAAAAGATCTTTCATATCGGGGACTGTATTCAAAATGGCCACCAAGACATGTTGCCTCTACCAGATACAGTAAAACGTGCAGTACCACTAACATGAAAACGGTTGAACATAAATGAACGGAACAACTCAAATAGAAAATGTCATATTGTCATCGATTGATATTGTCGCGGATGCTCCCAGGGCCACCCTTCATGGGGGCCAGGGCGCAACTTCAAAATTGTAAATGGAAACATGGGGTGAGTGATACCTCGTCCGACATATCTTTAAAAACTAGAGTGCTGTTGCAAAAGATTGTTCATATGGGTCACCGTTTACAAAATGACCACCAAGACATGGTACCTGCATCAGATAATACGTCCAGTATCACTAATATTAAAACACCAAAACAAATATTCGAATAGGAAACTACAGAGGGTATTTATCATTCTATAGCTCGGGAATGTTGCAACAGTGGAAAAGATGATTAGAGTGAAAGTACCATAATGGAAAGGAAGAAATCTAACTCCTAGAAATTTATCCTAACATCACTCCGTAAGTGAGTGAAGCAGGAAGGATCGGTGGAATTGCAAATGACAGCCTTAGTTTTTGCAAATTGTATCTACGAAACAAAGTTATTTGAAATGTGTTTTTATAAGAGATAAATGTCTCTGTAATGGGATAAAGTATGTAAAATTCTTGTTAAATGGTACCTTCCATTTTGATTGCAGGCAATGGTTTGATGCAAAAATGAATCAACTGAAATGCGAAACAAATTTGTCGAACAATGCAATTTTAGAACAATATTTACAAACGTTGGTTTTGTTCAACAGTCGTCTGCATGATATTGGTTCGTTTCTTTTCCTTCTATGTCTTCTTGCATGTGATAGAATATGAGTTTCACTGAGATGTTGTCCACAGTTACATTCCGAATAACTTGGTAATTTCAGTTGTGATCCTTAGTAACGAAACGGTACATACTGATGCAGATATGTCCCAAAAATCTTGCACGCATTGCGTTAAATTATCAGGGGCGGGCAAAATGTTAAACTTGAATTTTACCTTATTTTTATTCACCTTATTTCACTTTATTTTTATTCATTATAGTACCAGTCATTTGTACACACAAGTGCTTCAGACAAACCATATCTATTGCAAATAAAAGTGAGGTTCTCATTTGAGATTTTACCATTCATTCCCGCTTCACCTACTTACGGACAGAGATCGGAAAGATAATTTTCTATCATTTCCTGTTTTACATCATGTCAATTATACTTTAATAATCTTTTTCTCCGTTGCATTTAACTTGAGCAGTGGAACGATAAATACCCTTTGTGCTTTCCTATACGAGTTTTATTCAGTTCGTTTATCTCCAACTATTTTCATATTAGGGGTCTAGTGGTACTGGACGTTTTAACTGATACAGGCACCATGTCTTGGCGGTCATTTTGAAAACGGTGACCCATATGAAAAATCTTTTGCCACAACACTGTTTAGTATTTCAAGATTTATCCAAAGACGTATCACTTGACCCATATTTCGGTTTCAAATTTTAAGTTTGGCACCCTTGAAAGGCAGCCCTGGGAGCACTGCGAGAACATTACTAGACGCGCCCCATGCCTTTCCTGTTTCATTTTTTGACTGTTCGCTTATCTCCAACTGCTTTCATGTTAGTGGTACTGGACGTTTTATCAGATATAGGCACCACGTCTTGGCGGCCATCTTGAATACGGTGACCGATATGAAAAATCTTTTGCCACAACGCTTTTTACTTTTTAAAGATCTATGGAACGAGGTATTACTCGCCCCATGTTTCCATTTAAAATTTTAAAGTTTGGTCCTGGGACCCCATGAAGGGCGGGCCTGGGAGGCACCGCAACAACACCGTTCGGTGTGCCCCATGGCATTTCCTATTCGAGTTTTTGTTCGGTTCATTTATGTTCAATCGTTTTCGAGATATTTCGTGGAAAGATTAAAATGTGCCATCCCCTCCCCCCCTCTCTCTCTCTCTCTCTCTCTCTCTCTCTCTCTCTCTCTCTCTCTCTCTATATATATATATATATATATATATATATATATATATATATATATACAGCCACGGATCCAGTATATGATCAAGGGAGGGGCTAAATTTACCGCTTTATCCAGTGTAAAGGAAGTAGGATTGAAGCCCATTTTATCCAGTGTGTACCTAAGCGTTAAGAGAGCTATAGTCCCTATAGCCCTCCCCTAGGATCTGCGATATATATATACTAAACGATAATCATGCCTGTTGTTTTGTATGGCTGCGAAACATGGTCCCTTACTCTGAGGGAAGAACATAGACTGAAATATTTGAAAACAAGATCCTGAGACGAATATTCGGACCCAAGAGGAACGGGAATGGGGAATGGCGGAAACTTCATAACGAGGAACTACATAATTTATATGGTTTACCCAACATTGTTAGGGTCGTGAAGTCTAAGAGGAAGTCTAAGGTGGGCGGGTCATGTAGCTAGAATGGAAGAAAGTAGAAACGCTTTCAAAGTCTTGACTGGAAGACCAATCGGAAAACGACCATTAGGAAGACCTAGGCGCAGATGGGAGGACAATATTAAGATGGATCTCGCAGAGATTGGAATACAAAGTAGAAACTGGATGCAGTTAGCTAAGGATAGAAGTCAGTGGAGAGCTTTTGTGAACGCGGCATTGAACCTCCGGGTTCCATAGGCCATAGAGTTAGTTAGTTTTTATATATTAAAAATGCTGAAATTTTGTACCAAGTTGGAAAATTTTTCTAGATACCCTGCAATACCACTAGATAAACAAGCAATGTTGCTAAAGCAAAATAAAGTTGTATTTTCTCAAATTGCGCTACGTAAGGTATTACATTAACAAAACCACAATAGCTCATACATTATTTGGTGTGTCAAAGGACAACACAGTATCACTAACATCAACATTTTGGAGATCTCTAATAATTCAAATGTCATGGATAGTGCAATGCGCATCACCTGTATCTTAGCGTCAAATACTATGATCATGATATAGTATATTTCGAATGAATGAAGGAACAAATTTATAAGAAATGGAAAATTTAAATGTTTCTAAAGACTTTACTTCGAAAACGCGCTGACATATCACGTCTCATCATGTAGATGCTTCCAAAAGACTTAAATGCTTATAACGCCATTTACAACTGTTATTTTAAATCGTTTCAGAGATACCAAACACATTGGTAGTGATCGTTATACTGCTTAAAATGACGTATTTGTATTAAATTTTTATAATGATTATTGCTTTCCTTTGCTTCTATAACAATACAACAATAGTTTTTGGTGGTTTTAATTACAAGTCGCAGTTACATTATTTTAAGCAGTGTTGCCCACTTAAATAAATTGGTAAATATTATTTTAAATATGTGCAAATAACGTAGATAAACTGAAAAATAGTTTAAAATTACTCGATTTTTTTTTTTATGGTGCAAGAATGCTTTCAAGAGATAACGTTTTTCATAGTCTTTGGGCTACTTATAATGTTAATGTTTAAGTCTTCGTTCCAGCAATACATGTAAATGCAAATTGTAACTGAAATTAAATGTAACTGATACATTTTCAGTAACATTAGTTGTTCCACCTAAGCCTTAGGCCTGGTATATACTTTAGATTAAGACCGTGCTTAATTAGAAGTTCTAATTACACTCTAATTACATTTTAGTTTGACCACCGACCACCTCAAACTCGATCCATACCATATAGCTATATGCAATTATTCAAGGACATACAGTTAGTAATACACAGTGTTCATTTTTGTTTTGTTTTGTTTTGTTTCACTTGAAGTCCCAGTTATGCTAGGGCGGCTAAAGGAGACGTTGAGCTATTGATTATAGTGGAATCCGAACCACTTCGGTCGTTCAACATTACCCTTACCGGAATTCGAACTCGGTTTTACTATTATGGTTTTAGGGTGATATACCCACTGATCATTGAACCTGGAATACACACATGGAAAACATTAGCGCTAGGAAATTAGCTATGAAGAGGTACACCATACCATATTTCTAAGTCAAAAATGAAAGGAAAAATAAACGGAAACGACAGACTGTACGAGAATAATACTTTCACTATTTTAATTTCACTCTATTTATTTCGAGACTTTCGAGACTTTCGAGACGAGACCGAGACTTTGTACTCGAGACCGAGACCGAGATCGAGACAAGGATCTGTTGACCGAGACGAGACCGAGACCGAGACGGTGATTTTTTTACTCGAGACGAGACCGAGACCGAGACCGTTATTTATCAACCGAGACGAGACCGAGACTGTACAAAGTCTCGTCTCGTCTCGTCTCGATACCATCCCTATCAAGTTGGAAGTGACTGCTTTATAGGCGAAAAAAGACGAATGATGGATGCAGGTAAACGGGAATAAGGAAGTCCTTTGAAGAGAAAAAAGGAGAATATATGAACATTATACAGAGAGTTCAAAATTCTCTATACATCTGAATTGTGGCAAGTCAAAGTCGCATTCAGTCACATGAAATAAAATTTTATGCGAAGTTTTGCAACACTGCTATATTATCGCCTTGCGTGAAGTTCCTTTCTTAGATTCCAGTCGGCAGAGTGACGTTGAAGTGATTGTTGCATCTAGTTAGCGGTCTCTGAAACAATGGTGTTAACTTTGGAACAACGAATATTCCTGGTTGAACATGTGTTTCGTGAACAAGGTGAGTACAAACAGTCAAAGATAAGTTTGCAGCTAGGCTTCCGGATACACCTGTTCCGAATCATCACACTCTAAGGGCACTGATCGATAAATTTAGAGACATTGGAACGGTAATGGACTATGATCGAAGTGGTAGACCGTCAGTGCTCGATGAAGAAAAAAATGCTACATATATCGGATGCAATGCAACGTAACCCCCATAAACCACTTCGAAAACTAGCCCAGGAAGAAGCAATAAGTGTTGGTACGGCACAAAAGGCGGTTCGTAAGAAACTGCGTCTTATCCCGTATAAGTTGAGAGCGATGCAGCAGTTACTTCCTCCCGACAGTGTAAAACGAGTGCAGTATTGTGAATGGTTTACATGGTTTGTTATGGACAAGTCCGACGATGTTTAGGATTTTTTTTTTTTTTTTTTACTGATGAGGCCTGGTTCCATTTATTAGGTTACGTCAATGCCCAGAACTCACGTTTGTGGTGTGCAGAAAACCCACATGTCATACATGAAGTTCCTCTGCAGAGCAGAAGGTAGGGGTGTGGATTGCAATATCCAGAAGAAGAACAGTCGGCCCCATATTTTTCAGACAAACAATAGATTCAACTCGTTATTGTGAAATTATTCACTAGTTCATGGGAGAACTAATGGAAGACGAAATTCGTAATGCTTGGATACAACAAGAGGACGCTACAACACATGCAGCTCGCCAATCCATGAGATTACTGCAAGAGATTTTTGGAGATCGAATAATTTCAAAGGGATTGTGGCCACCTCGGTCTCCTGAGTTGTCTCCTCCGGGTTTTTACTTCTGGGGTTATGCAATGAATTCTGTTTATAAAGGGAACCTCCACACGCTACAAGAACTCGAAACAGCTATTCGAGATTTTGCTCATAGCATTGCACATGAACAACTTGTGAGAGTATTTGAGAGCAAGAAGAAACGTGTGCAAGCATGTTTGGAGGCTCATGGGGGACATTTCCAACATTTGCTGTGAAAATGTGTGTGTATATGCTACGCCCTGTACATAGTGCTTTTATGCCATAAAATATAATAAATTTTGAGTAAAATAATTTTCTCGTTGCTTTGAATATGTGACAATTCAGATGTATAGAGACTGTATTATTCTATAGTTCGTCACTGGGGATCGAAAGAGAGGCGAGTGTTCTACCTCTGAATCTCAGTAGGGAAGGTTGCAAACTGGCTCCGCTTACATTACAAAATATGTTCCAACTCTCGATATCCCGTCCTGTGGCACATAACTTTTGGATTCGTCTAGTTATAACATATCAAATGCAAACACAAAGGTCTCGTTCGGACCTCAGCGGAGCTAGTTCGTGACCTTACCCTGTTAGAGTCTGTAGGTTTCCTTAAGAAAATTTCCCTCGACTGACAGAAAATATCCTCTTTTCTTATCAAATTTTCCCTATTTTGTTGAGTGTCCAATTACTGACAGAATTTATGTGATAAAATTAATTTAGCTATATTAAAGGAAGTGCTAACCACATCTGTTTTATTCATTTGCTTTTTGCTTCTACTTTTTTACTTTTCTTCATGTTTTATACAAAAAATGCACACAAACACATCCAGCCAACAATGGGGGCAAATTATGCCAGTTTGAACAGACACGCACACACAAACTATTGCTATTATGTTAGTTTCTTTCTGAAGAACAAATCAAATTTGGGCATTTATATTTTTCAATCAGTTAGTGCGAGAATTTCCCTGGATTTTCATGTTTTATCAAAAAATTCATTTTTCCCTTTTTACTAAATTTACCTACAAAGTTTCCCTAGATTAGAAAAAAAATCCCTCGAACTACGAACACTATGTCCCACTTAAGAAAAAATGACGTGGCGGTAGTTATTAAGAACGAAATATTCATATCCACGTCAGAACGCAGCAAGAAGATGATGTGCTTCTCTTAACGTATTACAAACTACCTTCTGAATAGGCTATTTCGTCAGTACAAGTGATAACTTATTACATTAAAAAAGTTCATAATTTGCTCGCATAGTAAAGCATTCGTTTCCGTAATTACTTAGGCAATGACATGTTAGTATTTATGTCAATATGCCATAATGTTCACCATGCACAACGATCACATATGTGAGACAGGTGTATGTGTATATTCAGGAAGTCCTGACTACGTAATCATCTTTAAAAAAGTTTACGATTGTTAACGGTTGTTGAAAGCATTCTTTGTTTATTAAAGTATCAAAGGAAGATTTGTTCATTGTACTTAGCTCCACCCTTGTTCTAAATATTTGTCAGAAAACACGCCACAAACAACTTACTGTATCAACAATTCTCTTCGAAGTCCCAAAAGGAGAGAACAGTAAGAGTCGTATACTTATAATGAAATCCGGAACTGCACAACGTGTACCAACAATTAATTTGTTTAATGAAGTTTCAAATTTCATTGTTACTAAGAACTTAAGTATACATAACAACCTAAAAGCCAAGTGGATTAATAAGCATAAGGAAAGAATACGTTGATTGGCTGATTCACTTATATTCACCTACATTTTCTTTATTTTATGTCATTTTCTCTGCGTGTTCTTCCCAATTTCCCTAACATACACCTGTACATGTCTACTTACTCAGTAGAACAAATGTAAGATAGTCGGTTCGAAGAAGTTCTATGGGCTCTCTATATATGAACATCACATAGGATTCCATCGTCATTAACTATGGTTTTCTAGAATCAAGCTCCTACTTCTTAGTTCAAGAAGATTGCCAATGACTTCATGGTATAGAGTCAACGCTGAAATCATGTTACATTTTTTAGCCGGGGACTGCTCACTACAGTTGCGCATTCCATAATCATTAATTCAACTTTTTTTTTTTTTTTTTAAAAAAAAGATAGTTTTCCATGGTTTACTGCAGGGATGCAAATAAGCAACAAAATTTTACTCGCCCAAGAAAAAAGCTACTAGCCCACATGCCAATCTCTAGTTTGAAATAAATAATAGTGACTCACCAGCACCCATGAACCACTCGCCCAGAACGAGTGGTTATTTGCATCCCTGTTTTACTGTGTATGGTGTAACGTCAACCTTACTATCCTAGGCTGTAATTTAGATGGTCTGAATTTTCACCTCGCATATGTCGCATGTAACCAAACCATGCAACCGAATGCTATCCTGCTTTCCATCCCCCACACTAGAGTTACCTCGATCAGTTTTATTTCAAAAATGTTCAAAAGTATGAAATAATGAAAATATTAAAAGAAATAAAACCAAATTCATGTGGAGTGGATATGATCCCTATTAAATTAATAAAACTTATAGCTGCCATAATCATTCCTATCATTACACATATTATTAATCAGTCACTCACAATCGGATACTTTCCCTCATGGTGGAAGTAGGCCTATGCAATAATTTTGCCAATACACAAGAAACCAAGTGCTTGCGAACTTATGGACCACCGGCCCATAAGTATACTTTCAGAGTTATCAAAGGTCCTGGAGAAAGTTGTATATAAACAAACATAAGCTTTCTTGGCCTTACATGATGTTCTAGATCCCTATCAATCAGCCTTCCGTCCGAAACATAGCACCTCTACCGCTCTTTTAAAGATCACAGACGATATTGAACACGCGATGGATAAAGGAAAAGCCACTATATTAAACATTAATTGACGTAAGTGCGCCATTAACTCCCTGCATATTGATACCCTATTGGCTAAACTGCACTCTCACAACTTTGCACCAATTACAATCCAGTGGTTTTCCTTCTTCGTTGACCTTTAGAGGGCGGCAATGGATTAAAAAAAGAAAAAGTAGAACTTCACATTGGCTGCCCTAGTACCTCTGCTAATTGTCACAGGAACATGAACCATTTCTTGTTCGAAAGCTTATAAAACAAAAATTTCAAAAAGGTAACATTTGTGTCCCCCGTTTCAAACCCGTAGAAAAAGAAAAAGAAGAAAATGAAAAAATGTTTTTTTTTTTACCTTTTGCCTTTCTTTGACTCTAGCAACCCTGTTCACCGTGGTACGCCGGAAAAAATAATTCGTCCAGGCATTGGATGCAATCGTAAAAAAAAAAAAAAAAAAAAAATAAATAAATAAATGGCGTAGACCCAATAGGAAGGGAGATAAAAATGCGGAACCCCGTACTTCCGACAGTCATCCTGTATATTTTTTGTTATTGGACTCCTTATGTTGACAACCCTGGCGATGCCCCTAATTGCCACAGAGATATAAACCATACGTCATTGGAAATCTTGTGGGACATAGATTCCAACGGGATGACTTCTGTGCCCAAATCGTGCCCAACACGTAAGAGAAGAAGAAGGAAATATTTTTTTTTTAATAAAAAGAATACATTTTTTTTCGAAGTTTGTGGGACTATGGCAATACTGTTATTTATCGTACGCAAGAAAAAAAAGTTCTCAAACATACGCCAGACATTTGTGACCAACGTACGCGCCTTTTGCGTGGGAGGCCCGGGTTCGATTCCCGGCAGGAGCTCATGTGGTTCGGATTCCACTTTAATCAGTAGGTCCACGTCTCATATAGCCTCGCTGCTGAAAGTGACGCTAAACTAAAATCAACTCAACTCAACCTTTGTGACCATTGTACAAACAAATAAAGGACGTATAACAACGGAACAAAAAATTCGGAACATCGTACCTATGTGAACCATCCTGCATATTTTTCTATAGACTGTAGTCAACCCTGTCCTTGGTAGCCCTTGGGAAGTCCTAATTGTCACAGAGGTATAAGCCATACTTCATTGGAAAACCCAAGGGACACATATTCCAACAAGGTAACTTTTGTACACCCTTGCGTACAACAAATAAGTGTTGCCATAGCCCCATAATCTTCGAAAAAGTGTATTTTTCCCAAGTTTTTGACTTCTTCTTCTTCTTTTAAGGGTTGGTCACGGGTGGCACAAAAGTTATCTTGTTGGAATATGTGCCCCATACTTTCCAACGAGGTATGGCTTATATCTCTGTGACAATTAGGAACAAGTTTCTATCTCTACTTAAATGCTGATGGGTAGGGGAAACTAGAAATATCCAAATTTCCCCCCTATCCCTTCGCTGCGGGTCCCCAATATGAATGAAGTGCACATGGTTGAAAACGTTTATCATTCCTGATGAGATTGACACCTAAATAATCTCTCTAGCTTAATCAGGAGCCGAGTTACAAACGTTTAAACTGCTGTCTCTGTATTAGAGACAGCCGCCCTCTCAAGGTTAAAGGTCGCCAGCAGTGCATTACTTGCAAAAATGTTTTATCTTCCTGGTTTAAGTTAACGTCAGGGGTACCTTAAGGTTCCATTTTAGGACCACTACTTTTTAGTATTTATATTAACATTTCCTCAGTCCTCCTTCCATGTAAATATCACCTTTACGCAAACCTGCAAGTTTATTTGCATTTTGAACATTCTTCTGTTCATACTGCAGTTGAAGCAGTGCATAAAGACTCACAGGGTTTAGCAGAATGGACTAACAACCATTGTCTGAAGCTTAACCCCACAGAAACGCAGGTCATCATTCTTTCAGCAAATAAGAGCCACTAAACGTATCAACCCTTCCTCCCATCATGCTTAACGGCACACAAATAAGTTACTCTAATCAGGTGAGAAATTCAGGTTTTACAATGGATAATCACTTGAGGTGGAACGAATATGTAATTAATACAACCAAGAAAGTTTATTGTACATTGCACTTACTTAATAACTAAAAACACTATTTCAGTAAAACAGAAAACTCAATTGGTTCAGACGCTCCTGCTTCCTATAATATGACTATTGTGACGTAGTACGTATCCACTACTCCACTACTCCTTCGGCTCAATTGAAACGTATGTACAACATATGCATTCGATTTATCTTTAATCTTCGTCGCTACGTCCATATTACCCTGGTATTGAATGGGCTTGGCTGGCTACCGCTCCATCTTCGGAGGAAACATCACATTTTAGTAAAAGCGTTCAGCATCGTTACAAACAAGGCCCCTCCATATTTTAAACAATAGTTATCAATGCGTTGGCCATCACGACATCGTCACTAGAGCAGGTAATTCTTTGCTACTTCTTAAGCATCGCACAGAAACATACGGCAAATCATTCGTGCCTACAAGTATCCGTCTCTGGAACAGTTCACCCCCACCCCCCCGCAGTGTGAGGAACTTAAAAGCAAAAGCAAAATTTACCCTAGAAAAAAAAAACTTGTTAAAACAGTACCTGTCCATTTAACATACTCATTCTCTGATAAACATAACACAAAACTCTTATAAGATTTTTATAACTGACATAGGCTATTTATATAGTTTTGTATTATATTAGTTATCCTTATATTGTGTTCTTAGTAAATATGTATGCATGTGTGTGTATGTGTTTTGTGTTTAGGTATATGCGTGTATAATGTGAATCAATGTATCGCGTTTTTTTATTTTATCAAATAGTTTTCAACCTCACCTTTCCAAGGATCACGTGTACTCAAGGTGGATAACCCTAATAAAAGTTATATATATATATATATATATATATATATATATATATATATATATATATATATATATATATATATATATATATATATATATATATAAGATTACTATCTTATAAGCCCGCTTAAATTGAGTTCTGCACATTGTATATATACACTTCAACATTTGCGTGCTCTCCACATCTTGAAATATACCCGCTATCTTTCCTACATGCTTCCCACTAGGAAAATGGTTACTCAGTAACGAAACAAATCCCCTCGTCCAAATATAATCATAAAAAGCTACTATTAATCTAATAAGAATTCTATGAAAATTAAGAGACGGTTTTATAAAAAAAAAATACAGTATGCAATGTAACGGCTCTTATTGTTCAACTATACGGAAGGAATTATTTGTTCATAATCAATTCATAATTTGTACCGTATTGGGATTATATGAATTAAAAGGAAGGCAAGTCCTTACTTTGGGAATTTCATTCAATGAATCGTTCAATGAACCGATTCGTAACCAAGACTGAAAAGAACGTGCCCTGCGAGCCTCTAACCTGCCTTCACTCGCTGAAGCTCGCTCTTCAGTGTGAATTAAATTTTAAACTTTGGTATAGAAATGAATCAACCTAGTTACTAACTTTTATATATGTCTCAAAAGTCCTTTACCACCCCTATTAAAATACAAATGGATGTACTTTCAGCAAATTTGATGTGGTAGATGAACTTTGAGGGTTAGGGGGACACTTTCTGGCGTAGGGTACGCGGACGATCGCCATCTTGGTGAAGCCATCTTGAATTTAACTTTTTTATTACAAACGCTACGTGGGTCATGTGATACAAGACCATAGGCTAGAATTTCACCAGAAAACCGAATCTGAAGTCAAAATGCATTTATTTTTATGTGGTAAACAGTTATCCACAATTGCAGGTGTGACTTTCATATTAGATAATGTGCTCAATATGTCCGTGCTGGGCAATGCACGTGTTCAGACGCTTCTCTCAATTGCTATGGACACGTGTATTAAGGTTTCTGGGGATATTTGTTCACAGGCAGCCATGATACGTTGTTCACAGGCAGCCATGGCGAACATCACGAATTTTTACAGCATACACCATAGCCTTCATGTCCCCACAGGTAGAAGTCAAGGGGGGTTAAGTCTGGTGATCGGGCAGGCCATTCCACTGGTCCACGTCGACTAATCCACGTTCCAGGGGATTGTTCATCCAGGAACTGACGCACCTAAATGCCATAATAGGGAGGTGCCCTATCTTGTTTGCAGAACCTGGGGAAGGTACCATCCTCGAACATCAGAGCCGGCTTTATGTTTTCCTACAACAACGCGAGGTATCGGTCTGCATTTAACGTTCCTGGAATGAAAAACGGACCAGCGATCTTTGTTCCCCATATGCCTGCCCATACCATAGTTTTCCCTGCACCGGTCATTTTCGAGGGATCTGTCCAAGCAGGGTTGTCGCGGGACCAATACTGCATGTTTTGCCTATTGACCTCACCATTTACTTAGAAATGGGCTTTATCCGAAAAAAGTATCTGCATAGCGAACTGCGGATTTACCCTCAATTGCTCAATAGCTCACTCGCAAAACTGAACGCGACGATCGGGATCGTCCTCCGACAAATGTTGCTGCAATTGCATCTTATATGGATGCCACTTATACCTTTGGAGCACCCTGTGCACTGAACTGTGACTCACGGCACACTGCACTGCTAAACGACGTGCGCTTTGCGGCGGCGATTTCGAGAAGAAGGCCAGAACGGCAGTAGCTGTTTCTCCGTCCATTTCTGTCCTTAGCCGTCCACTACGGGGTCTATCCACAACTGTTCCCGTTTCCTCGAATTTGGTCAATAACTGTACCACTGCAACAAGCGATACAGGTGCTCGTTGTGGATGACGCGCATTGAAATCGGCAGCCACTGCGCGGGCACTCCTCCCGCCCCATATTTTGATGATCTGGATGCGTCCGTCCCTCGTTAACGGCATGATTCACAACTTGCAACACAAAAGAAACACAGTCAAATTCACAATTTCAATTGTGGATAACTGTTTACCACATAAAGATAAATGCATTTTGACTTCATATTCGGTTTTCTGGTGAAATTCAAGCCTATGGTCATGTATCACATGACCCACGTAGCGTTTGTAATAAAAAAGTTAAATTCGAGTTGGCGGCCTTCCGCGTCCCCTACGCCAGAAAGTGTCCCCCTAACCCTCAAGTTCACCTACCACATCAAATTCGCTGAAAGTACATCCATTTGTATTTTAATAGGGGTGGTAAAGGACTTTTGAGACACCCTGTATATATATATATATATATATATATATATATATATATATATATATATATATATATATATATATATATATATATATATATATATATATATGCTATCAGGAAAGTTCTCAAAACCGGAACCGAAAGATCAAATCGCAGAATCGAAGAATTAAAAAAAAAAAAAAAAAAAAAAGAAATGGCCAAAGGCTTACCAAGAGGAATTTGTGAAATCTTTGATAAATGTGGAGAAAGAAATTTTTGATGTGTATTTCACTTTTGGGCAGCTGTCAAAAATGCAAAATGTATGGTAATTGGTATATTACAGTCTCTCAAGTACAAGGAAATATGGTCGCTTTGAAAGTAATTTGTTTAGAATCAAAACTAGAAAATTAGGCCTATCTATCTACGAATTAACATTTGCAGCTGCAGCTGTAGCTGTAGGTATAGAGAAATGAATAATCTAGGTATTTATTATCCTATGATAGAGCTTAACATTTTAATTCATACGCCATTAAAATTTGTCATTTACGCGCAAATAGCTCCATTACCAATAGTATAATTATTTCAATTAAGCTACTTAAACCATGTAATATTTAAACACAAATGTCTTTATAGCATTATTAAAGAAACTATTTGGTTGCTTTCCCTATACTATTAAATTAGACTGCATACTCAAAGAACACAACGTAAATATGCTTGTTATTTGCGTAACATTTTTATAGTCCATTTGCAAAACCACTAATTTGTATATTTATCAAGCAAACTATTATTAGATCAGACCACAAATATATTCACCTCAACAAAAATATTAAAAATATGTCTTTTAAAATTTTATTAAGTCACTTTGACATTATTGTTGTTCCTAATACGAAAAACTCCCATCTTAAGTACGCAAGTGTCTTAACGTAGTGTACATCCTCGCACACTATGTACTATGCACTCGCAGACTTGGGAACTTGGACCTTTTGACGCACACTAGGTGACGTCAGTTCGGGAAATAAGCGTACTTCGAATGCATACTTGTATCTTTTGGACATGGCCTATGTTTAAATGAAAAGTATATCGAAAATGAAAATTTTTACTTTAACGTCCCCCAATTATGTCCTTTAGGATAAAAGAAATATATGAGTCATGAACGTGAATGACCATGAAGGTTTTGATAGAATGTGAATGTGGGAGGAAACACGATCGAACGTCAAGAAAACTCACGGACCCGATGTTATCCACCACAAAGTCACATGGACTGAGATCAAATCAGGGATGGTCATTTTGTTGTGTCTATTACTGAAGTGTTGAGTTGAGCTGATTGTGAGTTTAACATCCCTTTTAAGCAGCGAGGTTATATGAGACAGGATCTATTGATTAACGTGGAATACGAACCACATGAGCTCCGGCCGGAAATCGAACCCGGGTCTCCCACGCCAAAGGCGTGTACGCTAATCACTTATCCACGATCTATTACTAAAGTGTATTACCTATAGTGAAGCCTAGAAGTCTTCGTAATTTCTCCGTTAAGGAGAGACGTGCACAGTGCCGGATCCAGGATTCTCTGAAGGGAGTACACCAATAACTACCAATACATTTGAATTAAATTTGAGTTTTTTAAATGCCTTTAGGCATCTGTGATGTGAATGAGGAATTCATTTGGAAATGCTAAGTGTCTGGTCTCGATGAATTCTTTTCCTTCAACCTATTTATTTTGCAAAACTCACTGCTAGCTTCTCACTTTAGGTAGTGTATATTTACAAAGAATGGGGGAGGGGTGCACGTGCACCTTTGCACCCCCCTAAATCTGGCCCTGGACGTGCATATTAAGTACCAAATAAGAGTGCAGCGTGCTCCAGTTCACATGGTGATGATAAGAATATTGTGTCAGTATTGCCAAACTCAAGATTTTAATCTATTTGGGCGTAAAACTTACACATTCATGTATGGGAAAAAGAACATGCTCAAATTAGTCCAAGAATGTGATAGAAACGCTAAGATGGCGCTCTCAAAGCTGATTTCAGTCGTGATTAACTGATCCAAACAACTATGGTGCTGTTTACCATGTCTAATAGTTTGATTCAGATTGCCTTTAGATGACTGAGTTAGATATGTGAAATATTCTCATTGGTGCCACGAAGAATGTGTTACAGTATCTATAGAAAACAAGAAATGTTTTCTTTGCGGTACATGTTAAATATGTCATAGACGTACTCACTAAGAATAATGTGCCCACTCCTATTGTGAATACATTTGAGATTATGCCCTATCATCGTCTGTCTTTCCGACATAGAAAGTATTTTTATAAATCATGTGAAATAATGTAAACTAGATTTCCATGTGTCCTTATGACCATTTTCTGCTATTTTTTTAAAGAAAAAGATATTATGAGTTTCGAGATAATTGTTATATTATCATTACGTTTGTTATTATCAATATTAGAGTTACTATTATTGATACATGAAGATTTTATTTTCCATGTACTTGCTCGATCACATCCACACATTTGTTTTCAATTTTACATAATCTGCATGTTTCTATTCGCAATTAAATATTGTAATTATATATCAATTGCTCATTAATTGTTTTCAGTCATACATATATGCTTATTTCAGTAGAGAGACAATCATAAGTAAATATACCTCCTTGTAATGTAACGAAATGTAATGATTTGAAGGTCATTAGTGGCCGTGATATGTGTTTGTTATTTCAGGTGTGGACATTGTGAAGATTTCACAAGGGAAACAACGGTATTGCAATCCAAAGGCACTAAAAATTTGATCGAATTCGAACGTGGTCGGATAGTGGGACAATGCGACTTCGGTGCAAGCCAAGGATAAATTCCCCATCAATCGAGTTACAGTGAAACCTCTCTAAAGCGGCCAGCCGTGGTAAATCAAAAATTGTCCGCTATAGAGAGGTGTCCGCCTTAGAGAGGTTTCAATATTTTCTTACGTAAATTAGTAAACAAGGGAATATGTATTTAGGAAAAAAATATTTTTGCATGAATCATGTATTTACAAATATTAAAAAAATGTCATTGTACCTGCATTATTCTCTGTCATCCTGTGTTCCAGGTACTACATGGAAATAATATGTTACAGTTCTCTGCACTATACACTTACCATTACTTACTACGTTTTCAATACGTTACATTAATTTGTGGGTTAATTGCAGTCTACTAGTTTCTTTTTAGAGACAGGGGGCCGCGGTGGCTCAGTGGCAGAGCGTTCACCTCTGGTGCTAGGGGTCTCGGGTTCAAACCCTGCTCCCGCCAAGTGAGCTTTGTGATGGACAAACACCGTGTGCGTAAGTTTTCTCGGGGTTCTCCCGTTTCCTCCCACTTTCTTCATTCCACCATTTTTATTCATTACTCATTATCACCGTCTCCTTTAGCCTAACCGGCATAATCGTGGGACGTAAAACTCAAAATTTCATTTCATTTCATTTCATTTTTAGAGACAATATGCGTACCTGCGAGCAATATATACCAAACTTGTCTTCTGCTTGCTTCCAGCGAGATAGTAGAATAATGTGTCATCCCAAACGGCGTACAACTGTCAGTCACTTTTGTTTCTAAAACAGGTTAGGTGGGAGTGAAATGCAAGCAAAGGACATGAGTAGAGACCGGATGTTTAGGCACTAAAAACCTAGAAAATAGGCAGGCAAATAGGCACTAAAAATTTAAAAAATAGGCAGTAAAATAGGCACTAAAATGTAGCTCGAAATAATGAAGATAAATACTCAATACCATTAAAAATAGATTCAAGTCTTAAATAATGGTCAAAAAATATAGAAACATACTTCTTTGTCAATATCTTCTTTTATTGTATATATAAAAACGAAGCTTGTTATGTATTCCATATATACTGGGTGAACCTGAAAGATGTGCACATACTTCGGGAGGTGATTCGTGACATCAAAAGAATACAAAAACTCGTCTTGCATCTTGTGGAATTCCGCGTCGTATACGAGTGACAGACGGGCCAACTTGGAATTGAAAATCGAATCCTGACAATTGGAACGAGACATAAAACTGTGCACATATTTTGGGAGGTGATTCGGGACATTCAAGAGGACTTTTTGTCTTCTTTTCATGTCACGAATCACCTCCCAAAGTATGTGCACATCTATCTGTTCCGTTCCAACTGTCAGGATTCGATTTTGGAAAAACGAAATGAAATTTTTGAGTTTTATGTCCCACGGTTATGTCGGCTAGGCTAAAGGAGACGGTGATAATGAGAGAGGAATGAAATGGTGGAATGAAGAAAGTGGGAGGAAACGGGAGAACCCCGAGAAAGCCCACGCACACGGTGTTTGTCCACCACAAAGTTCACTTGGCAGGAGCAGGGTTTGAGCCCGGGACCCCAAGCACCAGAGGTGAACACTCTACCGCTGAGCCACCGCGGCCCCGGATTCGATTTTGGATTCCAAGTTGGCACCCCTGTCAGTCGTACACGACGCGGAATTCCACATGCAACAGGACTTCTTGTCTTCTTTTCATGTCACGAATCGCCTCCCAAAGTATGTGCACATCTATCTGTTCCATTCCAATTGTCAAGATTCGATTTTCGATTCCAAGTTGGCATCATTATCACTCGCACACGACACGGAACTCGACAAACTACAAGAGAACTTTTTGTCTTCTTTTCATATCATTAATCACCTCGGAAGTATGTGCACATCTTTGAAGTTCACCCTGTGTATATATTGTAACGTACCACGTGTTTGTAAACACAAGCCTAATATACGTATATATGTATGTATTATTTATGTTATATAAATTATATATTTTCCCAATGAAGGCTTATTTTGAAGAAAATGCATAGAATAGGCAACATTAGGCACTAAAGCAATTATTTAGGCAGTAAAGGTCGAAATAGGCAAAATAGGCAAAATAAAATTGGCTTAAATCGAAACTATAACCCCCTATATAAACTTTAAAACGTCATTTTTGATCATGTATTTAATATTAAAGAATAGGCATTTTGCCTAACATCCGGTCTCTAGACATGAGAGTGTTGTTAAACAGAGACGCTTCGTCTGGGTTGCTGAGCAGACAGTTGCGGAGGCAAAATGCTGTCACAATGTTTCCTTGGTGACACATGTATGAGTTACTAAAAATGTATTTTTACTGTACTTTTCAACTTGTTTCTAGAGAAAGTATCCGTAATACGGAGGTAAATAATACCTATAAAAGACAGAAAAGACTGTCCGTGTCCGTACTGGAGAGTGTCCGCTTTAGGAAGGCTTGTCAATATTTTTTTCCTATTACAGTGTTTGGGGATTACAAAATATGTCCGTTACGGGAGGTGTCCGCTTTATAGAGGCGTCCATTAGTAGAGGTTTCACTGTATTATCCAGTTTAAAGACATAAAAAGGAAAGTAATTCTACGTTCTGGCTGATGAGGTCCAATGCAACTTGAGGGCTACCAGAATTGTGGAACAAAGTCCCAAATGCAAAGCTTCGTATGTGGCAGAACATCCGAAAATAAGCCCGATTACAGCTGCTACAAATCTGCATCAATTAAACTACTACGGGAGAGCTGCAGGATGTAAACTTTTGCTTACTATAACCAATATTGCTAAGCGGAAACAATTGGCAACTAACATTGTGTGGCGTGATGTTAACTTTTGGCGCCAGGTAAGTTACTCTGACGAGTCCATATTCTCATCCAGCGGACGCTAAAGGGTCTGGGTATAACTCCTTCAACAATTTCACTTGAAAAACTTGCAGCCAATGGACAAATATGGAAGGCTTTTACTGATGGTATGGGAAGCCATTTGGATTCCGAGCTCTGGCACGCTCACATATGCTGAACTCATTACATTTTGCAGAGGGGTCTGTCACCTATATTTGCACTGTTGCTTCTAAGATCAACAACTCTGTTCCTATAAGATGGTGCCCCTTGCCATACTGCCGAAAATACCCAAACCTAGCAGAGTCAAAATGGTCCCAAACAAGATATTAATCTGTATTCTTTGCTTACTAATTGGTTCCTGTATCAAGTGGGTAGAGGTCATTAAATGGAGAAAAGTTTATAGATCTGGGTGCCTATTTCCTTATGATATTTCTTTGTATGTATGAATATTGTATTGTCCAATCTTAGAGTAAAATCTCACTTTGAGTACTTCACTTAAATTCATTATTATTTACAATACATTACAGTTGCTTTGAAACCGCACACAAATTATGATAAAGGAAGAATCAAAGTATAATATGAAAAAAATTCATGTAGATTACTCTTCTCTTCTTGTAGTTGTTCAAATTAATTCTTTACCGTACGTGTATTGCCTCAATTTACTACACATAGGCCTATTTTTCTTTTGAGATGGATTCAACGTCCCAAGAATAGGATTTGCATTTCCCTCACTGGTCTATTTAAACTGGAATAGTAGAAATCTACGATTTCATGTCTCGACACCGGTCGACACAATGGAAAATGTTAGTAAATAGCGAGAAGCAGAAGTGTGATATAGTATCAGTATCATAGGAATACATTCTATCTCAACCCTTATCTTTTTTCACAATCCGGAAGCTGAGGTAATCTGACAGAACTTCCGGTTTCAATTCTGGTTCCTTGAGAGCAAGAACAGTACTAGATGTCAATAAACTGTTTTTTGATATTGATTCATCGTCTCAAGAACATAGTTCATCTCACCTCTACTCTTATTCTTCTATTGCAACTGCAAGTGATTTACTATTTCTAGTTTCTAAATTGAATCCCCATGGTTGGGAAAACCCAGATAGCACGCAAAGAAACTCACTGTATTCTTTTTTATTTTCTTTCTCTTTTTTTGCTTTATTAAACGACAAAATATTAGTCTCGAGTTTTTCAACCTGGGGTCGCAAAGGAAGGTGAAAAAATAAATTTAATTAGGATCTATTAACGGAAATTTTTTTAAAAATATTTTTAAAAAGCGGAAAAAATATTTACTTTGAGTTTCCCATTTTGATAGACATATTTTTATATCCATTATTATTGCCAAATATAGCAAAGAATATTAGGCTAAACAAAATGTTAAACCACTGAAGAATCGTTAAAAGTAATTGAAAGTAAAGAGGAATGAACTGGTGAAAAACGACATATTGAAATTCGAGAAAAATGCTAATAACATAAAAAAAATGCATATTCAAATACAATTTAAAATGAGGGCTACACATATACGCAACTGTAAGCAGTGGTTTCACCTAAATTATTAGACTGATAAAGTATACTATGCATAAGTTGGAAGTTTTATCAAATAACTATATCCGTCCATCCGTCCATCTGTTCGTCTGTCAACACACAGCAAAAACGGTAAGAGAGATCAAGAAGCGGTTTCTTGCAATCCATTCAGAGTTCGAAGAATAGGATTCATCTACTACGTTAATTTATTATACAAACCAGAAGTGATTGAAATTAGCCATTTCCAGTTTCAATGTTTATCACCATAGAACAAAACGCTACAAGCGGATTTTGGAAATTGATTGCATGTCTCAAGGAAACATATTACCATCCGCAACACTCTGTCCACACTGAAAGTGATTGAAATATGCTAATATTTCCAGTTTAAATACTTATTTTGATAGAGCAAAAATGGTAAAATATATCGAGAAGTAGTTTTTTTTTTCAGTCGGTTCAGTGTCCAAAGAATAGGTCACAAATCTTCTGTTAACACTTCAGTCGTATTGGAAGTGGTAGAAATCAACTATTTTTGGTTTCAATGTTTATCGCCATGGATCAAAAACGGTAATAGATAGCGACAAGCAGCGTCTGAAGAGAACATACCATACCAAATGCAAGACTACCGGAACCGGAAGTGTTTGAAATTTACTATTACTTCAATACTAATTCCCATTGAGCAAAGCGGTAAATTATATAAAGAAGCGGTTTTCTGCAATCGATCCAGCATCCAAAGAATAGATCTAAAATTTTCCGTTAACCCTCTATTCAAATCGAAAGTGGTAGAAGTCAGCCGTTTCCGGTTTTAACGTTGATCGCCATAGAACAAAAACAGTAGTGGATTGCGACAAATTGGATGTCAGCAGTCGATTCAGCGTCTCAAGAGAATATAGGGTACCAACACTATCCGGAATACCCTACCGAAACTGAAAGTGGTTAAAATTTACTAGTACTGTTGATTTCAATTACTTATTTCGATATAACAAAAATGGTAAGGGATATCAAAAACTGTTTTTGACACAGATTCAGCGCACCAATAATGAATTTTCTCTCGACTTTTATCTATTTGTTGAAACCAGAAGTGGTGAAAATCTATTCGATTACAACACTGATCACATAAAGAATAAAACGGAAACAGTTAACGACCAGCAGATTTTTTTAAATATGAATTCAGTATCAAGAATATGCTTCATGTGCGATTTTATTGCTTTTATTGCAATCATAAGTGACATCAATTACCACTTTTATTTTTAATGTTAATCTCCATACAGCAAAAACACTAAGAGAAGTTAGAAATAGCTATGTGATGTGGACTCAGCGTCCGAGAAACATAATCCTCTTTCATCTTATTCCTTGCAACCAGAAGTTGTAGAGTCCTCTTCAAGTTTGAGTATTGAATTTGCATAGTTTGGAATTCTACCGTACTTATTTAACAGCTAGTTCCATGATAAGTGTCGAAGTTGACTTAGCATTAATATTACTATAGTCCGCGTCATTCGAATTGGCGTGTGGCATCAGCCAATAAACTTGTAGTGCGCTGTTACTAAACCTTCAGGGAGAAATCTAATCATTTATAATTGATTTTGTTTGCATCTGTGGACTTATGAATGATTAGATTCCTCCGTGAAGGTTTAGTAACAGCGCACTGCGAGCTTATTGACTGATGCCACACGCCAATCTGGGTGACGCGGACCATAGTATATGATTATATTGTTATGCATTACTATAGATTTTATTATTATTATTATTATTATTATTATTATTATTATTATTATATCTTCTTTTCAGGTCAGCGACCCGTTGATTGGTTTGACAAAGCAATCCACTCTTCTCTGTCCTAAGCCATACTTTTTCATTTCCACTTACTTTTTCTTTCCTACGCTATGTATTATTTGGTCTGTATATTTCAATCGCAGCTTACCTCAAGCTATTTTTCCTTCGATTATTGCCATATGATTGTAATATCATATATTCGTATATTATTCTATATTTCAGTGATGCTATGGTGCCAACGGTCCCTGGCTTGATACTCGGTGGGAACATTGGCCAAAAAAATGTAATAGCTTTTTCAGGCCAGCCATCATGAGTGAAATTTTCGTGGGTTTTACTTATTCACACCAGACAAATGGTACCTAATATATAGGTTCCAGGCTACTCCCTTTGGTTTCCCAATCCTTTCCTCTTTTCCTTTCTTCGGATAGGGTGATCATCAAGGGACGTCATCCCTCATGACCATAGATGCCGAAATCCCAAAAATAGAATTCCTAAATCCCTTCAGTGATACTAATAACAGTGACTGGGATTAAGCAATGCAGCTCAAAAATAGTACTTGGAAATTATTTCTTTTTGGTAACTAGATCTAAAGGTGGGAGACAATTTTAACAACTGGTTCCGGGAACCTGAGAAATTATAACAACTGTTTTGAGCGAACAGACTCAAAGTCACCAGTAAGAGATACTACAAGTAATCTAAACTCTTATTACAAACCTGAAATTAGGGAATCGCTGGAAAGACAAGGCGATAAAAGCGGAGTCGTGGTATGAAATTCGTTGAGCAGGTCTATATTAGTTTGTAAACGTCAAACTTTAAAAAAAAGAAAAGTCATTACTTGAATTTTTTTAATGAATATTATTGTTTGGCTAATGAACGCATTTTGAAATTATCCAATGACAGAAAATAATTGTGTTTCGCATAGCAGATAGTACAAAATTATAATTTTACAATCACGTTTTATCATGGGAGCCCGAAGGGGGACAGAGGATCGCCCCCTTGGCTCACGAAAACAACTTAAATTTCTTAAGATTTTCTTAATACAAATAAAATATACCAAATTTAATTTTACAACAAGGGAGAATTTTCTTAGAAAATTTTCTTCGAGCGCCCATGGGTTTTACGTGTTACATACAGTGAAATCAGAATTGAGAAATTACATTTTCTAAAGGTTGGTTATTAAAATTTATTCTTTTATTAATTTTCCTTGTAAGTACTTTTTCTTTTTTAAAAAAGAAAGACAACTGTAGCAGAGTAAATTCAGCTCATAAGTATAATACATACATAAATAAAAATGCTTTATTCCCCATTACTCACTTACTATCTTCAAAATTTTGCAAAATGTAAAATTTTCGAGTTTCTTGTATTGCAAAGATATGATATTTTTTGGAATCACATTTTATAACTTACAGTTGTAGTTTCTACCTTAATTTATTGTATTCAGAGACACATTTTTTTTTTGTAGTTAAAATTTACGTTAACACTGTTACAAATTCAAATATTGGGTTAGCAACATTGAAAAGTTGTTTGCAGTTAGAATGTGTAATATCAACAGCTAATCTCAATAACGTGGTATAGCGCTGTCCTTAGCTTACAAATATTTGTAAGGTGAGAACACGATTTTGTTCGTTAGATAAAAGATTGTAACCTCAACCACACTTTTCCCCTCAACATAATGCTTTTTTTTTTAACTTTAAGAATTGGCCTTTTTTGTTTTCTGCAAAAGTTCGTTTAATCATAGAGTAGTCTGGTGGAGGAGGGAGACGAACAAGTATGTGTGTATATAAATACTTTTTCTACCTTTATTAATATCATATATCACAGCTTCCTGAAGTGCATAGTTTCTCAGGTTCTTCTAATTAACCCTCCGTATAAGTCAAGTGACTTTTATTTATGAGGTGAGGGCTAAGGAAGCCTGTTACTTACTTACCTGCATATATGCGTGAGTGTGTGTGTTGTTTTTTGGGGGGGGAGGGTTCATCCTTACAATATCTCTTCCCCCCTTCCTTCATCATCTCCTACAACACTATCACCTTCAAATTTCTGCTGTCGGCTATGTATCATTCAAACGTCTTTTCTGTCTGTCCCGGATGTTAGATTTATTAGGCGACGGAAACATGGTGAAAAGAACCTGATACCAGATGTTCAATGATAAAATGTAATCCCTCTTGTATATTAATGTGTGTACACGGCTATTCCCTCAACATAGTTGCGTTTTCAGAACAATGACTGAGGTTAGACGTAAGGTCATTGTATTTGGATTTTGAATCTTCAAACATATCTTCAGGATAATTGGGGGTAGCTATTGCATAGACAGATAATACAATCACATGACATCAGTAATCATATGTAAGAAAACAAACTCGCTATTTTAAGGAGGTCTATGTTATGCTTTCTGCAAGACGTGTATGCAGCGGATAAATTTGAGAAACCGAGTAGGTGCGATTTATAAGCTAAAAACTCGTTTTGATCTACATGCTTAGTTATCCCAACCCAAACATTATTTGGATCAAATGAGTGGTTAAAGGCTTAGTTGTTGTCGTGTGGTGTAGTCGAGCTAAGTAAGACATTAGGTTGACGTACAACCAATTGGGGATTCGAGTCCTTCTGAAGACGGTTCTTGTCTGTGTTCGTGTCCCTGTCGAGCGTAGTAGACATGAAGCGATTAAAAAATAGATAATAATTGTAGGAAAGAATTTTTAAAAGTGGTAAAGCGCTCACGTCTGTTGCTAGGAGCTCCTGGTTCTATCAAGTGAGAAGATCAAGTGAGTTTGTGGAGTCATTATTACGTTCGTAGATTTTCTCGGGATTCTCCTGTTCCTCCCAACATTCTCACTTGACCAATTCGTTCATATTCTTTCATTGGATGGCATTTAATATTTCCCCCAAATCCATTAGACACCTCCGGAAGCCGCGCTATGACTTATATGAGTGAGCCGTTGTAAACGATCTCGTTCATGCGTATACTCTAACGCGCCTGTTCCCTATGGACGCGCCCCCTTTCTACCACTCAGGTAACGCTGCTGCGTTCCTGCCCTGATTCACTTAGATAGCATTCGTGCATTTTAGTGACCACCTAGCACAAGTTGGATCGTTTTATATGCACTGTAGTTTCTATGCCATAAATTCACATTGTATTTATACTTACTACCACATCATAGTTTACGAACCATAATCACTACCAAGTGATTTGGGGCAGAAACAAACTGAAAAGCAAGTGCAACTGAAGTAAATTGCATATACAACCATAATTACCATAAACTAATGATTATTATTTTATTACAATAATTAAATAAATATAATGCATACTTAAATTAAGTGTGAATTAACAGTTTTATAATTAGTTGCGATTTTACTTAGTGTAACATTACAACCAAGTACTGTTCAAATAAATGCCTACAGTGTTACAACTAATGTATTACAATTGGCTTATTTTTGACATAACACTTGAGATCACAGACGTGCGCAACGTGCGTGCCATGGGTGCCTTGGCACCCCCATTAGACGAACTTTTTTATGTAGAATTATTACAAACTGAGAAGAGATTACGTGTAAATTATTTCCCGTCTGCATGTGTGCCGTGCGTCGCCGACGCAGCGTCGGATGCAATGATGCTATCTTTTCTTAGGGGAAAGGGGGGGGGGAGGACGACATTCCATATGGTGGTACTTTAGATCTGCCACCCACATTCCCAATGTCCTGTGCACGCTAGTGCTTGAGATGCGGATACAGATTGTTCTATGAACCACAGCGTACTGGTATACTCAAAAACTCAACACCTTCTAAAGCAAATCACTTGCTTTGTCCATGCATATTTGAGTGTATTTCAACCGATACTATGTGGAATAAAACCAGATTTCAGTAAACGTTTTGCTTTATCCAGATTTGGTGGATAACGTTAGCTTTAACCATACAAAACACGGATTATTTTGTATCTAAGTTTTACCCGTCACATGTATAAACATTCTATAAAATCTTAAAGAAAATATTTTGTAATTTGTTACGTAATATGTGATTTGTAATGAATAAATAGTTTGCTCTTGTATGCCCAAATAACTGCCGATATTTTTAAACGAAATGAATTGAAATTAGTAACTCTTTGGTATAAGTCCCGTGGTTATGTTCTGTAGACTAAAGAAAACAAATAACAAATGTACAGGAATGTAAAATTGAGATAAGTTGTGGAATGAAAATAGTAGGATGAAGTCGGGAACTCCAAGGAAACTGGTGGACAAGATATTCTCCTTACCAATTCAAATTGTCAGAGACACTTCGCACGTGAGATGACTACTCTGCAAGTGAACCTCGTGAGTTTTTTTTTCTAACAGTGGTTTCCAAAACACTACTCGAGCTTGGCAGTTGTGCTGAACATAATAAAGCCTAACCTTTTAAGATATTTTATTAGTCGGTCACACTATCAGGTCCTGAAGAAGCGTGTGGAGGTGACAGATCACCACCTGTATGATGGACGTAAGCTCAAAATAAAAAGTTGTATACTGTATATTAAGAAAAGAAAAAATATTCGAAGTGAGCCAAGAAAAAAACGGGAATCTTTCTTACCAATGTTCTTCCTTTTTGTATATGTTAGGATATAATTATGCACAATTATGCATAATTGAAAAGAAAAAAGAGTACGTAAACTAATTTTTAAAGTGAAATAGCCTTCTTCCACTTCAAACACTTAACATAAGATCGTTATATCAACTACCTCCTATAGTACAGCGTATTTAAATAATTGAGTTACATCATGGCAGTCTTTCAAGCCTTACGAGGACATCAACGTCTGTACCATTTGTACGAAACTCTATTAAACTAGTATTAGTTGGGAAGGGAACATGAGGCTTTGTGTATTGGAAAATCAGCAGAGTTTAGAAGAAAATGGTAGCCTTTGCGGCTACAGATCTTCGTGGAATCGTCACAGGTCAGACATAAGGAATTCTAGATAATTTACTGGTATGTAGCTCCTCCTGCAGAGTTAACATACTAAGTAGTTAGACGAATAGGTCCCTTTGCACCGACATAGAGTTGTAATTTGAATTTGTTAATATATTTCGGTTCGGTAGATGACGAAAGATGCGGCTGATACAAAATTTTAGGTCACCCTGTATAGATCTTGTTTAATACTTGTTGTGGAAGCAATTTTTCCTTATATTGAAAATTTTTCCATGATGTAATTATTAAAGAATCTAATCCCGTTGTATTGGCTCCCACGAGTAAAGCATGCAGATTCATTAAACATTATCTACATAATTTTCAATGTTCAAGTCGCGAGATGACACCACATATCTTCACCCACTCAGGTCGACACTTATTTTCCTTATGCAGTCACCACCCAGTTCTGCTTTCTTAGAAAAAAGAAATGACCGTTTAACACCTCTTCTTTTATTCTCTGAGTGTTACCCTGATTTCTTATTGTTTCTGCTTTCATTCTTCTTTGGGTGATGTGTTGCATTAGGAAAGAAAAAAAGTTTAGAAGACAGCATAAAAGGTTGACTGCGGGTGAGGTGAGAGAAACTGATGCTCGTTTCCTTTTCTATTTTAATGCAGGTTGAAGGTTGTTAAGGCGAGACCCTTCTGTTCTTGTCTAAAACAGATTCTTCTTCATTGCACGAAAATCACGATCCGTGTGTCTCCAACTGGTTCGCCCCGTTTGACGTGTTCCATTTTCATGTAAATTAAATTTATCTGTAGCAAATGTATTTCTCTTTTTACATTGTTCTCTCTCCACACAACAGCCAATTGGGTTATTAACATCTAGTATGATATACTAACATATATCGAATATTATTGGCATAGTAAGAAATAGAGTGCTACTTGAAGGAAAAGGACACAAGTTATTTGAAGTTTATACTATAAGAGCAACGATGGTGTAGTCTCTACAGGGGGCACCAACGAGGAGGTCACAGGGTCCGGACCTACCCAAAAAACTCTCCTAACTCAACACACATTTGTACACTTTCTCAATAAAACTATACTGATTGCTGAAGTATGAAAATTAGATCTTACACTTCATCTGTACTATTTCTTTTAGAGAAACAATCTAGTTCTATCTTTTTTTCTGAAAATATAGATGAAAATATTTTGCAATTACTTATCGTTTCTTGGGCCTCCGCCAAAGCTTAGCCCCTCCCAACAAAGATTTCTGGGTGTGCCCCTGGGTCTCTATGATGACTATCTATCCATCTATTGGAGGGTTTGCTTCTCAGTGGAAGCGTAGTTAATTTTGCAGAGAAGACATGATGAGACGGTTTTCTCGCCTCACAAATTTTGTAAAAATTTCGTCTCGATCCACAAAGAATATTTTCTTATTTTAATTTGTAAATTTATATACAAAATTTATTCTGTTTTCTTAGTTTTATATTGAAGTTATCAGAATCCTTCGTGTGTGATATAGCAACATGAAAATAATTTATTATTAAACTATGCTGTATAATAATATGCATATTTTAAAATGATAGATGCTGTTCATTGTGTTCGTAGAATCACCTTATCTAAGTAAAGATTTTATGCTATGAATCATGTAACACTAGGACATTGAGTCATATCTAACACTTAGGAGAACTAATCTTGCCCGCGAGACTCGTAGAATTTCTTGTCTAATCTTGAAAACGAGATAATAATTCTCATGTATATCGTCTCAAGTGTGAAAATGTATTTCTCATCTCGACTCTCGTCTCGTTTCCGAGACAAGAATCTAGGCGAGACAATAAATTTATTGTCTTGTGGGAAACACTGGATATCATTCATTTCCCATTCCACTCTCGTTTCAAAGAGGCTAAACCACCTAAACTCTGTTAAAATGAGTACGAGCGGAAAACTGGTGGATAAAGGCTGTTGGAGCATGGTTCTGAAATCCTTATCTCTTGTTCGTGCGGAAGAGAGGAAATATGGGGAGCCAAATCTCTGCATTTCCATTGGACCAACTCTGACTATCATTTTACAGTATGTTATACCCCACATCAAGGCCGGGTTAACATCTTTAGAGGCCTAATTCTTCGCATGGAGAAAGTACGTTTCATTCTATGGCATAGAGCTGAATTTGTATTTCAACGCCATCGGAAGTGTCACTCTTCATCTCAGTGACGTCGAAAACTATGGATTCGACACTAATATAGGTCACTTTCGATTACTTTTAAATACCTTACCCTCCCCTCCCTTAACTTGCACCGCCAAAGTGAAATGAAAAAAAAAACTTCCCATGCCCGTATCTCATCTATGTTGAAAATTTGATCGAGATCGGTTGGGTGGTTCATGCGACTCGAAGTGACAAACGTAGTGACTTTCATTTTTATAGATAATAAACCACTTTATAAAATTTTATTTATCGAAATTATACAAAATTTCAGTAAGATAGGAAGTAATGTTTTTGTCTTTTATATAAATCCACTTTATTTTATATTTAAGAAGTTTTCTCCAATGTTTGTAAATTCTTTGAGATCCTTATCATTTCTATTATCAATCATTAGTTCTATTTATTATTATTATTATTATTATTATTATTATTATTATTATTATTATTATTATTATTATTATTATTATTATTATTATTATTATTATTATTATTATTATTATTTTGATAGAGTGTATATGATTGAGTGCGGCCTTTCTCTCACTCACAGAAAGTATAAGGATTTCGCAGACTGCGCATAAAGTACCTTTTGCTTTATTTACAGTATTGGGAGGTTCCCCGCCAAGTAAACTTTGTGGTGGAGAAACACCGTGTGCGTGGGTTTCCTCGGAGTTCTTCCGTTTTCTCCGACTTTCTCTATTCCACCATTTCATTCATTACTCATCATCACGGCCTCCTTTAGCCTAACCGGCATAACCGTGGGATGTAAAACTCAAAGATTTCGTTTAAAGCATTTGGAGGTGAGGGTGTTTTCGATTTCATGATTCATGGTGTAAATCTGCATTCTTCGCGTGCTCTTGTTGTATTTGTATCTATTTTTGTTATTTAACGTGGGAGACCTGTATGAGGGATGACGTCCTTCTGCGATCACACTATCCAAGGAAAGGGAAGGAAGAAAGGATTGCGGATGGAAGGAAGAGGCTTGGAACTTGTATGTTAGGTATAATCCCGACTTTTTCGTAGTGCGAATCAGAAAAATCCTAGCAAACATCACTCAGATGGCTGGCCTGAAAAAGCTTTTATATTTTTGCGACCCAGTGCCCCCATTGGGAATCGAACCCGGGAACGTTCACATCAAAGACGAGAGTGCTAACGACTACGCTAAGCGGGTCACGTATCCTTATTCACTTGATTCCCTAAGGACGTGGTTATTTCGCTTAATGGTTAATATAACCTTTCTACAGTCAAACAGGGTTATGAGAACCTCTCTCACAAGAATGTTTGAAACTAAGACTCAAAAGATGCATTTTAACCATTTTGGCTTGGTATAATCTGAACACACAAGAACAAAAAGCTCCAAAAATTATCTATCTATCTATCTATCTATCTATCTATCTATCTATCTATCTATATATATATATATATATATATATATATATATATATATATATATATATATATATATATATATATATATATATATATATATAATTCATTTTAACAAAATGGTATAAGCGATTTTAAGACAGAGTTAGGAATATCGTATTGAAACGCACATCTCATTGTAATGTCACACTCTTTTTAAAATAATATCCCAAGCTTTGTCAGCCATTTCAACACTGTTTTCAAGATCTGTTTGGATCTGGGTGCTTGTCATCTTCCACATCTCTTGTATTATTCAAAAACAGGCATCTGTCCCCTTAAAGTTTTTTTTTTTAAATGTTTTGAAATGGAGATTTCCCTAAACACATACAGAAATCGATAGTCGGTCTTTGTTTCATTGTTGAAACGGTGACAAGGTATTACAATAGCAGTCTGTGACCGCCGAGCTGGACTTTTCTAATATGTTCCGAAGGCCACAGATAAGATTCTTAATCATGTAAAGCATCCGTTTCAACATTAAATCAGTCTCGTTTCCTCAGTGCTGCACTATGTACGTGTATGGTATTTACGAACATACGCATGTTTTGATAGCTGGTGAGATAGCTTCAAAATATTTTCTATGACAAAAGAGTGTAACAGGGTCAGAAAGTCTACAAAAACTCGAATGAATAGTACGATTTACTACACATATACTGTACCGTATCATAAAAATTTCAAGAATTCACATTTTAAGATTGTACTACTACTAAGTAATAACAAAATTGAAGAACTAGTTTTAATTAATGCTTTTATTGCCATTTATAATAAGGAAACTATGTGTGGTTGTTATCTCATTTAAAACACAAGAAAAAATCTAAAGAGAAATGTAGTCTAGAAAATATTACCTTTTCTTGACACAATCTTCGTACACTTCATCCGAATCTACGCCTCTACCTGGTTCTTTGAAATGATTAAGAGATGTTCCCTAAGCAGTACTATCAGAGTTCATGATGCAAAGGGAGAAAGAGAGATCTAGAATATTGCCCTCAGCAAGATAATCATCTTTGACAATTGAGAAAAATCATCCAGCAATCACAAGTTACCGCCTTTTTCTGCCTTAATTGCATGTTGGTCTCCCTCTTTTTGACCGTGAGCATCGAGTTCCTCATACACCACCATTATTTGGTAGCTCAAAGGAGCAGCTCTCAAAATCTGACGTCGGAATATATATCTTCCACAAAAAGGTCTTGAAGGGTCGGTGGGCTCTGTAAGGAAGACTAAAAGAATACACAGAGGATGAAAAAAAAAATATCCCAACCAGTATAGTAATATATAAGTAACCGGCAATATCGTACAGTAAGCTCATAGCATGTCAGTGATAATTTTGCTTTCCTGTTACATATGAATTAATTACAACTTTGTACAAATTGGAATCAAGAATCTAGGTAATAATATTCACTGTAAAATTTACAATAAAATTTGATTGAATCACAATTATAACCACATCCTATTTTTAAAAATTACACCAATGAGTAAGCGAGAAATACGATTGATGCCAAATTAATAACGATCAATGTAATAAGACATATCAAGTTTATTTAATTGTATTACAAGTGCTACGCATAATTGTATTCAACAATAAAAAAGTAACATGTTTCCAGATTTGTGGTAAATACAGGGTGCTCTAAACAATACCAACAATTCTTTGGAATTCAATTCTCACATGAAAATATGAAATAAATTATAGACCAATATGGGTGAACAAATGCGTTATTTCGGAGCTCTAACACGTCGAATATTGGTAGGAACGACAAAGAAAAAGTCATAAGTCGAGAACAAAATGTTGGATCAGGATAGGATAAAATGCTTAGTAAATTATTTTGAACTAAATTCTAATAATACACCAGTGGATGTGGAACGGGGGGGGGGGAGATAGGATTAGCCTTGAAATATAGAAGGAAACTCATGAGGCCTTTCAAAAGGTCAGAAACAAACAATGTTAGATCAGGAACTGAAATCTGGCACACATTCTATGTCCACTGTTACATCAATGGATTCTAAGTTCAAAATAATCACTATACTCTTTTACTCGACCTTAATCCCCGAGGCGTGGTAGCTCAATGGTAGAGCGTTCACCTCCAGTGTTTGGGGTCCTTGGTTCTATCCCGCTCGCGCCATGTGGACTTTGTGGTGGACGAGGGTTTTCTCGGGGTTTTCCCGTTTCCTCCCACTTTCTTCATTCCACCATTTCACTCATCTCTCATCATTACTGTCTCCTTTAGCCTAACCGGCATAACCGTGGTACGTAAAACTTAAAGATTTCATTTCATTCCATTTCATTTCGACCTTAATCCGACATTTGTTCAGGAGTCATGATCCTTTATTTGATCGTTCCTACTGAATTTTCAGCAGGACATAGTTCCGAATTTGTGCATCCATCTTGGTCAATATATTCATGTTTTCGTGTAAGGATTCATTTTCCAAAGTTTTCAAGAGTTGTTTTCGATAACCTTATACACTCAAAATCTTAGAATATACAAAATCTTACGATATACACGCTCTCTCAAAATAGCGAAGTATATAAGGTTTTTGCGATGAAGATGAAACATAATCACCAACGATGTAGGTGAAATTAATATAGCAAAATAATAAATGAGTTTCGTTCCAGAGTGTAAAACTACGGTAGACTTCCAAATTATACGAGCTCAATACTCAAACTTGAAGTAGTAAATTTATAACTATTGGTTGAAATAGAGTAATAAGATAAAAGAATCTGTTCCTCGGACGCTGAATCCACATCAAAAAGTCATTACTCAATATCCTATACTGTTTCTGTTCTATGAGGATAAATATTGAAACCGGAAAACTGTTAATTTGAATCACTTCCGGCTTGAATAGAGGGTTAACTGAGAATATGGAAACCTATTCTTGTGGATTTATCCCCTGGTACCTTCCGACTCTCATCTCTTTCCAAAGCTCAAAAACAAGTTGAGACTGATGATGACATCAAGCATGCTGTAGATGAAATTTTACATATCTTCGACAAATATACGTATGTATGGCATTAATGCACTTAAGCATCAAAGGGCAAAATGTGTTCACCTGTCAGGGACTCATGTTAGAGGTAACACCATTCATAAACTTTTTGCTGCTCTGTTCATAGGTAGGCTTAGAACTTTTTTAAACAACCCTCGTATTTACACAATATTAGAAAGTAGTTATCAGGTGTATGTTAAAATAACGTAGAAAAATCCAACAAGCTGATCCTGCTACTGATAACTCAAAAGAGGAATATACTTCAGGCACGCTCAATATCGGATTTTGTACCGCCGCCAACCTAGAAATCGGATTATTCGGTATTACAGTATTCAATCTGTTGTATTGTTTGTTTGTTAACTGGTGTTCAGTATCTATTTCAAAACCGAAATTATTTGAGACACGGATCTGCAGTCTAACATCATTCTTCCGCATACATTTCAGTGTAATGAATTGTTCTTATGTAATTGTTATCCATAACAAACACCAGTTCTCTCTTTTTCTATTAATTCTTAATACAAGAGGAATTGAGGAAGAAAAAAAGTGACGATTTAGAAAAATTGTATTTTATATTTCAGAAGCGCCCCCACGGTTAGCTTATGAATCAATTTTCTCGGTTCTGAGTGTGTAGTTGAACTAACGTCAAGTGATTTTTACCGTTAAAAATTGATACCAGTTTGATTAGTTTACCTGTTGGCGATTGTAAGTAATATATGAAAACTATGTTTTCTCTTTCATTTAACTTTGCCGAATCAAGTCCCAAAAGAGAGGGATTGACTGTAATGTTCCAGAAAAGTACTACTACTAATACTACTACATTTACTTGGATAGCAGTTTTATACGCTAAACAAAAAGAAAAAAACGAACTTTATGGCCCATTAGGAGAGGTATTATTACTTTAGCGTTTTGTATTTTCGAAATTTTTTTGCTGAGTTCAGTCAATTTACGAAGTTGATAGTCATTTAGTTACTTATATATTGCACGGTTGAACGTTACCATCTAGAATATTATACGCATTGTATAAAGATACCAGTGTGCTTATCGTTATATGGGTGTAAAGTACAATGAATCAGGTGGGTAAGAGAGTTTCGAAGGAGGGGAAATAGGTGTGAATAATCCATTTGTGGTCACCTTGAACGATGTGTTATAACAAACATTATGTTTGGAAACAAGGAAGAATCCACAAATATAGAGGAGAAAGTATGTAATGATGAGACCTTTTGCTGTTTGCCCCTAAGAGATCAAAAATCCCTTTGTTATGGATCATTACACTCTAAGGGTATCAAATGATGATTTATGGTATTCGCCAACAGGTTTCTCTTATTAATTCACTGAAATGTTATTTTGCTTTGTAAAGAAATTTGACCTCAATGTAATTGTATAAGTAATGCTCTTTTCTATGTTCTTTTTTCATGCCCTTGTCGTGGACTATGTTTTGTTTTCGATTACGAGAAAACGTGAAATTGTTAATTAACTGCCCTCTGGGTTCTTAGATCCTTCTTGGGCGCGTGCGTATACACATATTAGTTTATATGTATTATTCCACCATTTTTACTACTTTATGGACTTTCTAGGTGGTGTTATTACGTTTTTTAAAAGAAAGACTAGACTTAGAGGTAGAACATTTAAAATCCCAAAACATAACAAAATTATTTAGAAGATGACATATTATTTTAGTTTGTTTCAAGTTTTCAATTTGCTAATATGTCCTGGTCAGCTTAAGGAATTCAGTGTGTACACCTCCAACAGATGATTTGTCGTTGAACTTCAAAGTTTCAATATATATATATTACTGTAAGTAATTCTATATATATACTCTATACATATATTACTGTAAATAATTTAACAATGTTCTATTTAGTGTGAATTCATAAAAAAAACTAGCAGATTTGCACAATCCTTAGTAAATGTTTCCCTGTTCCATTAAAATTCATCTATCGCTAGAAAAATAATGCAGATAGCATTGTCATAGGTACACCACCTGATGGAGTTTGGTTGCCAAGTCTAGGTTTAAATATAGCATTTTACATCAAATTAAATGAAGTAAACTTTAAAATATATTTGAAATTTAAAAAAAATGTTTAAGTCTTTAGAATTGAAAGAAAACGTTAAAAAAAAAACAAACTAATAGTAGTAAACGAAGAAAAGCGCAATGTAGAGGAGTCGCTAAAATTAATTCTCTTTAACGAGGACGATTACGAAACATCATCTACTAATCGAAATCATGATTATTCTTCAATAAAGTAACTTCCAATAAACCTTTTGTTATTGTTAATTATTTCATATCGGACTCCCGAAGAAAACTCATCGAAACAACTTATTGACCGTGCCAATAGCGACTACTCTCAATCATGACTCCGTTTTCTTTCATTTAGAAATAGGAAAGAAAGAGAAGAAAGTAGAAGGGTAAAAGAAGGAGGTAGGAAAAGAAGAAAGAAAAAGAAATGGGGTATTTTAATAAGAAACAGATTACTGGATAATTCCGGAAATATAGTAAGAGGTCGGGAAAGTCGTTGAAAGATGAATCATTCTAAATGTTATTAATGACTACTCAATTTTGGAATGCTTCGGAATAGACACATGTTCCCTCATACCACCCAGACCTAGCTCCAGGCACCACGATCGTGGGGTTGCCCAGACCTAGACCTGGAAATGAGAAAAGTGAAATTTAATTCTTTGTACTGTTATTCTAACCAGTGATTGATAACCATCCAGCATCTGAACTCTGTTCTCTAGGATCGACCACGCATATGAATTAGCCAAGAGAGAAGAAAAAAAAATCAAACTTATCAACTCAATATAAATTTATGTATCGTATCAATAAGAGTCTCAACTTCCTGGAAGACAGATGTCGTATTTAGGCTCATCCTGCTATTTTTGCTTCACTCCTCGAGCCGATTTAAACCGTTAGTGACGGTCCTTCATGACCTAAGTTATTTACCTTAACACATATGTTAAAACATGACACATATATTATAGATGTTAATACAACAGATGATATCACTAAAATTGCTTATATTAAATCTATCATGCATTCACTCGCTCACTCACTCAGGACAGTGTATATATGTTTAAAGGAAAATCAACTAGCTACAAGGGTACAAATAGTTTATTACATTCATAGTGAAAAGAAAAGACAAAACAAATAATTATAAAGAAAATCTTAAAAGCACAAGTTCTTGGTTATATATTAATAGAGTACATAGTATTAGATTTTAGTAAATTTTTATATATTCAATCATATTGACAAATGGAAAGAAAAAAAATAATTACATGTATCATATCTTAGGCATGCTAAAGCAAAATTATGATTTGCGACATACGCAAATAAGACACTTATTTCACTTAAAAAAAAATGGACAAAGAGGAAAGAAAAAAAAACTTTTGGTGTATTAGAACTTATATGAGTCTATACCTCACATTGGGCAGTAAAATATTAATAATTTTGAGCGTTCAAATCACAAATCACGCACTACTCGTAGTCTCCAAAAACATTTCGCTCCATTTAACTTAGTTTGTGTTTATGTATATATATCTATATCTATCTATCTATCTATCTATCTATCTATCTATCTATCTATCTATATATATATATATATATATATATATATATATATATATATATATATATATATATATATATATATATATATATATATATATATATATATATATATATATAACTAGTGGTTTACAAAAAACATTCATCGACTATATTTGGTTTGTAACTGGTAACAGTTTATATCTGCAATCGCACACTGCTACGTCTCTACCCATCTAGGGATTTCGAAAAAATCACTTTCGCCAGAGGATGTTTCTCCTCTTAGACGGTCCATTTCCAAACTTATTAATTGGATAGTTTTAAGTTATTTATTCAACACTGGGACACGTCATGAGACCTTTCCTTTAGATCACTTTGGTATATATGTATACATGGTTCGGATTTAAAAAAAAAACGATCTTCCACAAGTGTACGGAGTATGATGGTTCAAATTGAGGATAGAAAAAAAAAAACTGGTCAAGTCATAGGATACATATGCAGGTGAGAAGGATTCAAGGTACACTTTCCACAATGGTTTTTGGTTGGTAGTTCAGGGATAATATTCGTTATGATGTGGGTTACGTTTAGACCTGCCGTTACTTTCCAATACATGCCATTACAGAATTACATAAGGTATCATTTACATTTATTCAAAAGAAAAGGAAAATTACTTAAGTGCACGGCGGTATTCATGACAAAATCTACATTCTCAAATTCGTCGGAAAACTCACTGGCAAACTATAGCAACCAATACACGTTCAGGGGGGACAGACACGAGCGCTCTTACATATATTCATAATACATTTAATATCATACTTTTACTTTAAAATCATATTCACATATTAAGTACATATACATTTCGACGTATTCATTTCTCTCTCTCTATATATATATATTTATATTCAATAAATGCGCACACATTTAAATTAATCACCCCAATAATAAAATTTTTTACAAGGTTGCAAACATTGTCCCAAAACAAATGACTTCCGACATTACATATGAAAAAGAAAATCGCTTTTCTACCTGATACCGCGCATCTATAAATTTTTTCACTTTTATATATTCAATTCGTGCTTAAATAATGAAAAAAAACTTTGTGAGGCAGGCACGTAACACAGAGCATTTCTAAAGATATAACTAGATAAACCAAAGTACAATTTCTGGGCCCAGGTTAACTACAAGGTAATTGAAAACCAAAACAGAAAGGAAAGTGACCAACGGATTAAAAAAAACTTAAGAGGGACGACGGTGAGAGAACGTAATCGAAGTGTCGTCAACTACGAAGTCTTTGTTCATTTCGGCGATAGGTCAAAATGTGATGGAGGACCCAATCACTATCTACTTTATCCATGAATCGTGTCTTGCAACGTCTCAGCTGGTAATTTCAGATCAGAGTTGTACGTTAAATAAATCGTAAGTGACAAGTTCAAAATCGGGGGGGGGGGGGAAGGTTGAAAATTTAAAAAAACTCGAAGAAATGAAGGCAGAGAGAGAGATAGAGAAGAAGGAAGACGAAGAATAGGGGCGCCAAAGACTTAAGTGAGAAATAACTAACGCTACAAAGATAGAAGTCGAATTTCGCTCTCAACAAATCCATAGCCAAAATATTCTTAACATGCCAAAAAGGGTGGTCTACTCAAATACGTAGACTCAAGGGGCGCCCTGCTGTCAAGGATGCAAGTTCTGTGTCCATCAGATCCCAATCCCACAAGAGTTTGCTTGTAAGATTGAAATCCGATCCCCGTATCCGGCCCAGACCAGCAGGATAAAAGGAGAGGGGGAAAGGGACCAGGTAACTGTGTCCCCAATTTTGAAATCTCTAAGTAAGAAAAAAAAATATTCGACCCCTTAGAAAAACTAAGAAGGTTCGAGGACAGTAATGAAACTAGAATAGAAGTATTATCTAAGATATCCCTAACTAATGATTTGCCGAAATAAAAAAAAAATTAAATAAACTGAATTTTGGATCGGTGATTTCTATTGCCAAACCTCACCGATAGCTCCCCTTCGCAGAATGCGCTACATTCTGAGGCATCGATTAATTTCCATCACTATCTAGTTTAAAACTAAGAAAAGAAAACGAAAATATTCAAGGGGAATGGGGTCGATGCCCGGGTACGGGAAAATAAATTTCAATAACTAATTGTTTTGATTCTGTAACCCTATCAGAGCTGTCGCCTCCATGAACATTGTAAGCTAGCCTGAGTAGGTAACGTGAAGGAAAAAAAAAATCTCACGGAGCAGGATATTCTATTTTTTAAAACCGACCAGAAAATATAATTCACTACAGCCCTGTTGTATAACTACTACTGTCTTTTCATGATTTATTATTCAATATGTCTAGTCAGCGATTATATGATGCTACCCATTCTATCAGATGGTATTATTATGGTTGATTATTACTATAACACATTAAACTACAAAGTATTACCATAGTCCGACTATATATCGCCCTCCGGTCCGCGTGATATTACGGTGCAGGGGTCAGAACCCGAGATGTTTGTAGCTACACGTATCTATTCAATATATATATATCAACACGCGGCGAAGTATTCACTGGGCTACTATATATATTTAACTATATGGGTGTTCTATCTTCTATATTCATTTACTACAATATTCATATACTTTCATATTCATATTCATATTAATATTCATATCATATTCATATCATCATTCTTTGCATTCATTACGACGGTATATTGTACAAACACCCTGTTTCCTCTATCTACGCCCAGCCTATATACACATTTCATCATAACACTTTAAAATCTATAATCACTACAAACATTTCCCATTCCGATCACCGCACGACAACCTCACTCGAACTCAAGACTCTTTCACCACACACACAATACTATGTAATACTCGGTAGCTTTATTAAGAAGAAAGAAAAAAAACAAAATCCTACGTATGTTCACTGAAATTAGAATTATCTGCGATAATGTTTAATGTTTATTAAATTCTGCAGCAACAATGAACTTCTGCAGCCACGAAGGAAAAATTGGACATTTATTATAATTTCAAAGCGAAGAACTAGCATCATATCGCCCGACTTCTGTTAAAAATTTACGTATTGTTTATTTACTTAAATATCTCGATTTCTAGACTAGGCAGAATGTTGAAATTTTCAGAATATATTAATTTTGGGTCACCTGACCTAACTGTACATTCATATGGGCTGTGAATTATACCTTCTAGGTTTTATTTCGAAAAGAAAGGTCAATTTCATGAAAACTAAATCACTAAGCATCTCGACAGAAGAATGGCGGTTAGTACTGACTTTTGACACTAGGGCTAGCGACGATATAATCAACCCTTGAACAACTGAATATGACCTTGTACACGGAATTATTATACTATATTACGTTCACTTAATGACGGAAAAATAAAAATTTATCGCATAGTAAATACTACACTGTCCATATTTAATTATCTCACACACTCTTTCATCACTTAACTATCACAATTACTACTACTACATTACAAATATACACATACATGCCACTACACACCAATCATCACTATCATTAATACATGTTATACTAATAAATATACACAGAAAACATTCATATTTTACCATTTTAAATCGGCTCGAAAGGAAAAGGAAAGAAAGGAACAGGGCCAACTGGCCCTTGTATTTACTAAATCACATTCTTTACTCAACCTGTTTAATCAATGCCCTGAGGGGACATATCGAAGTATTAGCTAACAATAGGACCCTGCCCTGAAGGGGCAGGAACCCGGAACAAACTATATGTTCAACTCATCCCGCTGGAAGCCGTACTCCCAATTTGGGAGTCAGATAGGAGCCCTCTGCTTAATTTACACGTACATGCTGATGGTTACTAACACTACAAACAGACCTAAAAATACCGCCATATATAGATATGAAAAAAAAATCACGTACTAACTACACAGGCAGATTACTGAACGGACAGGTCTGACCGAACCTACACTGATTCAGGAGGGGCAAGAGGGAAATTTAACTATTCGATTCACTGAACTGCAAACTGGGTTTGGGAAAGGAGATTAAATGCACACACTATCCTGAATTCTGTCCATCACGAACTATATCTGCACAACATGGCGTCACCGAGTTATGCTTCCTATTTCCGCTTTTTAGTTCAGTTTTTACTACGAAATTTAACAGTTCATGGCTCCTCGAGACTTCCAGACATTTTAGATGTTAAAAACTCCCAAATATTACCTTGTTTGCAGCTTTTCTACTCCTTTCTCAACTTTATGATCGAGAAGATCCGAATCTGGCTGTTGTCAGTAAAATTTCCCGGTATGGAATGGAATAATTGCGCCCTAATATCATAGTGTGGGTTTATCATCCAATCAAAACTAAGCATTTTGGCGGTGGGGCTTTGAAACGAATAAAATTTGGTAAAATCTGGATCAAACTAAATTTTAGAAGGACCTAGGTATCTAAAAGAGAGGTGAAGGGTGGTCCTGAAAATTCTGTCGAATTTTAGATTGGTTATTTGATCTGAAAAGTTCCGTCCAATAGTGGATCTATATTTTCGGATAGCACTGACACCGTAAGAATTGTAATAATCCATTTACACATCCATATACAAGACTTATAACTAATTTAAAATATAAATAAAGATATTGATTCCCAAAACTATAATTCTCAATGAATTTTTTACAGTTTTTCCATGTTAATTTGAAATAGAATAATGAACAATATTACGAATTATATGAACAGCCAGAAATTTTTTGTTAAACGTCAGGTACAGTCGGTGCAAAAAATTTCGAGCACCCTCCTATTAAGAACATAATATCATTAGACTGTAATGGCATATTACAGAATTGTCTAGTAGAAAAATTATTTAGTTTCACTTTAGCGTTGTATTCCACGGACAGATTGGTATTTGCACTTCAGTGTTATACTAACCCGCTAATCTGAACAACACTGCGGGTAGTCTATCAAGCAAGGATAATATCCATAATTACTCATAGAAATACATGGGGAACCGATTTTTGATTTCTATAACTTTTGATCAACTGGGTGAATAATTTCCATCTACAAACTTGATTCCTAACTTTTGTCCTTTACAACAAAATCAAAATTGATGTTGTCCAAAGTAGTTCTTCAGATTTTGTGTATCCTGGACGGATACATAGAGAATTGGTAAACCAAACTCCATATAAGGCTACTCTTTACTTTTTTCTATTTAAGGAGACTGTGCCTAATATATGAAAAATTGACAACATGTACAACTTTACGTGAACATCTATGTAGTTTCATTCTCTATTTCCTTCCACTTATTTTGTGATTATGTTTTCATACAGCCATGAAAATTTTGATTATTTCGCTCTTACCAAAGAAGACAGGCTGTACAGAAGACATGAAAAATATAAATTACCTATTATTTCACACTTTCTTACACAAACATATATTGATATACTTTTTATGTTAAATTCCCTGATGCATTATCAACTTTTTTTGATAATGCACTGATATACTTTAGTTTGAAGTATATGTAAGGTATTTGATATTTGTAAATCGCAATGTTTGAAAACCCATAAAAAAAAAAAAGAACACTTCCCAAATATCAAACTCTTTTAGGAAGTAGCATAGCTCGAAGCTTAAATCTAGAAAAGAAGTCAACGGCGAGTCTTATTTTTTTCTTTGAAATTTTTAATTTTGAAAATGACAATTTGCGTTTTTCAAACTTACCAACAAAGTTTATAAAAGCTATTTGCGTTGTAGTCGGTTTAAATGTGCATTGGATATAAAATATTGTACATTTATTGGGTTGGCAACTAAGTTCCCGCCGTTTTTTAAATTGGAAATATCTGTATGACATTAAATGCTGTTGGCACGAAGCTGTACATCATTCGAAAGAGAATATATTGTTCTACCTAAACATATGTTTCGTTGTTACTAAGATACATTTTTTGTCATTTACAGACCATTAACATGGAATGTCAAGTTGAGAAGAATGAGCATTTTCGACACCACCTTCTTTTTGCCTTTAATCAAGGTTCTAAGGCCACCACAGAAGCTGCTCGCAACATTTGTGCTGTGTATGGAGTTTGTGCTATAACTGAAAGAAACGCCCGTGATTGGTATGCAAAGTTCAAAAAGGAAATTTTGACCTCAAAGACGCCCCTCGTTCTGGCCGTCCAGTTGAGTTCGATGAAGAACGATTGAACCATCTTTTGCATGAAAATTCGCGTCAAACAACAAGGGAACTGGCAGAGACAATGGATTGCTCCCACACTACTGTAGAAAAGCATCTTCACTGGATGAGCAAAGTTCAGAAGTGTGGAGCATGTGCGCCTAACACTAAAAACGGCGAGAACTTAGTTGCCAACCCAATAAATCTCTTTCAAATGGCTTTCTTTTCTTTTTCTTTTTCTTTCTTTTTTTTTAATCAACATCTTCAAAAATAACGGAGCTACGGCGTTTACAACAAACCTTGTAAAATGCAAAATAAGCTTACATAACTACATAAAATGGCTGCTCGGACAAAATTTAAACATATAAAAAATAAATGAATGCTTGTTTCAACTCCCTACAGATTCTATAACTTTGTGTACATAAATAAAAATGATGTAAATTTTGCCAAGAATTCTTTAATCTAAAATTTTGTGATTTCAAATAGATTGACGCTTTAACATCTTACGGTTATGCTCTTCAAACTAAAGGAGACGAATGCTTAATGAAAATGAATGATTGTGAAATAAAATTTTGTATGCTCTCTCACCAGGTATAAAACGTGGGACCACATTCAACAGAGCCATACGCAGTAATCACTAGATCAATGCGAAGGGCAAATGAATTTAGGATTTAGATTTGTGGGCTTTCCGCATGTATTGCCATGTTAGCCTGTCATTTTTGAGGAATGACGTCCCTCGGCGAGCACACTATTCGGGGAAAGGGAAGGAAGGAAGCGACCTGCATCCTATACGTTAGATACCATTTTGGTATTTGCCTTATGTGAATGAGGAAAACCCAGGAAAACCTCATTCAGGACGGCTGGCCTGAAAAAGCTTTTTACATTTTTCGACCAGTGCCCCCACCGGGAATCGAACCTTTCACCGTTCGCATCGAAAGCAAGAGTGGGGAAGGGCAATGATACTTAAGTATACTTATAGTTTCTAAAGTTCATTACTGGTAATTTTCTGGTGACTTTTAGTAAAGCAAAGGATGTAAATATAGGAAGTAATTTTATAAATTAAAAAGGAACTTTTTATTCGGGGTTAATTACGGTGAGGTATCGTAATTATCTTGTAACCATACTTTAAAAAAAATAAAGAGTAGCTTATAAATGTAAAAATATCCAACTTTTCTCCAAATATTTCATATGTATCTAGAATATGTAAATATCCGAGACCAAAAGATGCCACATTTAAATATTTCAAAATATTCATGTTTGGCCTTATAGGAAATGTGACCCGCAATATTACAAACAATCTCATATGAAAGGAATATCATGTTAAAGAACGTCATTTGGAAATGTTAGCCGTCAATTTAAGTACATGATAATCTCCTTCGTCATTTACTAGTTTAAGGATTTTTTTTCGAAATACACTGAAATGATATTTTCAGCTGTTTTGATATATTTAGTTTAACTCAATGAAAATTAATGACTTATTAAAATGAGAAAATGGAAGAAAATAAATGAATCCACCGAAACTCTTAGAATACCATATTGTCCAAGATCTTGGATATCCTGGCATCGCCCTCGTGACTCTTCGCAATAAGTGTGGGCAATCTACAGTATGTGGACGACCATTCTTCATAATTTTACTATATGACGATTAGGCTAAAATTGTTAATTTACGTTCTGGGCAAGTATGACACACCATTTCTGTCTAGAATTTCACTCATTTAAAAGAAATTAGTACTTTGCTGCTCTAGAACCAATCAGAAGGAAAAAATGCATTTTTTAAAAAACATTTTCGAAACAACAAAATGCAATATAAAAATTATGAAAGAGAATAACACAATAGAAAACAATGTAGTAAATGGCTCAATCTTTACAATACGATGCTATCATACATGATGATCTATGTCAAACATCCCGGCATCTGAGCGGTATGTCATGACGTATAAAGAAAATAATATGAAGAATGTCCTCTCGTGATGTCTCCATTGGAGATTGTCATAAATGCAATAAGAGAAGACGAGGAAGAAAGAGATTGCACTTTCTCAAACAATCTTGTCTAATTCAATCTTCTGTGTCATCAGGTCTGCAGATGTCCAACCAAAGGTGTCAGAAAGCTTGATCAAGAAAAAATATCTCACTTTGTCTCTTCACCAATAGAAAAGAACTTCTATTCATTGTATTACAATAATAGTCCTTCCTGGCAACGATTTAGATGTAAAAGGACCAGTATACTCCAGGGGGTAAGTTACCCACTTTGGAAAAACTGCACCATTACTAACTTTCTAATGTATATGAGAAACCGAATAAGGAACTGACATTCAAATGCCTAGTTAAAGCACGACTTTTGAAGATGTTATCTATTATTATGATGTCTGCGAATTTTTCTGTTCGTAACCTGCGTGACCTTTGCTAAAAGAGACGAAATGATTCTTTGGGTATTTGACATATATTTTCACCTCAAAGTATCAGATCAACACAAAAAAACTAAAATAATTCGAAAATTTGTCAACCTATATTTTTGTGAAGAAAGCTGTTATCGTAACGTTCTTCCTAATATCTTCAATGTTTTTATTATTTCCAGTCTTTCACTTATGAGAATAATGAGAAATATTGTAAGATTTGTATTTTTTTAATAAGCAGTTAACAAACTCTACTACATATTATATGTTAATTTTTATATCTCTACCTGTTTATTCTGTCGCATTCCTGTTACCCAGGTTGTGTACGATAACTAAAATCACATTCAAGAATTTTACAATATTATTAGCCTTTAACATAAATATGTCTGAGACACTTACCAATCAATATATCTCATTGAGCTAAACATTATGCACATGAGTGTATAGTGTGTTAACTCAATAAAAGCGCAATTCGGCAAATGTTTTTAAAGTTCCCATGCTGAATTTTACAACAATATCCCAACAGTATTTCTACCTACTTCCGTCCCTCTTTTGGTCCCATTTGCGAGATTGCAATGTCTTAACAACCACTGTATCTGTACTTTCTTCCCATTCCCAACCCTATATCCTCCCAGGGCCTGCACATTTTGTTGCAATATAGTGTATCAATTTCTAAACCTAAAATTTGTTGTGCTAATTATAGTGCACTACATAATTAGATGAAACTAAACTGAAATATACCCTCAGCAAGCTTTTCATTAAAACACTAGCAAAATGTATGGTATTTTAATGAGATATAGTTCAAAATAATAATTAATTCTTAAACTTTAATTGTAATTATTATTATAATTAAATTTTATAATTATATACTTTATATATAATAATTACTATATAATTACTAAACTTTATATAAAAGTTTTGTTACAATTAAACTTTAATTATAATTATTATAGCTATTGTTTAACTATAACATTGTTCAAAGACAAAACATACATAGCTCACATCGAGCTGAACCAAAGTGCATGTTTGAGGATAAATTTCCATGAATAATTTTAAAGAAAAACTGACAAAAAAGCAGAGCTTTATTACTTAAAATGTCTATTGTTTTTTACCAAAACAATTAATAACTCTATTATTCAACCATACATATCAAACTAAACACAAAAATGCATTGAGCAAGGCTATGTAATATACATAAAACAATCACGTAACTGTTTCAACACAAGAACTGTTTCTTCATCAGGCTTTCTTTCCTTTTGACTACTTGGGAGGGAGTCACCCCTTATATACTTCTCGGAGATCAACTTTTAATTATGTTCCGCACCTTCATAATTCCCCAACCAACCCACAAGTAACTAACACCCAAGTAGCCAAAAGAAGTGGAAGTCCAATGAAAACACAGTAATTGTGTTGAAACTGCTACGTAGTTGTGCGTTTTTTTTATATATATATTATCACGTAGATTTGTACAGTGTGTTGTATTTAGTTTGACAATACGGAAACAAGGCCAGAAAGAATAGTTATATATATTTCACACAATCTTCACGGAGATGTTTGTAATTCAATAACTGAGACTTTTGATATCCCATCCTTCTTTATTTGGTTAGACTGACTTCTCCAAGGCACTTACTGCGTATGGGGAAACTGTCGTACAATTATTGTGATATAATTTTAATTGTCACATTACTACAATTTTAATTTCAATATTTAACAATTAAATAGCAAGTCTTATTTGTTGACTTGTTCATTTAGTTATTTATATGTAGAGTCAGCGACAAAAGTTCTTTCAGGTTGATAAAATTTAATTTGGAAATAACGATGTATAGATGTAATGTACAACGGTGGTATGTCTAGAACGTACAGAAAATTGCATTCTTTTTAATTCTACTGAAAACTGTACTCAAATTATCCTTTCATTCTGAAGTTATTTACGAAAAAAATTTCATCAAATTTTTGTCGCTGACTGTACGTAAGATTTCTGTTAAGTGGCAAATATATATACCCAGTATAGACCAACCTGGTTGCGCAAATGCTTCTCTTAAAAGTTATAGGATGCCGAAAACGAAAAAATGAACTTTAAAGGTTCATAGCTCCAAAACTATGGGACCTACCTTAGTAGGATCAAAACTTTGTTTAGGAACTAGTACGTGCCCTATCCAAATATCTCAGTTTCAGAATCCTGCGGTACTTATTCAACAGTTTTTATAGAGGTAGTTGGTGAATGCTTCAAATTATGTGCCCGAAGCCAAACTGCCTATAACCAGGTTGGTCTATATTTTTTGTCTTACCTTGGTGTCAGTTGTCGGTGTTGTTTTGAAACACCCTGTATATACATAAATTGTGTTTTCTCCTAACAGTGACACACACACTTCTAAGTGACTCACATACTATGTATAAACAAAAGTTGAAGTCATGAGGAACACAATTGGTTTTCTTAAATATTACGTATGTCATGCAATTCGTATTTTAGTGGTAGATCTGAACTAATCGTTGGAATATGTTATTCTAATAAGGAATAATTTTTCAGGCTATTATTAGGATAATGAGAAAGTAATAGTTGGCATAATAATTCGTATGAATATTTGAATAATTTTAACAGTTCTATTACCATTAGAAAATAAAATAATCAATCTAAGTGTAAATTATATCATAATCCATTTATTCTACAATTTTAATATTACTATGTCAACACAACATAGTAACTCCTTTTCCTGGTTCTCAACTAGAGTAAAGCTGCGAATCAAATGTACACGCAAAACAAAATGGCAAGTTTAATGGCAAATAATTATTATTTGTGGACTAATGGAAACGAATATGGAGTTGAATAATGGATAAGGAATTGATGGAATGAGAAAGTAGGAGATGAGAAAATGCACAGAAGATCTATGAATACGATATTGCCCACCACAATCTGGAATGACCTGGAACTAAACCGCAGTCCCTTTGTATAAAAGATGAGCGTTCTCCCAGTGTTAGTGTGTCCTTAACTTCGAAAGGCAATATTGTGGAAACTTGAATTTTTCGTTAAAATCAGCAAATCTTACATATAATTGCTTTAAAGACGAGTTTCACGAGATTCACTATAGCTTCAAAAAAGAAGTTTATGGTTCTGCTTTTCAAATTAACATTCTTACAATATTATCTCTTCCTCTATAATCACAAAAATGTTTCAAAGAATCATTGTGAAAAAATACCGGATTCTTCTCACACTGAAATCAATTAACTTTTCTAACATTGCAAAAGTAGAGTAGGTGGGGAAAATTGGATCATGGGGGAAATCGGATCAGTCAAAAACAACCCTTGTGATTGGACGTTAAAAGAATACTCTTTGCCTCGACGTGGGGCACATTATAGTGCCACCTCTCAGAAGAAATGGGTACTAACGGAAGACGCTGTTGATTTGGCGCCAGAAGAGTTCCAGACATTGTTTATTGACGTGTGTTTTTTGAGCGGCAAAAAATAGCAAATGTAACTTTTCATTATTGCAAAATAAGCTTTTTCTAACTGTGTAAGAATTATATTTGGTTTTCAATGCTATTATTTCAGTGACTGAGGCATGCATCATTAGGCTGCACAAAAAGTTGTGCAAAAATTACTAAACGTACTGTGTAAGAAAGGAAAAAGAAGAAAAGTGCAGTTAGGGTAAATCGGATCATTGAATTTGTAATTTGCATTAGATGTTTGTAAGAAGAAGATTGGGAAAGTATTGAAACCACCTGTCTATATATATATATATATATATATATATATATATATATATATATATATATATATATATATATATATATATATATATATCGTTTTATTTTTTATAAAACTCTCTTATATGATGTTGCTATGATCACAGGGGACACTGTGGCTCAGTGGTAGAGCATTCACCTCTGGTTCCAGGAGTCCTTGATTCGATCCCAGGGCAAGCGATGACAAATGTGGAAAATGGATAGAACGTGACGGTACTAACTTGGGTGTCAGCAACAAGAGTTTACATTCCACCGTTTGTTATTTTTAAGGGCAAGAGACTGAAAGTTGAATATCGCGATGGTATGGCACCAGGATCCGAAGTGTGTATGAAGGAATCAGGATGGCTGAACGAGGAGACTTTGATAAAATGGGTGGGAATCTCCACTCATATCGAAGCCCTGGTAAAGTTATTTTAATTATGGATGGACATTGTTCGCACACATCCCTGTCTGTAGTAGACGTATGTGAAAAATATGATATAGAAGTGTTGGTGTTGCCACCTCACACAACATGTGTTCTGCAGCCGCTTGATGTTAGTGTTTTTAAGCCATCAATCAGCAGGCAACTTTTTTTTTTGCAGTATTTGCATATCACAACTATTGTGATCCGATTTCCCCCAACACTGATCCGATTTACCCCACAACGTTGGGGTAAGTCAGATCGATCTATCATCTGTTACAAACTGAAATTTTTGGGGTAAGCTCTATAAAATTTAAAAAACTTTTCATTACAGTCTATTAGATGAAGGTTCACTTATTATTATACATGCATTTTCGTTTAAATAGAAGCATATAAAATTTCCAATTTGACATTTTCTGCTAAGGTGATCCGATTTCCCTCTACCTACCCTACTACTGTTTCTATACCTTTTTCAACTACTGTGTCTGTGTCAATCATGTGTTTTCAATGAATAGTTGTAGAAAAAATTCTGTTGCATTAAAACATAATTATTCTATTATCTTCAGGTGATAACGGTTGCAAATTTAAGTAGTAACAGTTCTTTTGTTGATAAAATAATTGTACCAATGTTCTCACATTTCTTGATAAATTAAGTTTCCACGATTACTACAAAACAACATTTCTATATGTTGTTGAAATCTTGCAAATTTCCAATAAAAAAGATTATATTAGTTATTCTCATGTTGAAATCACTGTAATCATCATGGGAACTCAAAGTCAATGGAGCCAAAAGATGAAATGCGAACAAAGAGCACGAAAACTGTGTAAGTGATTTTTTTTTCGCATAGTGAAACAAACTTCACCTAACATTAAGGAATTAACATAATATCCATTGAATAATATGACCTTTGTGTACATGTTTCTTGTTCCTCTCAACAGCCATAAGAGTAATGGGACTTACCATGACAAAGGGAGGAGGATATAAACATCTCCTATATAGTAATAACGGGGTGAAGGAGCAGAATATGTTGTTCAATCAGCAATTTCATGGAGTCTATTCGTATAATTTTTCAGAACAACAACGGGGGAAAGAAAGAGGATGAAGAAAAATTATTATTGCCCATTAATTACGAAATAATCGTATCAAGTCTGATGGAGCAGCAGAACATATCACGCAATCTGACTATTAATGAGAACTTCCTCGTAAGTAAATATATAAGTATCTTTCAGGTGGTCTGGAAATGAATTTCGTAAGCTCTTGTGTAACAAACTAAGCATTTCTTCTTCCTTGTTTGTTTATTTCTCTACAAATATTTTCGGATCAGCCCATCATATACATCCATTCCTAAAGACAATAAGTAACATCTTTCCGCAGCAGATTTTGTCTGAATAAATAACAAATTTAACTCAAACTTTGATAACTCTTAATGAAAATCAATATTCAAATTTAACAGTTACAGATAGTGAGTATGCTTGTAAAAAAAGAAAATTTCTATTTACCAATTATATTTAAGTATGTATTAAGCTAGATTCGCTATCACATACGTGCTTTCCATGCTCAAACATTTAAATCCATATTTAGTGTATGACTTAGAAATTGACAATAACTTACATGGAACCATTTTAAAAAAACTGTTTCGTTATCTTCCAAATCAACATTAGTCTCCAAGAAACACTAAAAAGTAATTATGTTCAACTACCATGCTCAAGATCATATTTAAAAATAGAGTGTCTGCTTTTCGCAAAATAGCTAAGAATTTTTAAAGAATCAAAGTTATAGTTGAAATATATTAACTAACCAATTATTGTATAAGTATTCGTTTTGTATGTTTTCCAAACTAGGGTGAATTTCTAAAGAACATTAAAAGAAAACTAATTTCCTCTATAGCTGAAATCAGCAAGTTTCCGATCATTTAAAAATGCTGTTCATATCTCTCGTTCAAATCACCATGAGATTTTAGAAAGTATTTTTTTTAAAGAATACTGCTAAAAGAGTTAAAATAAGTTCATCTTCATTGTATGGTCCAGAAATTGATAATGATATGTGAAGAATTTGGTAATAACTCCTGCATAATCATTTAAATGACTTTGTTTCGAGATATCTTCCAAATAAACATGTTTCCAAAAAATAATTAAAAAAACTAATTATTGTCAACTAATCAATTATTGTAGTGTTATTTGTTTCATATGTTTCTTGAACAATCGTGAGTTTCTAACGTCTATTTACTAAAACAGTGTTTTTTTTTTTTTTTTTTTTACAGTTGAAGTCAGAATATTTCCAGCCATTTTGAAAAATAATGTTACTATTTCTGCAAAAATCACAATAATATTTCACAGAATTGTTGTTGGAAAGCGTTATTGTATCATTAAGGTCACTATAAATTTAAATGCACTTCTTCTGTCGATAAAATAATTGTATTAATATTTGTTGTTGAAATGTGTTTCAACGATTATAGTAAAATAATTTATATCAATTGTTATTTTGTAAATTTACAAACAACCATCATAATGATACTCACTTGTACATTGTTTCTTCTAATGTTGAAATCAATTTAACTCGGAAGTTAGTGAAGTACTGAAAGGCATGTATCAAATGTACCGAATTTAATGATAACTATTACTATCATCTTTATACTGAGAAGTTGGAACAGATCTCTAGAAGTCTTTTAATTTCGTTATTTTACTGGAAAATATTCAAATTAGTAGGGACTTTGATTGTTCAAAGATAAGATATTATTATTGATGAACACTTTACGTACAATTAGGGACACTTCTTTCTTATAAGTTCACTTTGTTCCTGAAACCTGTAACTGTTCTTAAATGTTCAATAATACAGATCTTCTACAAGGACTTGTAAATGATACTTTTAGAATATAAAATGCTTTAGTGGATCATTATCTATCATATCTTTGTGTCAGGGAAATGAATTTTACTTCTACGAAGATAACCTTGGCTGTGGACCATAGTTAGCCTATAAGAGCAAGTTATTTTTTAGGCAATCGAAACAATGTTACTATGAAGAGCTGTGCTTTGCCACTCGAGCCATGACTCGACGTTACCGGAGGCGCTTTACGGATTCATAATTTTGGTTTGTTTAAGAAACGTTTTGTGTGTTTGTCTTAGCATCCTAATTGAAATATTTTTGGGTTAGGACAGACAAAAATCAAATTCGCCTCTGCTACTATAATACTGTACTGTACTAAAACAGTTATTTTCTTTTACGGGTGTTATCGAAGGACACTTTATTTAATCAAGAGGAGGCCAATTTACGAACTTCTAATTCTTGATTAATTTTTAACCCTAAACCTTGAGGTTCAGGAAACCTCAAGGAAAATATACGTCATGCTGCACTAAAGGGAATACTGCACTGATTACTATCGTTATCGTAATATATATTTTTAGCAAAACAGTGATCAAATAAATTAACCTCTTTTCAGGGGAATTAAATTTGTCTGTCATTCTTGTCTGATCACAATCCCAACCAATGGGAATTGTGAGAAAGCATCAAAAAGTATTAGATTATACTCCACGAAAATCGAGTATTACAAAGTTATTGTGAAACATATCTTTTTAATCAGATGGGGTTACATTCACACTTTCATTCTTGACAGATTTCAACCCTAAGCAATAGTGACTATTGGAAAACCTCTGAAAAAATTTACGCCATATTGCTAATTGAATTGCTTTGATGAAAGAAATTGGGTTATCAAAACCTCGAAGAAAATATGCACCAATTTCACCAAAATAGATTTTTTAACAAAAGTTATTGTGGAACATAGTTTTGTAAATCCGGGAAGGAAAATACTGAAAAGTCTAAAGCGTTTTTCACAGTCCTTTGCACCTTTCAAAAACAAACCGCGTAACTTGATGTTGTATCACTGCGCGCACGACTATTTGCTGATTGATGAAGAGGAAATTGTTTCGTCTGTTTCCCGCAATATTTCTGCTGCAGCACGTGCATGAATTTCTGCTATTGCGGTGTGCATTACTCGTCTCACTCTCACACCATTGCCGTGATATAAGGCAAACTACCCAATACTAATGATCCCCCCTCCTTTAAGAGCAACTGAACATATTTATTCTCCAAACTGTAATTATAGATGAAATTACAATGAGTTATGTCAAATTATCAACTGAACGATAAAGAGATGGTGCTGGTAAGTAATAGCAAGCATATTTATCATTATGGGAGATTATTTCTTTTTCATCAATTACCTAAATCATTATGCATATCCATGAAAAACAGATGGTACTTTTCCCCCTTAAGTTCAATTTATTGATGTGCTTTCTTATATTGTATAGCATGCGAACGAACAAATACTAACTTCAGTACTACAAAGTAGGGGAATTGTGTCTATAATGGCATACTCGGATAAAACGGCATAGCATGGTTTCTTGCCGAGCTGTAGATCTGGCAACGTTGAGAACATTTGTGGTGGAAGCCAGTAAGGCGCCAGTGAAACAGCGTGAATGGTGGCGCGAACGGAGTCCTCATTGAAGAGGGAAAAAATATTTTCAGAAAGGTAGGTAGTTGCAACTTTTTTTATTGTTGATAAAGTATCTTGTTTATTGAAGAGCTCGTGTTTTAGGAACATGTCAATATTTTTTTACGTATAAAGATACATATACAGAAACGATTGGTGAAGGTCAAACTTCCAAAGGATTTTTTGGTAGCTATTGTCAATCAATTGAAAGCAAATATGGCGTCAAGGGTAAAACGGCATATCTCTGCTTCGGGCAAAGTGGCATACTATGCCGTTTTGCCCTAATACTTGCAAAATTATTAAAATTAGCTTCGAATTTAATATACGAGCCAATAATATTTGTAGGTCAAATTAAACAACGTGATTGCTAAATATATGTTTATTGTTGAGATAATTTTGATATTATGAGTATTTTGTAGTGTATTTTAATTAAATCATGGTATCTTGCTACTTGCGAAGCAGGCCCTGGCCCTTTCGGGCTGTTGCGACAGAAGGCTTTTTTATATCTAATTATGCAATACCTGGATTTAAGTTTTAAAGGTAGCCCACATGAAATGCCCTACTGTATCTAATTTTGTGATTGAATCTTAAATTTGCATTTACTAATCAATATTTATTGTTTTGTATCTTTTCAGATGTTCGGAAAATACGTAAGGTCAACTGATAGACAGATTTGGGATCCTACAAACATGTCAGAAGCAATTAAAGCTGTCACATCAGGATCAATGGGTTGGTTGAAAGCATCCCAGACTTTTAATGTACCCGCTACAACTTTAAGACGGAAAGCTCAAGATAAGAACAAGAATATTACAGGTATTCTGAAAGAACTAGGACATTATCAGACAACTTTCAGTCGTGAAATGGAGCGTGAATTAATCGCTCATTTGAAGCTCCTTGAGTCAAGGTTATTTGGCATGAAAACTACAGAGGTAAGAAAGCTTGCCTTTGAACTAGCTGAAAGAAATGATATAAGTCATCGATTCAACAGGGAGGACAGAATTGCTGGATGGGACTAGCTGAAAGGTTTTAGGAAGCGAAACCCTGATATAGCGTTGAGGTATCCAGAACCGACTTCCATCGCACGAGCTGAAGGTTTTAACAAGGAGGCTGTTAAATCATTTTTTTGATGTGTACCTGAAAATTGTTGAGGACAATAACATAACTCCAGCGAGATTATGGAACATTGATGAATCTGGTCTGTCTACAGTACAGAAACCGCCGAAAGTTTTAGCCACCAAGGGAAAAAAGCAAGTGGGATCTATAACAAGTGCAGAGGGTGGAAAAAAATGTCACTGTGGTAGCCATCATGAGTCCACATGGTTTTGTTCCTCTAGTCATTATTTTCCCACGAAAGAACTGGAAGAATAAATTGATTGATGGTACTCCTCCGGGGACTTTAGGAATCGCAGAAGAAAGCGGGTGGATGACCAGTGAGGGATTTCTCAAAGTCCTAAAACATTTTGTTTCGTTCGTGAAACCTAGCGTTGATGAAAAGGTGCTTCTAGTTGTTGATGGACATCCTAGTCATAAATCACTGGACGTTCTTACTTTCGCAAAAGAAAATGGAATTATAATGGTGTGTCTACCATTATAATTGTACCCTCATTGTACCCATCCTATGCAGCCGCTTGATGTGCGTTTCTTCGGCCCCTTGAAAACTTTCTACCATCAAGAAATCAACTATTGGCTTAAGTCTCATCCTGGAAGGCCTCTAACAGACTATCAGTTGGCATCAATATTTTGTTCGGCATATGGAAAATCAGCTACTGCACAAAATGCTCAAAATGGTTCCGCGACACCGGTTTGTGGCCTATTAATCCTGGAGTATTTCAAGAACATCTATTTATCCCTTCTGAAACTATGGAGTCTGGTCCCGCTTCAAATGGAGAAGCTGAAACCGCTGTAGAATCTACGTCCAAGAACCACGAGGGAACCTCTTCTCAAGGATTACCTAATGCAGTTCAAGGAAGTGCAGGAAAAACCAACTTTTCTTCTACGGAAACACAAACTTTGCTACCTCCTAAGTGCGTCAGTGTAGAACAAATCTCACCACTTCCAGTCGTTTCTCATGACACAACCAAAATGAAGAGAAGAGGAACAGACAAGTGCTCAGTTCTTACCGCTAGCCCATATGTAAATTAAAAAAAGAAGAAAGCCGACCAAAGGAAGTTAAATCTCCGGAAAACGTCTGCCAGGAAAGTGAAAAAAGAATATAAATTTTGATACGGTAAATGAATCTGAAGTAATTATACCTAGTGATGATGATGATGATGATGATGATGACTGTCCCTGCCTCTATTTCATGAAAATGGGCTAAGAAAATGAAAAAGAAAAATCAAGTGAAAATCGAGTGAACTTTATTCATTGTCTCGTTCAGGAGAAGAGTGGTTGCAGTGTATGACCTGTCCGAGATGGGCTCACGCAGAATGTGCAGGAATATAAAAAAAGACAAAGATTTATGTTTGTGAACTCTGTATGTAATTAGGTTTAGTCCAATGTGTAATTTTTATGTGTTCAATATGTAAAACTCCATTCAAGAAGTTTATTTAATTAGTCAAGGTTCATTGTTATTATGTTTATGATCATAAAATCTTTATCTACGTTAAATACAACATTGTACTTCTTAATATACAACATTTAGAGCTTATATTGCTCAGGAGTGATGTTCAGTAGAGTATCGTATGTTGCATATATTGTTCACTAAGATTTGTATTTCACATTAAAGAACATTTTATATCTGTAACCGTAACAATTGAACGGGTGAGATTAAGAAGGGAAAGATTCCACATAACCAAACTTTTGGAAAACTGAAAAAAACTTCATAGTAACCAAACAAATAGTCACAGGAAGAAACGTACTATTGGAAAGTTGCTCCTTATAACCTTAAGTAACATATACGCAAAAGTGTTTTACCATTACATTCTTATTACGGTTATTATATGAGTTTAAAAACGGTGGAATCTTTCCCTTTTTAATCTCAACAGACTTAGATGTCGAAAAAAGTAAAGAAAAGCGTATTTATGAGCTTAAAACTGTTCCTTACGTATTGTTAAACCAACAAATATAATCAAAATTAAACATTATTCACACATGTTATAAAAATAAAATATATGAGATATTGGTTTGTGTCTTTGTACACTGTTTCTATTACTACTCACTGTCCTCACTCTCATGCTCATCAGTAAGCCACTCTAAAAGTTTATTGTAAAATACTCTGGCTTGTTCCGGCACATAGTAAACCACTTTGGCAACATCCTCGAGTTTCTTCCTTTTTATGGGAATGATTCCGTTATATGCCTTTTCAACAGGAGGATCTGCTCCACGACCTTTGTACAGTTTAAAAACTTCACTTTGTAGCCCGTCATATTCCCTTTTTGCTGCTGTGAATGTTAAGTGTTTGTAGGTACTGATTTTAAAAGGCTGTTTGGTTCGAACACTAGCACAAGTCTTTTTGAAAAATGTCGGCCACTTTCCTTTGAAGTTCAGAATTTGTTCGTTTGAAACGGATTTCACCTGAAACAAAGGCTGCTTGTTTTTTTCCAGTGCTAATCATATCGTTGTATTGATCAGGGGAATAAATCCTATCGTAGCGTTTCATAGCTCTCTTAATAACACCAAAGTTCCGGTCGCAGGGGAGAAAACTGTGTCCTGTAATGGGGAAAAATACACGTACTTCATTAAATCGCCTAATAATAGTAAGAAACAGGAACAATCTCACCAAAGTGTGATTGCGTTTTGCCCGGGACATGAGTCACTGAACACGTATAGAGTTTTCACTTGAGGGTCAACATTGTTGTTTATATAGTCGTACAATAAAGAATGCACCTCGTTTGCTCCTTCCTTTGCAACTTCTTCATGATAGGTGTACATAGTAGCTTCTTCATTTCCTAAACTATGAACACAAAACACGTAATGCCATAACTTCCTTAAATAGAACATTTCCCGAACAGGTATGCACGGTAAAGGAAGATTTTGCATATAATCAAAGCAGATTCCATGTACGTCATTTCTACTAGAGCATAGTTCAGTTATTTCTTGCATTTTCTTGTAAAAGTTACTTGCTCTTTTTTATGAACCATCAATTCAGCTACAGCGACCCGTTTAGCGTTGTCATTCAATGTCGATGATGATATTTTTGTATTTAGGTCTTCACACGTTGAACACACGTCAACTTGAGGCCTGCCGAATCGGTACCCATAATTGTCCTTGTAATGAGTTAAAAAGTACTCATATTGTATTATGTCTTTTAGTTCTGGATGCTTTTCCAGAAGCATTTTATGCATCTTTGTGCATGTCAGCCCAGCCTCTAAATACGTAATAGGATTTGAAGAATAGTGGGAGGTTTTTTGGGGGTAAGACTCGATGTGTTCTTTTAGCACTATTAAAACATCAATGGGAAATTTCTTATGGTTATCGTGTTTTCGTCTCATGTCGGTAGGTTGCTCGCCTTTTGCTAAAATTTGTTAGCCAATAAACCACTTTATTGGAATCAGCATGCAAGCTCATAAAAGCTTTCCGGCAAACTTCTACACGGTTAGAATCTTTCATAGCAAAATATTTAAACGATGAAGGAAATTTCTTAGAATCAGGACCTTTAGGCCGATGCCGTTCAACATCATGTCGTTCTATCAGACCTATCAGATAAGTGTCCTGTTCATTCTTTGGTCTACCACTATAAACACATTGAATTATCTTTTCTTTTTGGTCATTATTAAAACTTAACAGTACACATTTTCTTGCATTCACAGTCGGGTCCGGTCTTCTTTTTTTTCAACTAACCTGCCACTTGTAGTCACAAACTCATCCTCTTTCCGTCTTGCTGTTGTCACCATTGCTGTGCTATTTCCAGATCATCTTCTCTTTTTAACGGGACTTTCTTCACACTCCGAAGCTTCAGACATTGTTTGAAACACTTATTAAATGATGACACAGAACAACCACAAATAAAATCTAAGAAACAATCGCAATCTCAAAAGCAAGCAACTGAAAAGCAGGCGTGTTGCATTCTCAAATCACTGAGCGCTCTCTTGGAGGGAAGAAGAATTAAGCGCTGCTGAGAACATGGAGCTAAATAAGAACATACTGGAGTGCCTACCGAGTAGGGTAAATTGAGGCTACAACATGCCCGCCAAAGGGACCTTAACTCGGCAATATTAACCGATCATATTTTCTATAAAAAGCAATTACAGCACTCGTACTAATGGAGTTAGATATAATATGAACTAGAGAAACTGCATATGTGAAGCCTCTAACAGTGACAACACGGACCTTTCCTAGGAAATAACCGAAAACTGGCCTCAATTTGAACAAATTCCGTTCCATAGCAATACAATAGGAACTTCACATACCTAGGCACTCCCGTTTGTTCTTATTTAGCTCCATGGCTGAGAATAAAAAGGGAAAGATTCCTGGAATGTTTCCTTTCTTAACCTCAGCCAAATTTTTCACGTGCTCCTACGTCATAATGATGAAAGAAATCTTTCCGTTTTTTATGCCAAAATATGCGTCTTAAATAAAGGAACAAAATGGCTATTTCAACTCATTTTGACAAAAAAGTGGAATCTTTCCCTTCTTAATCTCACCGATTCAATTATTAGTATGCCATTTTACCCAAGTACATGCCTAAAATGGCACTCTGCGTACAAAATCAGTTATTTGTCCACATCTTTATTTATGTTTACTTTTATGTCTTCAAACATGGCCTGTAAAAAGTTCAAAGACCAACACATAATTTTGTTTTAAATTCGGGCTCCATTGAATAACGGACTCTCAGAAATATCAATAACAAAAAGTGGTATGCCATTTTAGGCACAATTCCCCTAAGTAAATAGATATTCTATGAGAACATGAAAATTAGTTATTATAGGTCTTAATTTTCTTCAAGTGAATTGAACAAAGTTGATATCGTTTGATAAAGTATTTGCTTTTCTTCTGCACTTACGGGTTTGCCTTATTTATGTTTAACAGAATAAACTCGAAGCAGCAGCTAACCTGCTGGCTTCCTTGGGCGACATCTTTAAATTATGGCGCGCACTTCGTGTGTTTTGTCATTTGTTGTAACAGTTTTCTCTTACAAATTCGATTTTGGTTCAAGATTTCGATCCCATATAGATACATACTTTGAGTCGAAACCTAAATGTTCTTACTGTGCCTTAACAATACATTAATTACCATAATACATTGCATTTGTTGTGTACTATTTGCTCATGGAAGAATACACTGTAATTAGTCTCATTTTAAATGTTGCTAACTCATAGTTATTTTTCAGTTTTTTTTACAAAGAATGGTTGTCAAACAGTTGTGTCATTTCATGAAAATGGGCTAAGAAAATGAAAAAGAAAAATCAAGTGAACCCGCTGTTCTTATTGAAGATAACAAGTTCCTTATAGTATTTAAGATCTTCGTTTGACCTTACACTAGAGATGAGGAAATAGTCCTTTAAAAGAAGAGAGAGAGAGAGAGAGAGAGAGAGAGAGAGAGAGAGAGAGAGAGAGAGAGAGAGGGATAGAGAGAAGTTAAAGAGGATAAAACCTGTTTTAGTGATTCATTACGAAGTAATATGAGGCTAATTTTTTCAGTTATAATTTGTATATCGCGCTTTTAAAATGCGATCAGAATAAATGAGCATTTAAAAGATGCAAAAACTGAATATTCGGTGCCAGAAATGAAATAATGTACACAGGAATCTTCAACATTTAAGAATTTTTATAACATTGGATAGGAATGTTCATAACTTTTGAGTCTTATTTTTTTCTGGCTGCAGTGAAATTAAGAGGAGGTACTATGTGCATGTTAAATAATGTATCTTTATTCCTATGTAGAATCTAAAAAGTTTCTTGGAATTTGTTGAATAAGATGTCGATAGAGTCTTCATACTCTCATGACTGATATTAGTTTATGGCGTAACTTTTCTGTTAGATATCAAATGAAAGGATAAGTCACGAGGATTCAAAATATATTTTATAGGTATTTTATTACATATAACAAAGGAAATAAAATAATAAGTTCTCTATTCAATAAATAAGTAAACTCAGTAGTTTTCAGGACGTAAAACTCAAAAATTTCATTTCAGTAGTTTTCAAGTTCTTGCAGAATGAACAATTGCTTGTTCCAAACATTCGCTTGCCTATAATGGAAACGTACAAGGAGCTCAATTTTCAAAATGAAATGAAATGAAATTTTTCGAGTTTTACGTCCCACGATTATGCAGGTTAAGCTAAAGGAGGCGGTGATGATGAAAACATGAATGAAATGTTGGAATGAAGAAAGTGGGAGGAAACTGAAGGACCCAGAGGAAACCTACGCACACGGTGTTTGTCTACCACAAGGTTCCCTTGGCGCAAACTGGGATCGAACCAAGAACTTCATGTGCCAGAGGTGAACGCTCTACCACTGAGCCACCGCGGCCCCCCAAGAGCTCAATTTTGAATAGAAATCGTGAGTACAACTGCACATGTTTCTAGATCTGATAACTCCTTTGTGGCTATAGGATTCACGTACTCGTCGTCGGGCAGGACACCCGCGTTCGATTTCCGGAGGAAATTCATGTAGTTCGGTTCACTCGTTCTGCTGTAGGTCCAAATCTTATAGAACCTTGTTGTTGAAGGGGAGATAAACTTTAATCCATCCATCCAACCATTGATCTGCTAGTAGGAACACTAAGTCATCATGTAATAGTGGCTCTGAATCCTAACATTTTAGGTACATTCTCAGCTAGAGGAAACGTTAGGAGTGGGGATAGTAAGTTTTAGTTGCAATTTACATCGGTAGAAGAAATTCAACTTTTTGCTCTTCTTTCTCCTGATGCGTGTCTGCGTTTACATAGTAGTTCAAAGATTCAGGAGAGCAGTGCGTACGCCACTGCAAACGAGAGAAAATGGTTCCTGATTCTCTTATCACAAGCCCATGCCATTTTATTTTTAATCTCATTCTTTTTCCCCCTTCAGTTTGTTTATTCATTTATTAGCACAAATTTGCATATAAATTTTTTTGTTTAATTAGTTGGCAACATTTCTGCACTGCAGTCTGCATTGTTTACAAGGGGTGCAAAGCTTCGTGAAAATCAGATTAGGCTGGTAGAAGTTTATGCCCTTTCACTTGCTTATTTCGAACTGATATAAACCGCAAATAACAGTAGATGACCGGTTAAAAGTAAAGAAAAATTTGCCTCTATTGTATTAAAATTGACTAATATTTGCGTAGTTTCTGCTGGAAATTAGTTTCTTATCACCTTATGTTTAAGTGCAAACTTGTAATATTAAGTTTATTTTATCTCCTTAATCTTGACAGATTTCAAGTCCAAGCAATAGGCTTATTTCCCAAGGTTGGAGGAAGGCACACACTAAGTTTTCTTAAAATTGAATAAATTTTACAGCAATTATCGTAGAATAGACACACACATAAATGCAGTTAGGTCGAATAGTAGCAAATTCCATTGGCTTCAATAAGTTTGTATTGAAATTTACTTATGAGTCCATCACTCTGTAAGACGTGTTGTATTTAAAAGTAAACTAGAAAATTTTGATGGTAATAAAATTAATTTATTCCTAATGTAATTAATTACTGCATTTGTCCTTTCAAATTATAAAATTCTTATTTGATGTTAGGAGATAAATAGTTAGGAAAATATTTTCATATAAATAGTGGTATGTACGCTAATTGCAAAACCTTACTTTCGTGTGATTAATACAAAGTATCGCCCTCTACGGATAAAGATTTTCCTGCACTAACTGTATGTTTCGAAATAGAGTATCGTCATGATAATTACGAAAATAGTTTATCTAATTATATACCAATTAACTTCCGAGTTATAATTATAGTGAACCCTCCACAACTAATGAACTACAAGAAATGAAGTAGGCGGAAAAGATACCTGGAGTATTTTGACAGTAATGATCAAACTACATGTTAAGTTCTAGATCTTGAGAACCAAGTAATATACTTCCTCGTTAGTAAAGAATGGAATTCTATGTGGAACGGAATATGATATTGTTGTGGATGAAAAAGAAGATTGTTTCGTGGATTAATCAGAACTGTACACGCATCACGATTCATTGTATATGTATGCATAAATTTACTAAATAAAATTAACCCTAACATTAGATTTGTTTTATTCCTTTAAACAAGGTTTCAAAATAACAATCTCGTACTGTATGTTGGCGTGATATGAGTCTAATGATCTAATTCAGGGGTATCCAAACTTTTCAGCTCAGGCGTCGCACTGACTTCTCCAATAATGTAAGTCCAAGGGACCAAGACCTAGCTAGCTCATAATACCAACATACTGTAGCGAAGCGCCACCTTGTAGGGAGCGATGGAATTATACAAAACGTCAATTATTTTTGATTAATCGAAGAATATAGCGCCATCGAAGAATGTAGCTAGTAACAGAACTAGAACATGCTCTGAAAACGTTCTACTGCGTGATTACTTGTTTGGAAGATTTAAGTACTTTCGAGTGTTTTCGAATATGTACTTACGCCGAGAACGCGTGGTATAAATACGGGAGACAATTCTACATTACTCAGCCATATGAATACAACACTTTGGGTATCACACATCGTATACCCCACAGTAGCCGACACATAAATCAAAACCACCTCAAGACAAACTTAAACGGGCGTAGCTTTACGCGTTCGTCTTGTTTCATACCTGTCTGTTCCAACACTAACCTCAATTACGCTTCCATCAACTGTTAAAAATGTGCTCAGATGTATTTCAATCGTTCTGAAAATTACATTCCAACTAAAAGACATTCTAAATCACACAGATATCAGACCACCAATAATATTCTTCATTTTTTCTTTAACAACTGACATGACCTTCATGCACTACATAGTTTACGATCGTCTGCAGAGTATCTCATTGAATATTGTTATAATACAAATATATTTTTTCATTTAAGCAATCAACGATTTTTTTTTTTATCAATACGTGGTCGACCATCATATCATTACGAACAAACGATTAAGCAGCAGACTTCCAGATAACCAATTATACGATGAGAAAAATTGTGCTCAAGTCTGGAATCTTTTTAAGCACCTTACATTTCCAAACCATGATTCACAATACTCACTTCTACTCGATATTACTACATCAGGTACAAATCTGTACAAAATCTTCCACAAACATTTCGTAAAATTTTATTGAACATCTTTCACCCATATTACACATTCGACTCATTTACATATATCTGTTGAAGACTTTCCGCAGCAAGAACTCAACATAATTTAACAACTTAGACTCCTCAGAGCGCCACCAATGTTTCTTCTGAGGCTTGTCTTATTTTATACAATATTATCCACTGTCTAATGTCCAATCCTATGAAACTGGCAAGAAATATAAGTTTTCCTGTTGCGGAAACATTACCCTTCGTTGATTTTTAGTCAAATTATTATGTGAAATGTTCTCTTTAGTCAATCTCCGAATTTGATGACCAATGACTTGAAAACTACAAGCCAGAACGCCATAATATTTTATATGCTTGTATATTAGTTTAAGGTTTATCACCATACTAGATTTGATTCAGATCGAATGAGTTCGAGTTGAGTTTAACATCCCGTTCAGCAGCAAGGCTATATGAGACATTGACCTACTCATTAACGTGGAATCCGAACCACATGAGCTCCCGCCGAGAATCGAACCCGGGTCTCCCACGCCGAAAGGATGTACATTAACCGCTTAGTCACGAAAGAGTTCGCGAATGAGCTCGAGTGGACGATATATAGTGTCCTTGATATTTCAGGAAAAAACAATGAAGATCGAAAATGTCAATATTCTTGAATCAAAAGGAAGATCTATCGTTTGTCTCGTCTTAATAGACATATTAATCTCATCAACATCTTCAATAAAAGCTTTGGAAGCACTTTGGTAAGGATACTTCATTCTTATCTAATAGCAAATGCCATTTGCCATTACTGGGTTTCTTCCTTTACTTGGAATAAATCGTCAACGTTCTGAAGCTGTCATCGTAATTGAGCAAAACTTTAAAACATGAAATAGTTTAAACAGAATTTTTGTTTCTTGCGATGTGATAAGATATATAGAAGGAAATAAAAGAAGAAGGAAAAGAAGATTGCAATAATTGGACGGTATTAAAATTAACAATATAAACATAGTCTTCGTGAGAGAATGGTATGAGGCTGATATGCAAGAGTGATAGCACTTGAGTGGTTGTATGTGTTATACATTGTTTTGAATGAGTAGCTTGTTGCCATGTTAGGCCTACCGCTCACTGGCAACATTTTGTCGGGCAACTATCTTGTTGCTCTGGCTAAATGCATTGAGTCTTATGGGAGTCCGCTCACTGAGGCGACAGCGACAGAAAAGTTGCCGAGGTGTCGCCAAGCAGGGCGACAGCAGGGCAACAGCTCGGCGACGGAACAGTTGCGCAACATCTAAAAATGCATTGAGTCTTATGGGAGTCCGCTCACTGAGGCGACGGCGACAGAAAAGTTGCCGAGGTACCGCCAAGTAGAAAGATAAAAAAATAAATGTTTTCTGCAAGTTTTTTCACGTAACAGTTTGTTCCGTGTGTAGCGCGTGAAAAGAAGTGTTCGCAATACAAACTAACACATTCTTTGATTAGTGACTAGCATGTCTTTAATTAGTGATAAAGACTATGAAAAATTAATTGAGGAAATAGAGAAACCCCCAGCGTTAAAGAATAAATATATATAAATTAGAAATATATATAAACAAGAAATTATTGAAGGAAGTGTGTTTTGCTGTTGTAAGAAACTAGAATGAGCTTTCCATCCAAGAAAAAAACAACACAGATAGGTACACTCATGTCCAAAATTATTGTCTATAAATATGTTTTTTGTAGGAATATAATTTTATAACGAATTCGCCTGGTATTTCTTATAATGTTAGTGTGTGTATAATCAGCAAAGACATGTATGTGGAAAATTTCATGTCAAAAGAATAAGAACAATAAAACGAAAATAAATCTTTATTGTCCATTTAGCAACATTTTGTGTTACTCATTCTAATTTTCGTATTTATAATTCTTTTCCTATGAAATTTCCACAAATATACATTTCCCGATTATACACATAGTATCAGTATTAAAAGTACCCTGCAAAATCATTATCAAATTATATTCTTACAAGAAGACAGTTATAGATATGCGACAATTATTTTGGACATGAGCGTACATTAATCGATAATGACATATCGCTGTCATACTACACACTATTACTTTCATTAATTTCCCACAACTAGAAAAATAGAGATAAAATTATCATTATCAATTTTCTTTCCACTTCAAATATAAAAAAGAAAAAAACTGTACAGTATAAAAGTAGCCGATTTTAAAACGTGAAGAATACACAGGAAGAACGAAGAAAGCCAATTTTTATTTTATGGCTATACGTAGAACATCTGAGAGTACAGTGTTGTCGGATTCCCGCTTTTGTTAGTTTCGTTCTGTTAGTTATTTCCAGTCGTTTTATATTTTCATTATTTTTGTTATCTTTTGATTCGAATAATTGTTCCTGTTCGTATTAGCTTACATAACGCTGGGACGTCATTTAGGGGGGTAGGAGGGTGCAATTTCCCCCCAAGAGTTTGAGAAATATATAGGCCTATATAAATACTCTAATCTATTGTCTATTAATATACTAGTACAAAACGTGAAAGTCTTATGTCGGTAGTGCTCTTGCCCCCTCAAGCGAAGTTTGAAATGACGCCCCTGTTGACGCTACCTTCCAAAATTTGATAGCATTGGTGTAATTAGGATAATTTGCTGGGGAGCCATGGCCTCTTACTTCTAAAAATTGCAAGAACATTTTAGAAGATGTTGTTATAATAATGTTATATATGTCGTTTGAGTCCATCCCCCGTCCTCATTGTTAATCTTTTCAAATTATTTAGTTCCACATTGTTAATTCCACTCATGACTTTTTGAACTTATAGACCTTTAACACGCTCGAAAACCTGTGCACGCTAATTCCGAGTGTGAATTGATAAAAAAAAAAAAAAAAAAAACTCATGCAAATGGTAAAGGTGCCCACGATATGGTACATGTCTAATAGACCTTTCGTACTAATTTGAGAACGCTCAATCCACCCAATTTTGAGATTATTTTTCTCGAGACCCCAGAGAGGGACATGCTAAGAAAATAGTTCTATTGGATTGAGCGTGTTGAAATTAGTAGAAAAGAAGCACTTTGAAATTTATCCAAGCAGGTCTTATTTCATTTATTTAAATTTATTTATTTAACCATTGGAATGGGCTATAGTTTTTTTTTAAATGCCGAAACTAGCGATTATATGAACTGTTCCGGTTGCCGATTATGTAAATTGTGATATCAAATGCTCGGCAACTTTTCTGTTGCCGTCGCCAGTGAGCGAGGGTATGGCAACAAAACTGTTTTGTCTCCGTAAAGTTGCTGACTGCAGGCGACAGCGACGAGATAGTTGCGCAACAGTTTTGTCTCCAGTGAGCGGTAGGCCTTAAGAACGGCTTGCAGGAAAAGAAAGTAGCGCCGCGGTGTAGTGATTTTCCAAAATGAATGGAAGTGCATGCTGAAACATGTATATACAAAGCATTGAGTGATATGGTTGGAATAATCATGGCATTTAAGCAGGGCCTTTTTAAAGTAATTTTCGCCCCTACGCAAAGCACATTTTTAAAATCGATTTTGTATGAATTTTGTTGTTAATTGGGTCAATTTTAACCATCTGTTTTACATGAACACTTTTAATTATTTCATAAATACCATATTTGTGGTCGATTTGCCTGTAATTGTAGTGTAGTCGCTTAAGGATAGAAAAATCTCAATTTTAAATGTAAAATCACATTTAATGAATACTCTTAAGTCTTAGTTCATTAGATTTCAAATTCTAGTCTTAAAGTTTAAATAAGATAAATCTTACAGTTTTACAGAAACTTGCGTCTTGCATTGTCGAAAATTCACTTTTATAGTAAACTTTTGATGTAATTTCGTCTTCCATGCACGAAATTGCAAAGTGATTCAAATGGTCTTCTGTTAAAGTCAATCCAGTTTCCTCCCACATTTTAATTCCACGAATTCTTCCATCATCATTCACTTGCCTTAATCATCTGTCTCCCTTGGCCTAAAGGCAGGGCTGCCAACTTTTCTTAAGAAAAAAAAATCGAGACGGGACAGTCGGCGTCTGAACCCACCTTACCCCCCCCCTTCCGGGATTTAGATGTGGATGTATCATTATTGATGTCTTCATTATCATCCGTCATTGTATGTAAAAAATATTTTTTTAACTTAACGTCGAAGAACAGAATAATACTTCACAGCACATGTTAATGTAAACAATGCGATTGCGCGCCAAACCAAAAGCGAGGCATAAGACGCCGACACTGGTGGCAGATCTGGCAGACCTTCGGTACCCGATATAGTTAGCGTTGCGCCCGCCCGATGAAATGAGCGCTATTACTACTGCCACTGCGGTAGCAGTCTTTTTTATGTAAAAGCTGCAAAAACAATATTTTTTGCGCTGCTTGATGATAGTATCGGCTGATAATCCAGCTGATACTATCATCATAATCGGCTGGATTATCAACTCAAAACAATTAGGGAATAACTATAGATTAAAGAAGAGCTGCTAACAATTTTTTCATAAGTCAAATTAAAACACAAATTTGTTAAATTGATTCTATACATATAACTGTGCGTGTAAAAGAAAAAGTTATTAGTTTGTAAAAATGGTCCAATAATATATTAATTAAATTTGAAAATCGATAAATCGGGACAATATGAGTCCCGATCGGGACGCAGGACAAATAATCAGAAATAAGCACAGTCCCAATAGATCGGGACGGTTGGCAATCCTGCCTAAAGGGTGCCCTTGGCCTTGACCTTAATCATACAACATTAAACTAAAAGATTTTCATGTTGTTAAATTGAAAAATTATGGAAGATTTTCATCTTACATAATTTTCCCTTTCTTTGAAAAACTGAAAAAGATCGTTCAGCAGACATGTCTTGAAGCAGCAGTGCACAGAACACCCGAAGAGCAATGTCAACATTTGTATAGATGAATTCAATTCCTTTTCTCTAATCACTGTAGTTCTAGAGCAGTTTTCCTAATTCTGATTGGTTTATGAAACTTCACTTCCATTTTCTTATTAGTTTTTTTCTACTTTTTTCTTTCTCTGGTAATCGTACAGCCTGATTTCCATTTAAGGATTTCAAATAAATTTGGAAATGAAAACACTCATCCACAAAAGATTCTTTCGAGCATCCATGAGTAAAGTCTTATTATAGCTATATCTGACTCAAGAATTCACAAACTTTTCAAAATATTTTCATAAACTGCACAGCTCCGAGCAAGTTCTGTCTTCAACTTTTCAGCGATGACAAGAAATTATTATTTTTAAAGTTTTATTTCCCAGTTATAACTGTTTGATATTTTATCTCCTTTTCGTTATTTTTGCCTTAAATGCATAGAAATCCGATTAATGGTGTTACCTAGCTTAGTAAGAGATTCATAGAGTTTTACAATCATGAACATGTCTATATGTATCAACTGTACATATGCTTTTTACTTACAGCATTCAACGCTTACAATATAGGGACCGAAACAGGACGGAAAATTTTTACTTACAGCATTCAATGGTTACAGAGAACTGAAATAGGGATATCGGCACAAATTCTGTTTCCAACTTTTCAAATTTTTGTACTAGTTTAGGCATATTTGCTTAAAACCAATTTTTTTGCATAAAGGCTTATGTAATCGAAACCAAAGTCTTGTGGATTACGTTCCAAGATACAGACAGAGCCTTATAAGCATTAGTTCTCGTTCGTTTCTGAGACCTGCCACAGCTTTCGTTCTTCTATTCTTTACCAGGAAACAAAGTATTAGTAGTTTGCCTGACAGGTACACAAATTAACGACGATCAAAATAAAACAAACAAAAACAACATTAAGATGAATTCAATGAAGACTCTTTCAATTATTAACTTAAGTTCCGGTGGCTGAGCTGAGCACCTCAAAGAGCCCTGCAGCACTTGGTGGCCCGCAGAGTCTTGTGCCGATGGCACCTATGTTCGCCCTGTGGTAGAAATGCCACTGAATTGAAGTACCTTTACTGTTGATTGTTCTAATACGCAGTACGAATAGCACTATGTGACGTCCGTCTCCCCTATACAACAGATGCACACATCTACTCCAGTATTCTTTCTCGAAGATCTTGTATGTTAGTATGAAGAGATTAGTAGAGAGTATTGCAGCATGAAAGCACGTGTAAGTAACCTGTCAGTAGAGGCAGAATATATTATGATAATGACGAGTGTAGTAGTAGCAGTTTAAAAACATGTAAATAGTTTGTGTTAACTAATACCATTCACCTTCAAAACACTTTGCATTATTATTTGGCTGATCAATATAATTGCTTCATTCCTATTCTAGGAGGAAGATATTTCATAAGAAGTTAAGGGCACACAAACATCGTATTAGTAAAGAAAAAAAAGAGCATTCGATTGAATCACAGAATAATAATGATTTCGAAGAGAAAAAAAACAGAAGTATTGAAGAAGAAACGATTGAAGTTATTCTGACGAGGAAATAATAATAAAAGAAAAAAAGAGCTCAAAGGTCACCTGACCTAGCAGTGGGTCGAGGACCAATACCGATTTCACAGCAGATCAAGCGAGAACAATACGTTTTTTTCCCTCTCCAGTGCCTACTTCAGCAAAAAAGTCCTTTTATTCTTCGGGGTTTTGATATATGTTTCATCCATGAACTTCGCCAAAGGACTCATTGTTCACTTTGGTTACAAGACGAAGAAAAAAAAGATGAAGTAGAAAAGAAAAAGAATACAAAGTATTAGAAAAATGTAGATGCTGAAGAGGATGAGGAATAAGAGAAACGTATGACTGTGTAAGAGACGATATGGAAGGAACAGATGTTTAAGATGGAAACGAATTGTTTTGCAGCTACATACCTATCTATATGCAACAGTAGATATGTGAAAATGGCTCTCTGTGTGTATGCATATATGCATGTGTTAGAAAGACTAAGTGTTGCTAATGCATTGAATGAGTAGCCAAATTATAGGAATTTTATCCATAGTATATATTCAAAAAGATTGCGATTTCGCTATTAAAATTGAGTTGAGATGGAATTCTAACAGCCGATTAGAGTAAAAAATATTGAAATCTTTGAGTTTAACGTCCCACGTTTTTTCACCTTAGGCTAAGGGAGACGATGCTTAGCAAGTGAATGATAATGGAAGAATTGCTGGAATGAGTAACTGGTAGGAAACGAGAGCACCCCGAGTAAACACACGAGCATGATGTTGTCCACCAGAAGCTTACTAGGAAGGCGATCGAACCAGGAACCTCATGTACCAGAGGTAAGCTCTCTACCACTGAAACATTGTGCAACCTAGAGTAAAAAATAGTAAACCTAATATCCTATAAATTAAATAATAAGAAGTATATAGTAAACAAGTCTGTGTTAAGCTTAAAAGGGCTTAACTCCAATAAAATTCACTCTAACTTGCAACAAATTACACATAACTAGAATGAGTTAAAAGTCATAAACACAGTTTCAACACTCATTAATTCAAACTCAAATTCACGATCATCAAACTTCAGCATTATACCTCTAAAATTTCTCAAACCAATCGTAATCACAATACAACACCATTACAATGTATAAAAATTATATTAAATTTAGCAATTGTTTTCTTCTTTCTTAGATCTACTTTCAAACTGAACAGCTGTAGTGGCACAGTATATAAGACAGTAGAATTATACTCTTGTTCCAATGCAGTTCAAAAATGCAGTTCCAACCTCTATAAAATGGATACATGAGGAAGTCTAAGGGGTAGAGGTGGCCAAAGCATGGTGCTGAGTTCAAACAACATTATCTGTATCAAGTTACTACTGCTGACTACTGACTACATTATCTTCATCCAATTAAGTGCTACTGACTGCTAACTACGTTATCTCCATCTGGTTACATGATGTTGACTTCTAATTACATTATCTCTATCCAGATACGTGCTGCTGATTACATTATCTTCATCCAGTTACGTGATGTTGACTGCTGATTACATTATCTTCATCCAGTTACGTGGTGCTGACCGCTGATTCCATCCAATTATGTGCTACTGACTGCTAATTACGTTACCTCCATCTAGTTTACGTGATGCTGACTTCTAACGGCATTTTCTCCATCTAGTCACGTGCTGCTGATTACATTATCTTCATCCAGTTACGTGATGGTGACTGCTGACTACATTATCCCCATCCAAATACGTGATTCTGACTCTTAACGACTATATCTCCACCCAAGTACGTGATACTGATTCCTGACGACATTATCTCCATCCACTTCTCACGATATTATATCCGTTCAGTTAGGTGATGCTGACTTATGTCGACATTATCCTCATCCAGTTACATGATGCTGACTCCTGTCGACATTACCTTCATCTAGTTACATGTTGCTGACTCCGGACATTATCTTCATCCAATTAGTGCTGCTGACTACATTATCTCCATCCAGTTACGTAATACTGACTCCTGACGACATTATCTCCAACCAGCTACATGCTGGTTACTACATTATCTCTATCCAGTTACATGCTGCTAAATTTTTGACGATATTATCTCTATCCAGTTACATAGTGCTGATGACATTAACTTCATCTAGTTACATGATCCTAACTGCTGAACATTATCTCCATCCAGTTAGTACTGCTGACTACATTCTTTTCATCCAGTTACGTGCTGCTGACTAGATTATCTCCATCCATTTACGTGCTGGGTCTGCTGACTACACTATCTCCATCCAGTTACTTGTTGAAGGAACCTGTGACGTGATCGAATAATCTAACACGAGTGGACTCCTTTGTTCAAATTGGTCTTATATCATGATCAGTGCTTTCGTCAATCGCAAAGATTTGATGCTACTGCTGGTTCGGAACCTACATAAACACTTGACTCCTTTCTTCATAATCTCGATGTTGAGTAAAGACGTAAATTAATTACACAGTCCTGCATTTTTTCGGTCGTGTCATGTTTTTCAACATTGGATGATGGATTCCTATGTATCTTGGTGCGCTTAATAAAAAAAATTACCGTAGTTTGCTTCCATTACGTCACAATTGTTTGCAAATCTCAATGTGTTCCAATGTGTTATGTGTATAAAATAATCACAAATATGAGAAGTACTGATTGATGTCAGGACATGGGAAATGCTGCCATCTGTTTATCATGAAAACCGTTGGCATAATAAACTGACAGATGGCTGCACTTGCATCATTGAACGTGGTGAATAATGCAACTGTTAGTGCTGGTGCAACCGCTCGTATATATCCTCCGTGATCAAAAGCCGGGTACACAAAGTTTCCGTGTTTTTTCTGCTAGTGGTATAGCAGAGACAGGACAATCATTGGAAGCGGAAAGATTGGCCACAATGAGAGGCATTGGAACCTGGAGTAAAACATGTACTCAAAAAACCTCTCATCGAGGTGACGAAAGTTCTGCCACCTCTACGTATCAAATTAGGCTTTCATGAAATAATTTGTGAAATCCTTACCAAAGGATAGTACATGTTTGCAGTACATGTGTACCAAATTTCCAGCCTTATCAACAGCAAAACTAAAAGAGGATGTCTTTACGGGTCCGGACATTAGAAAACTCTGCAAAGATAGACATTGTGAGCAACACATGGAGGTTGCTGAAAAACAAGCCTGGGTCAACTTTAAAGATGTAGTAACCAAGTTTCTGAGCAACAAGAAGGATCCGAATTTCAAGTCCAACGTTGAAAGTATGCTGCAGAAGTACGAAAATTTAGGCTGTTCCATGAGTTCGAAGTTTCATTTCCTTCTTCCCATTAGGACTATTTTCCAGATAATCTTGGTGCTGATAGTGGAGAAATGGGTGAGAGATTTCATAAGGACACCTAAGAAATGGAAAAGCGTTACCAAGGACGATGGAATACAACGGGATAATGACAAAATCTCGCGGCCAAAACATCGCCGCCCAAAACCTCGCGGGACAAAATCTCGCCTGCAGCTAAATAAAAATTCAGTGTAGTATAACAATATCTGCTGCTTTTCTTATAAGTAAAAAGAAAAAAAGGAAGGAAGAGCTTGGCGTGGTGAGAGTAGGGGCACCGAATTCTACTTTGCCCCGGGCGCCGAAATCTCTAACTACGGCTCTGTATATATATATATATATATATATATATATATATATATATATATATATATCCCACTACCTTTTGTTGTGCCGAAATGGCTTTGGCTTTGGAAATTATAAAAGACATTCTAGGCTCGAACCTCATCTATGTTGAAAACTTGATTGAGAATCGGTAGGTTGGCTCAAGAGGTATAATGTAACAAACATAGTCATTTAATTTTTATATATATATATATTTCCAAAGATGCATTAGAATTTTTCTTGTCATTATTTTAATGTAATTATGTGTTATTACTAAATATATACATATAGTAATATATAGAACATTCTACATTGAAGAAATCGTCGTGAAGAGGTTTTATACTGACGACATTTCTTCCCAGGCGACACTACGTCTCGCTTAATTTAGACCAGGCGAGATTCTGTGTCGCGAGATCATTACAATGAGGTTTTGGTCAGGCGAGATTTTGGGTATGGCGATATTTTGGGGCGCGAGGTTTTGGAAGACGAGGTTTTGGAAGACGAGGTTTTGGCAAGACGAGGTTTTGGGTGGCGAAGTTTTGGCCAGGCGAGGTTTTGGCCCCGCGAGATTTTGGGCGGCAAGGTTTTGGCCAGGCGAGGTTTCGGCCCGGCGAGATTTTGGGCCGCGAGGTTTTGTACCCAAACCAATACAACAATGACGACGTACTATTACTGGATATTGTATCGAGATAAACCCAGAAAAGAACAAGTGCGGAAAAGCGAGAAACATAGCATGACTGATCTAAAGAGACGCCGAAACAACGACTAAACTCGTGACTATTTCTATTCTATTCTATTTTCATCAATTACTAAGCTGCACAATACCACGTGTTTCACGTAACAAACTGACTATGTTATTATGTCGCATACTTGTGATATTTTTCGACTTGGTACATTGCCATTTGCAAAAAAATTTGATGTGATGGAAACAAACTAAGGTCCTTTCTGGATTAAGCGCACCAAGATACATAGGAATCCAGGAATAAATTTTGAAAAACAGAACCATCGCAGGCTAGTGTTATCAATTGAACTCGTCTCGTCAATTTTGCATCATGTAATTTCGATTTTAAAATAATTCTTTCTCGTCTCATTTCAAATTTCAAGAAACTTTTCTCGTCTCGCCTTGATTTGTAATTATACGTACAAATTGTATCTCCTGATTTTCTCTTAATTTTATTTAGATGTTTTAGGATTTTAGGATTTATGTTTCTGAGCTTTCAGCATCTTAGGTTACTAGCCTGTCATGTTTGAGGCATGTCGTCCATCGGCGAGTACACTATCCGGGGAATGGGAAGAAAGGAAGCGGCCTGGGAACTATAAATTAGGTACCATCCCGGCATTTGCCTGGTGTGAATGAGGGAAACCCAGGAAAACTCATTCAGGGTAGCTGGTCTGAAAAAGTATTTTACACTTATCGACAGTGCCCCCACCGGTAATCGAACCTGGGAACGCTAGCATCGAAGTTGAGAGCGTTAGCGACTACGCTACTTCGGGCCACACATTTAGAACTTATCAGAATCCTTCAGTTTTACTAGAGGTCCGCATAAAGTGTGATATAACAACTTTTAATAATTTTTATTACAGGAGTATCTTGTATAATTAATGACTAGCGTAGTTTTAAACTTTGATAAGTATTCTTGGTTGATAAAAATTCTATAAATATTTAATCAATTTAGAAGCTTTTATACTATGAGCCATGTTATACTAAAACAAAGTAGGAAATCTGAGACGGGTGAATTAATGTTGTCAATGAAACTTATGAAATATGTCATCTCATCTCGAATTTAAAAAGCTACCTCTCGTCTCAACTTTCGTTTTGTTTCGAGACGAGAGATTTCTCGTCTCGTTGGCGATACTAATTCAAATATTTGACTATACAAATATTTAGATAATAATTAGTACTGTATTAAAGATTTCGTTGGTTATATGTAGAAACGTGAAAGAACGTCTTTGCGTTTGCAGCTTTCATGTGTTTTCAGCTAGTCCTAGAAGCTCATATTATTATTGGTGCTCATGTGGAATTGTTGATTTCATTATCTTCAAATTGAGGATGCAAAATGGATTTTTAGCTGAATAGTGTATAATCTCTTCCTCTCCTAACTGAAAGAAATCCAGACATTTGAGTTTGATCCTCAAAAAAAGATTGATTTTCTTAAAACCTTGCATCAAAGATAATAGAGAAATACTGTATATATATTATTTCATTCATTAATGAGTCAATATCTGGAAAATATTGGACACTATAGATGGAGAGACAGTCGTACTATAAGACTTCTCGTACTCATGCATAGCAAACTTCGAAAATATAAAATTATCAGCTACTATCAGAAGTGCCCGTTCATCTTGACAGTATGCAACTTGCAGCATAATAGAATAATGTGGGTTGTCTAACTTAAAAGGCGTCTGAGACATACAATGCTTTCTGATCCTCTAAAACGTGTAACGCTTCAATCCTCTCGAGTCAAAGACAGCAAAATGTCTTGGTATGCGATTAGATCTGATGAGAATTTATCTGAGTACAAAATTTGCGGTAAGAATAAATTATTATTTTAGATACAGCTATTGTCCCTAAAGGACTACAACATAACTGGAACGAGTAAACACAAAGCACCTAACAAACCTATAAAAATCAATCATTTTGGTACATGTCATATGCGCAGGAAGGTCACAGGAGAAGAACTGTGCGAAAAAAATATTCTTGCTAGAGACGGCCATAGAATTACCAAATTTAAAATAGGTTTCTTAAACCGATTAAACAAAATTTTTTTTTTATCAGCTGTGATTAACTCTTACTAAAGGAGGATAATAACTTCAATATTCATTGTATACTTCAGATTAAAAAATAACATAGGTGAACGTTTAGCATTCTTGCTTCACAAATCAGAATTTCCATATTCAAATTTACAAAGTAGGGTTTATCTATATTTTTTATAGTCCAAACTAACGAATTATGAGATGATGTTTTTAATATATGAAGCTTTCGAGGTAGTAAGAGCAAACTCAACATCACGAGATTTTCTTTACTTTGGAGCGACGATAGGCGATAAGAGGTTTTCATAAGATTCTTCGGGGGAAAGTCATTATTTGTTCTACCCCAAAACAAGGATAGTTTACTGAAGGATGAAAATAAAAAGTTTGATTATTACGGAAAACTTGGTAACCAAGAAAGTTCTGTTCCTTTTTGTGGAGGTCTGTGTTTAATTGGCAATCGCACCGTGAGTCGAATGCGAATGGGATCGAACGAAGGTCAGTTGTTGGTGTGGGTATATCCAACATACCACCTCGTTCTGGCAGTTCAGTTACACCGTAAACTTGCCTAAGGACAGAGTGAACGTGGAACCTCCACAGAGCGTCATAAGTGCTTGTATGCTGTACGAGTTCAAACTGAAGTCAAACGCTTTGCTGCTTGGCGAAAGTTACGCCAGGTCTTTGGTGAGGGTGTCGTGACTACGCGGACAGTGCAGTGTGGTTTAACAAGCTTAAGGACGGTGACGAAAGATTCGAAGGCGCACCACGTGCCGGAAGACTAACACATGTATAAAATGAAGATCTTCGTTCAATAATTGAGATGGACAGTGGCCAGACATGAGAAGTGGGTTCTGTGGTTCTGTACGAAGCTCCATGGTGCAGTCATCATTGATTAGCATCTCATAAACCGGTTCCAAAACAGTCGAAACCAGCACTGCACCAGAAGAAGGTCCTTGTGTGTGTTTGGTGGACTGCTCGCAGCATCGTGCATCGGGAAGTGCTACCAGCTAGTCAGAGCATCAATGCAACTGTGTACTATCAGCAGTTGAGCCGTGTTCAAGAGAAACTCAAAAGTCTGGAGCCAGCACTTCTAAATCGCAAAGGGGTCCTCCTGTTACAGGACAAATCTAGCCCCCACGTGGCTAGGATGACCCAGGATACCATTCTCCGTCTTGGATGGGAGAACATTATTGTATCCGCCATACTACCCGGATAATGCACCGTCCGAGTATCACCTGTTCCATTCTTTAGACAATCACCTTAGAGGACGCCAGTTCAAATCCGCAGTAGAGTTGCAAAATGCACTTGATACCTCCTTCGCTTCACAACCTACCAAGTTCTATCGCGATGGAATATGACCTTCCAGAATGTTGTTTATAAAGAAGCTGATGGGGACTACTTTTGATTTTCTAGGTACGTCTTAGGTGACATATCGATGTTCGAAAGTGGTGGGTGAAAAAGCGACAGAACCTTCTTGGTTATTTTTATACATCACTAACACTATATTGTGGTATAAATCATTTCTTCAGAAGGGATAGTTTATTTTTGGGAGTGGGATCTTCCTGGATCTCATAAGAACATCCATGATCTCATAAGAACATACTAGTTTACTCTTGGAATTAATTTTGTTTATTGACGGTTTCCTTAAGTACTCGGACGAATTATGTGATTTTGCTGTAATTTCATAACCTAATATTTTGTTAATGTCTCTACTATATGACAGAAATCATTTCCCATGAAAAATTAAAACGGGACTAATTTTTCACTTAACACTTCATAATTTTGTTCGTATTTCAGAAATAAACGTTTCGGTAATAGCTGCAGTATAACATGATTTTGCTTAAAAATTTGAGCGAGAAATTAATTGCTGTGGCCCGTACATTTTTATTTACTCGAAATGCTATACAGCAACAACCACACTTGCATGTATAAAAATTGTATGGAGTTTGCCCTTAGTCTGTACTACCGTTCGAAATCTTGTTGATTACTTTGAAAACCCAATATATCTGGGAAAGAATGACTATTAACGAAATCTCACCTGCAATAATAAACTGTTCCTTCTGATTGTTTGCAAGAGAAATGAATTATTTTGTGTTGTCAGATTAATAATGAAACGTTTATTTATAAAATATGAACAAAATCGCCATAACACAAATGAGGTATTTATGTTGTCAGTCTATTAATAAAGTATTTGTTTACGAAATAGGTTATGATTGGCATGTATCTAGAACTTCATTTAAACATATAAAATAAAGTAAAATGAATTATGCGTTCTGAACGCCCAACAAATATATTGCAAAATCATTTAGCAACTTGCACAAGGTTTCGTATTGATTGTAGCATCAGAGGTACAATACACAACAATATAGATGTCAGTATTGGGTACAAACTCGATGTGAACGCAGACTGGGAGTTTTTAGAAATGACATTCTGAAATCAGAAGCGCAAATTTGTCTTCAATATTGGAGGAGACGGGTAAGGACGTTCCCATAATTTTTTTAAGCGATGTTCAAAATATTTATGAAGTTGAAAAAGAATGCCGTGGAGGACTCAGGGGAGCAGAGTGGTCTTCAACATTGGGAGGCGGGCAGATTTGAGGCTTATTCAGGAGTGATATCAATTTAATCATAGTTTCCTTTGTAGCAATCGAACATAAACTATCACATTTCTTCCCCCCCAAAAAAATTTCAAATCGGGGAGACAGTGCCCCCAGTTCCAAGATTGGAGGAGACATGTCCCCCTCGACGCCCGGGATTTGCACCAGTATATGAAATAGCCATCTTCAGTTAGACATCGTATGACATAGGAGTATATGTTTACGATTGAGCATTGTATTAAGAGCTTGACTAACGCGTGATGCTAACTTCGGTATTAGGTAACAGGTGAGTGAAGGTAACAATAATTTATATCGAAAAATGTCGACCTTGACTTTCAGCAGGGTTGTCCAAACACTTTTGGAGAAATCAGGTTAAAGGAGTCCTATTCTCTCTTATATTGATTTCTCCTATTGTATTTGGACAACTCTAAGTCTACAGAAAAATCGTGATTGGTCTTTCCCGATAGAAATAGGTCTTAACTTCACTTACGTATTAATGAATATGAAAGTTGGCATCATGCATTATTACAATTCTTAATACATCTCTGAAAGCGACTCTGAAAAGAAAAAAAGATCTAGCGAATGAGGAAAAGTGACAAGGTAGGGGAATGGAATAAGACACGTGCTGACAGTGCACAAATAGTCATGAATCCACGATCCTAAATCAACCCCAGGGCTGCTAATTGTTTCTTGTTCTCTCTATGCTGCTTATTTAGAATCAGACCAGTCCACGTGACGTCACAGAGTGTCCAGTTCGATGTGACTGCTCTAAACAGAGAAATAAAACAGTGAATAGATTAGACAACACGCAACTCTACAGTAGGTACAGTACCCAACATGAATAGAATGCTAATAATTGGATCAAGTCGTCTGAGTTGAATTGGACACGTCTTTCTTACAGAAAGTACACGTGAGATTCACACAATGTTAGTTGGGAATTTCCTGCAAAAGACTCTTAGTTGACTGTAAGGGTAAATTGTAGGATACGAAAAATGATTCTTAGCGATTAAGTTTCTTTGATATATAATGAACGTAACAGATGGGCTTTCGTTCTTGTGTGGTATAATTTCCAGCCTGACTAAACCATATTTTTCGTATTAGTTAAACAATGTGTTATATGTTCTTGAATTAACAGGGTTTTGTTTACTCCAATACAGCTGTATCTTAAAAGTGTAAAAAGCTCTCTGGTGTATTCTAATAACCAACAGTATAGCGTTGTTTTTACCTAGAGAAAATTAACATTTTTAATCTATTATTTTGAATATTAAGGAATATTATTATTAGATTCATCGTTATTCTTAAATCATTATTCCATTATTTATTTTAATTTGTTAATTACATTCATTAAGGGGCAACAGTGTTTCCACAACTCTTATAAAAGCGAAGTATCATATTCATTATATCTATTAGTATAAATTTAAATAATAAATATACAAACGTTTAAAGAATGAAGTAGAATTTACAAACGTCTTACATTTATGGTCATGGTAAGTCAAAGTGCTACTTCATCCTTATAAACATGAATATCACATCGCTTCCTGTACATTATATCCTTAGTCAGTGGTTAGTTGAGCCGACTGAACTAAATTGAAAATTTAATATTGAACGCCTCATATTGTAACCTGAAAACTAAAGGACACAAATAATTAATAATATTAATGAATGATTGTATAATAACTGGTAAAATAAAAGTAGTAGGCGGACTGAAGGAAATCCTTGAGAAAACACACGAACAGTGTGTTGTAGGACGCATATTTCCATGGTTTGAGATTGAACCAGGGACTCTTAGCATCATATGGGAGCATTCTATCAAATGAACCACAGTATCTTCCCTTTTCTCGAGTACAACTGAATCAGTGGATACCGTTGTACAAGGAGTTCCATCAATGGCATACGAAAAGGAGTTTTCGGCGTTTAACCTCTCACTTTTGAACAAGATATTATATAGTCATTTACGATATTAAGACATTCCATATACAAAATTCACGCTTGTCCTAAAATAATATGAGATTGAAGTTCTGGAAACACCACTAGCACCCATCTGTCATGTTTTATGACAAACCCCCATCTAAAATCCCTTGACATGTGTCCTTTAAAAATCAATATATATTTTTATACTTTCTCGATGCTTCTGATCTTCCATAATTATTCCCCCATCCCCAACCATCATTCATCATAGATTAAAAGTGCTATCATACATAAATTACAGCCTTTTAATGCAAAATTGTAGTTCATAGCTGTTGATATATGTTTCTCTTGCCTCAAAAATTTTATGACCAACTTTGTATCATAATTTTCCTCCTTGATGGCACTTCTGATCTGAACTCGAGCCGAAGAAGTGACCACAAGGTCATGTCAACACGAGTCTTATATTTTGATAAGAAGCCAAACCTAAGTTAGGGAGTTCGAGTCCCAATAGTAGGACTGACGAGACAGGATAGAGCTCTTCAAATGGAAACATACATTTTTCGAGTCAAGACATCACATTTATTACACATTTTTAACACGAGTCAACCTAATCTATGTGCCATGCTTATCCCTACTGAACGAAACTACCTAGATAATCTCAATTAGGTTATTGAGTGCAATATCTAGCTAATGGGAGTATCATTGAAGATGGCGAGCCCGAGCTCAAGCAAGTATGAGTTTGAGTTAGCGTGAGACACGATTGCAAAATAGCCATTCTGTGCAATGACATCCACAGGAATAGCGTCAATTTTCTTATATTTTTCGTCAGTAACTCCTAAAGTATTTGGCCAATTTTAATTCAGCTTTCCTAGACGTAGAGAACGTATTTTTTCCTACACAACAAGAACATTGTGTTAAGGAAAGGCTATTTTCTTAATCTTTTCAGAACAGTGTTTCTCCCAGTCCTATTCTCTCCCGGAGTTGGCTAACGTCCACCTCGGAAATAAGAAAAATTGGATTGCGAATTGGGAGCATTTTTCCCAGGAGGTATGAATTCATCCATATACGCACGCATAACCAACACATACACACACACATACACACACACACAAACATATATATACAGATGGTAATCAGAAAAATGGAAACACCTGTAGTTGGAAACACGTCAGATGTATGGGTTGGCAGTGGTGTCGTGGCGCCCTCAGCGCCGGACCGCTGGTGGTGGTGTGTTAGGTCGGTCTCCATACTACGTCAGGCGCAGTGGAACAGCAGTGTCCAGTGGCTGCAGCAGACGGAGGTAGTGTAAAATGGGAGACCTCTCAGATTTTCAAAGAGGGCCTGTGTTAGGTGTGTCGCGTGGGACAGTGTCGAAGGTGATGACGGCCTACACAACACACGGGAAAACCACATCGGGGAAGCGGAACAGTGGCCGGAAGAAAATCATGAGTGACAGGTCACGCCGGGTATTAAAGCGCATTGTCACGCGGAACCGTCGTGCCACTGCGGAGCAAGTGACGGAGGAACTCAATCAGCACCTCCCCCATCCTGTTTCGACAATCACAGTCCGCCTCGAACTACATGACGTGAACTTAAGTTGCACGGGCCAAACCGCTCATCAGGAACCATAACGCCTTCGCACGCCGCAAATGGTGCCGCGACCATGCAACTTGGACCGTTGAGGACTGGAAACGTGTGATATGGTCGGATGATTCATCCTTCACCCTATTCCCAACCACGGGCCGTGTTTATGTGTGGACAACGCCCAAAGAAGCTTGTGATCTGCAGTGTCTCCGCCCAACTGTGAAACATGGCGGCGGCTCGGTGATGCTGTGGGCCGCCATATCATGGTTTTCATTGGGTCCTGTGGTCACACTTAGCGGACGAATCACTGACAACGATTATGTCGCAATTTTAGGAGACCACTTGCATCCTATGGTCCGGATGTTGCTCCCGGACAATGACGCCATCTTCCAGGATGATAATGTACCCATTCACACAGCTGGCGTTGTTGCAGCGTGGTTTGAGGAACATCGGGAAGAAGTTCAACACCTCCCCTGGCCCGCCCAATCCCCAGATCTCAACATAATTGAACATCTGTGGTCCGTCTTAAAAACACGACTCCGGCGACGATTGCCACCTCCATCCTCTCTCACAGAACTGGCCGATGCCCTGCACGAGGAATGGTGGAAAATTGCATTTGCTACCATTCACGGCCTCTATGTCTCCATCCCACGTCGCCTCAAGGCTGTTCTGAAGGCAAAAGGTGGCCCTACACCATATTAATCTGGTAAGTTGCAATTTCGTTCAGGTGTTTCCATTTTTCTGATCACCATCTGTATATATATGATATATATATATATATATATATATATATATATATATATATATATATATATATATATATATATATATATATATATATATATATACGAGGGGGGACCCAAAAAAAACGGGAAATTCGTCGTAACTTCTTTATTTCTCAATATTTTTACACTAAATTTTCATCACCTTCAAAGTATTGTCCATGGACCGCAACACATTTCTGCAAACGATCCTTCCTTTGTTCAAAACAGTTTTAAAAATCACTTATCGGGATCTTCTTTATGACCTCCAGCGATTTTCGTTTTACCTCCTCCACAGTGGCAAAACCTCCTCCACTGGCTTGATTGCTGCTTTGATTCGGGGTCATTGCCATAGCACCACGATTCATCATCAGTAATCACCTTGGCAAAAAAGTCAGGGTCCTCTTTGAGCGGATTTTGAAGTTCAACACATGCCTCAAGTCGACGCTCCTTTTGCTCGTCTGTGAGAAGGCGAGGGACAAATTTGGCTGCAACCCTTCTCATGTCCAAATCTTCTGATAAAATCCTCTGAATTGAACTCCACGATATTTCAGACATCTCACAGAGTTGATTAATGGTTCGGCAACGGTCTTCACGATCGAGGGCATTGATTTTTTCGACGTTTTCGTCAGTTCTTACCGTTGAGGGGCGTTCTGAACGGGGTTGGTCTTCAATTGACAGTTCTCCATTTTCAAAACGTGCAAACCAGTCGTACACTCTGGTTTTACTTAGGGCAGCATCCCCATAAGCAGTCTTCAGCATTACAGTAGTTTCCGCGGCCGATTTCCCCAACAGGAAACCAAATTTCACAGCCGCCCGTTGCTCTCGATAATCTGCCATCACGTTTTCGCCAAACTGGAAAAAGTTGGTTTACTAAACAAACTCTCAAGAGCGAACCGATGCTCTCACAGCGACACAACTTCCCACACTGACACAGGTGACGTGATCGTAACGAACAACTGGTACAACAATGGGTTCCCCCACTCTCCCTCCCCACTGCAGCACAATTCCCGTTTTTTTTGGGTCCCCCCTCGTATATATATATAATACAAAACAAGTGTATAGATACTTTAATTGAAACTATATCATCAATCGTTTGAGTGATTATTGTGACAGTAATACGGCGCACAAGCATGCTTTTCTAAATATTGCAGGCCTAAACGTAAGGTGACTTTTCCATACCTTCGAGCCTATTTAACTTGAAACTAACAAACAGAATGCCTTTTCAGCAAGAATAATCCGTCTTTTCTGCATGGATATTTCAAAAGGTATGATTCTAACCACTTCTACTCCCCCCCCCCCCAAAAAAAAGAGAGAGAAGGGTTTTATAAACGGTTTTAACTCAAATAAAAGTGATCTTTTCTAGTTTATTTAGCTACAAACAATGAAAGATATTTCCTACTTCTATTTTCATAACCATTCGAAATAATTCTAGCAGAGGAAAGATTTATCCTTGTCAAGAATGAAAATTTTCGTACCAAGGGAAAAGATAAATCTCTCGCATCAATCCCGTCAATTTGAACACTGCTCTTGTCCAAGGCGCCTCCTTTAGCAAATAGGGTTATAGTTCAGTACCCACATTTTGGTTCTTTCCCTTGGTCAAAATGTTCTGAGGAAAATTTATTTCGGACGTCATTTAAGAATTTACAGTGTATTTAAGTCAAATTTCTCATGTGATTATACACTGTACCTTCATATCATACAAATCTACTATGGGAGCCAAATAAATAGAATGGGTATTATACGATGGGTATGCACTACTGTATTTCTGCGAGAAGAACATAGACTGAAAGTATTTGAGAACAAGATCTTGAGACGAATGTACGGACCCAAGAGGAACGTGAATGGCGGAAACTTCATAACAAGAAACTACATAATTTATACGGTTTACAGGTCATGTAGCTAGAATGGAAGAAAGTAGAAACGCTTTCAAAGTCTTGACTGGAAGACCGATCGGAAAACGACCATTAGAAAGACCTAGGCGCAGATGGGAGGACAATATTAAGATGAATCTCGCAGAGATTGGAATAGAAAGTAGAAACTGGATGCAGTTAGCAAAATCGTCAGTGGAGAGCTTTTGTGAACGCGGCATTGAACCTCCGGGTTCCATAGGCCATAGAGTTAGTTAGTTATTATACGACTATAGAAGGATGCAACACTGCTAGGCTTTAATATCGTGGGTGGATAGCAATCGATTGATCTCATGAGGAACGGGCAATCAATCTATACTTTCTCTTATCTATACATTTGATCTCTATTGCCAGCGAGTCAAAAGGATTGAAAAGGCCGAAGAGGTAAGAGCAAGAGCACATCGACCACTGATACATGGCATTGAAAAAATAATCTACTACCAAGTGAGTTATGCTACACTAATCAAATTTTGCTACTTGTGTTGTTGCTTTCCATATAAAACATCTTAAAATTGATGGATCATAAAATAGTGTATATAAATATATTGTTGTCGAGTTAACCAAAACCAATAAAAGGTAAGAGCAAACATCATTTGTCTTACTTACTAGTTCAACTGTGGTTAGCTAATAGACACAAGTCAACAACTACTGAAGAAAATGTATCTATTATTTTAGAGAAGAAAAGGTTACGGTTTCCAGATATACAGGGTCGTTATAAACATATGAATTTATTAACAAAATCGTCTGAGTAGATTCGACAAAATCACACTTATAGAAGTTTTGTTTAACAACAGTGTCCATATTTCAGATAGTAAGAGGGAAATATGCATAAACAAGTGAGTTTCGTTTCTTATTGTGAAACTCAGTAGTTCTCTAAACAAGGCAAATTCAATACTAAAACCGGAAGTAGTACTTCTATAATTTTCGGTTGTAATTGCGGGACAAGGTAAGAGATGAATAATGTTCTTCGGACGCTAAATTCGTATCAAAAATAGTTTCTCGTTGTTACTTACATAACAATTATTACTGTGTAAGAATCAATATCGAAACTGGAAGTTATACAGGTTTTGACTTCTTTCGGTTTCAGTAGGAAAACAAGAACTGAGATGAAAGCTATTCTTGAGATCCTGAATCCACATCTGGAGATCGTTTGTTGCTTCCTAGTACAGTTTTTGCAGTATCGAAAACCGGAAATGGAAGTAGATTTGTACTACTGTATTTCTGGTTGTGATAAAGGAATAAAATTTGGGATGAAACCTACTCTTGCGGTATTGAATCCATATGAAAATCTGCTTCTAAGGTGATCAATGTTGAAACCGGAAATTGAAAATTTTCCCCATTTGCGGTTTAAATAGATAGACAAAGCATAAGTTGATGTTCTTGAGACGCTGAATTTATATCAAAAAGTTGTTTCTCGTTATATCTTACCGTTTTTACTCTATAAAGATCAATATTGAAACCGAAAATGGTATGATATTTCTGTCACTTCCAGTAGTAATACCCAGACATGGTGATATTGAATCCATATAAAATATCTTCTTCTACGTATCTATTACAGTTTTTTTTTTCTTTACAAGGACAGTTAGTGTTTGGACCGGAAAGTAAATTTTCTACCATTTTCGATTTAAGTAGAGGAATAAAGATCAAGATGACACTTATACTTGAGAATACTGAATCCATATCAAATAATCATATGTCGATATCCCTTACCGTTTTGCCTTTATGATAAGCAATATTAAAATCGGAAGTAGTAGTAAATTTCTACCATTGCTGGTTTTATTAAACGCGTAATGGAGGAGATGGATATATTCTTGATACCCTGAAATGATTCCGAAGAACCGATTCTCATTATATATGACGAATAACGTTGAAATCGATTTTTTTTAAAATTTCTATCACTTCTGGTTTGAATAGAGGGTTAACAGAGGTTATGGGTCTTATTCTTGGAACGGTAAGTCGATTTAAAAAAAACAACTTCTAGATATCTCTATTAAAACAGAGCTATCTAGATATTCACACAGCTTCTAGATATTATGATAAATAGTCACACATAGCCGTTTTATAGATATATATTCAGGACAATACATTCAGAGGGGCAAGGGTCTCTGGTTCGATCCCAGCTCGCGCCAAGTGAACTTTGTGGTGGACAAACAGTGTGCGTGGGTACTCTCCGTTTCCTTCCACTTTCTTCACTCTACCATTTCATTCATTTTCATCATCAGCATCCTTTAGCCTAGCCGGCATAACCAAGGGACATAAAACTGAAAAATTTCATTTCACTGAAGATATATTCGGACCTATATTGTGGACAACTAGCGCAGTGCACCTAGTAATTATAAATAAAACGAGACGATCGAATCTGGCCAACAGAAAGCGTGACGTATATCACAGTAACAGCTTCAAAGTGTTTACATTTTTAATAGCCATCAGAATTTGCTAGGACATGGCTCGAAAATTTTAAATCATCTACTGTGTACTTCGTATCTGGCAGCATCAGACTATGAATTGTTTCGATCTTGGCAGAGTTCTCTGAGTCGTGTTAGATTAGTGAGAAACGAAGCTGGTAAAAACCATGTGTTACTTTTTTCACCAGAAACAACAGAAGTTCTATATCGACGAAAGTTTTCAAAACCAGAAGTTTATCGAATAGGACGGTGCATGTATCTGATTTCATAATGTTATTTTCAAATGACGATAAATGTCTTCTCAATTTTTACCTCCAGGTGCTCACAAGGAATGAACATGAACGTGTCATCCGGACATCCGAATCAAACCTAGTCCATTCGACAAAACATAACAAAGATATGTTCATGCACAAAAAATTCGGTGCCATGGACAACGGAGTAAGACCCTGGGACCCATTAACTCTGTTAGTATAAAGAAACTTATAGACTCACAGTGAAATAGCTATTCCATTAACACTGTTCATTTTAAAGTTATGGTTTATAGGTCATTCTCTTCAGCATGAAACAAGCTGTCCAGAGGTGCTACATGTCGGGGCCCATAGTATACTTCAACAAGGAAAATTGGAAGAATGTCGGGAAAATTCTCTCCAGAAATCCCTACCATCAATTTTGGCACCTTCTGGAGTGGCCCTGGGTAAAAGCACACAATTCCAAATGTATATCTAAAATTACTACAGGGGTTAGGAAATGAATGTTCCAAGTTTTGTATTGATAGACGGAATAGATATGAGGGAGAAATGTGTGGTATTGTTATACAAGCTTTAAGTTTAGAAAAGCTCGGATGGCTCTGTGGTAGAGCATTCACCTCTGGTGCACGGATCCTTGGTTCGATCCCAGCGAGCTTTGTGGTGGACAGACATCGTGTGCGTAAGTTTTCTCAAGGTTCTTGCATTTCCTCCCACTTTCTTCATTTCGCAATTTTATTCATTTCTCATCATCGGCATCTTCTTAAAGTTAGCCAGCATAAGCGTAGGACGTTCGATTGATTTCATTTCTAAAATAATTACAAACTCCATTTGTTGAGGTAGAATCTGATAAAGCATATTAACAAATACATCACGAATGATCTCTACTTTTTGTGCGAAAATCTCTAACTTAAAAAATCGTGTGGAGTTGATTTATATCCCATACCTGATTTTCTACTTTTTTTTTCTTTCTTAAGAGTAGCTGATTCAGAGAAAGATTCTTAGCAATTTGGATGCATAATATTCTCTATTATTGCTTGTTACCCTCTATTGTTCCATACTTTTGACTTCAACCAAGTAGATAAGGACAGGAGTACATAAATAATGAAAACAGTTTAAAGCATCCATTTATTGAGACCTATATTGCGACTCGAACCCACGATGGATTATTGGTTGGTTGATTAATATTCCAGCCCTGTTCAGAAGCGAGAATATGAGACCTGAGCCTACAGCTTAACACGGAATCCGAGAGTTCCCACAGGATCAAAAACGCGTATGCTAACCATCTAGCCACGACGGAAAAGCAACGATAGATTTTGGCACGGGATCTCCAGTCGAATGTCTTAGATTGTTCAGCTATGGCTATTGTCCTTTGCAATTAAAAGGGAGGGACAATGCAGAAAACTTGTACCATTTACGAGTAGTCTAATTGTGTACAAGCCATACCAGTATGTTAATTTTATGGATCATTGAAGATTGGGATTTTCCAAGGCATGGGTATTCCTGAGGAGGAAAACCAACTGATTCGGTGTAGGAAAGGTAGCAAATGTATAGTGATTAACATTTGTCTAACATTTATATTCACACTTTCCGAGAAACAAACATGATGACTAAACATGCATAGAGAGAGTAGCATTTTTTTTTTTCACTTGTTTTCCTGCGTTAAGAGAGTTAAGGAATTGATGACACGCTGTGTGTTAGTTTTGTCACAGATGAAAGTTGAGTACTTTACGACCTTCGGAAAGACTCTCTCACAAAGCGAAAGTAGACAATTACAGTATTAGATATGTTCTATGAAAATATTATTGTCTGTAAACTATATTCAACTCAAATAGGTGTACAACACTGTTCTAAAATCCTGACTACCTACCGCTCTGTCAACGAACTTAAAAAGTCCGTTACTGAATTATTTCTCTCTCTCTCTCTCTCTCTCTCTCTCTCTCTCTCCCTTTGTGTGTGTTATTTGGAATGTTTTTCCATTTAGAGCCCTCCATTCAATAGAGCATCAAGAACTATCTAAAAAATTGATGGAATTTATCACGTTTCTCTTAATGTTTAGATTTCAGGAGATTTAAGAGGCAATATTTCGGGAACTGTAAGTCATAGAGAGATGATATTTTGCAATTTTTTTCAATTTTGAACCCTCCATTTCGAGCATATGTCGTAAAACAACATATCCTAGGACTTTTTAACAGAACTCTTAAACAAAACATGTGAAAAAATAGTATTCATGGAAATTATAAATGGATAGATATATTACAAGAATTGTTTAATGAGTATAATAATAAAGTACATAGAACAATTGGTATAAAGTCTGTAGAACTTAATAAGAAAAATTAATTACTTTTAAGTTTGTTCTGGCAATGCTCTTGGAGCATTCTTAACTGGTTTTTGAAATGTATAATTTGTAAGCGAGAGTAAATGAAAAATGTGATTCTATCTGTGCATGTGGTTTATAAAATCTGTTTTTCTAGGCAAATTCTAAATTATTCTAGTGCGTTTGCAAGAAAACTTGGAATTTTAAGCAGAGATTTCTCGAAGAAGATAATACAAAGATTACAGTTGGAAGATACAACTTTCAATATCCGTAAGAGATCCATGTGATTTGGCTTCCACAAGTAAATACAAGATGATGCGCTGAAAGAACATTCTATGACCGAAAAGAACATTTTTCTTTAGTTTTGAATTATTTCTGACATTTTTCTTTCTCTCATCTCTTCGAGACTATATTATTATCCTTTTTATCTTCAGAACAAAGCACCTGAGTTCGATTTATAATGGGAACTCCTGTACTACTGATACCACATTCAACTCTACATCCACATTTTATCATGCTAAGACTCATGTTAAAAAGACATACCAAGGAATAAACCATTTATAGTTTTCAAAGTGGAGTTATAGGATAAATGCATTATGTTAACTGATGAAAGTCAAAACTAAGAGGAAATGTTATTAGATTTTGTTTTCTTGAAGGTAATGAATCAAGCTCCCATACTACATAACTTGGATATAAAGCATAGCTACGAATCTTACCTACCTGAGTTTCCACTGAGGATTAAAGATTGGTTTCTACTAAATGCTAGAACACTAACAATTTAAACACATTACTACGACTTTACTTAAGTGTATGGCTATTCAAGAATGCGTTTCCGATGAGTTGGCCCCCCGCAGCAAATGCGACCTAGGTGGCTACTCGGTAATTTTACTTTCGCAAAAATTATAAATCATACTGTGAGCCAGTCAGGGCTTCCAGGTCTTTTTTCTATGTAACCCTGTTGTGTTACATACATTTTTCTGTGATTAGCTATTTTTCAGAATTTTCTTGTATTTTTGTGAATTTTGTTTTGTTATACACGCACATACTTTATAGTAGCAGAATTCCAATACTCTGACAAAGGATCTTCTAAGCAGCTGTTTCCTGCTAAAATCCTCTTACCTGGCAACACGTCTTTCCTTTTTTCCCTTCCTTTAGACATCTTTTGCTGATTCCGAAAAAGCAGGTTGCTCAGAAATGCACCAAATACGCTCGATCAGGCATATTCTGAACGCTTGCAGCACATTGTGATTAGCCATCAACATTTAAACATATGGTCATCGTATTCCAGGGGTATGCATGAGCCATAAAAACACATTGCGAAAGCATTGAATAACCGTAGACTGAAAATAGCCCTCATAATTTGGGCTATATCTCATCAACCGTACTGTGTACCATACTTTGCTGTGTACTATTGTCTTGCTAATGTCATAATGGAAAGCTTGATGAAGTTATACTTTAGGATCAGTTTCATCTTAATAGGTGGAGTGGTTATCGCTCAGCAATAACTTTTAGGTTCATCTTAATAGGTGGCGTGGTTATCGTTCAGCAATAACATTTAGGTTCATCTTAATAGGTGGCGTGGTTATCGTTCAGCAATAACTTTTAGGTTCATCTTAATAGGTGGCGTGATTATCGTTCAGCAATAACTTTTAGCTTCATTTTAATAGGTGGCGTGGTTATCGTTCAGCAATAACTTTTAGGTTCATCTTAATAGGTGGCGCGGTTATCGTTCAGCAATAACTTTTAGGTTCATCTTAATAGGTGGCGTGATTATCGTTCAGCAATAACGTTTAGGTTCATCTTAATAGGTGGCGTGGTTATCGTTCAGCAATAGCTTTTAAGTATATGAAAACAAATCGTTTTTCTGGAGTTTTTGAAAACTACAAAAGGATTTATACTTACCCATATCATTTTGTTCAGGTCAATCAGATCTATCAATTTATTCTCCTTTGGATATTTATTTCTTTCTCGCTAATAAGTTGTAAAATGATATAATTTTATTATTCTCAAAAAAATAAATTTAAGCTTACTCAAGTCAAGTAAGAACAAATGACAATAATATGTTCAAACTTTCTTCTTGTAACAGTTCTCTCATTTCGCAATCTCATAAACTTTTAAGACACCACTGAACCAAGGACAAAGATACGTCTGCAGGTTTTGCTTAAGACACCTTCAAAGTCATATGACTTTAACCTCATCTTGTAAGACTGAGGAATCTACATTCTGATTTTGTAATGTACATTACCTCTCCCTCTGATTAACACACAAAGCCTACCCTGGCAGACTTAATAAATTAAAAAGAAAAGAAAAAAATCCTTTAGCATGCACGCTACTTTTATCATGTCGAGTAAAACGGTTTAACCATTGGCGGTAGTCAGGTTATCTGTACAGTACAGACTATTCATTTTTGTCTTCTTATTTTTATTCTCATTTTTCTTTCACTTTCTTTTGTAGTCAATTTCTTTGCATACTTAAATCATGTTATATCGGTTTACTGACAGCGGAACTAATTGGTCAACTACTATCTTCATCCGTGTGATATAATGGATGAGTTCGATTTGCAGATAAGACGTTCTTTTTTAGAAGATCTTGGGTCACTCGCCCTTCTGAATAGCAAAATAAGGAAGAAAAAAGAAACAGTCCAAGAGCCGACAGAACAAATGAAGCAATTAAAAGCAAATAACAACGATTTTTCTCATAATCTTATCAATTAAACATTATGGAGGATTTTGAAAATAGGATTGCTTCTGTGTTATTCTATTAAATGAAGACATAATTTCTTTATCGAAACTTTAACGTCTTTGTTATAGTCAGCTCAATTGTTTAAAGAAAATTCTTTTCATGATATATTTTTTCTTGTTTCTAGCATTACCGTGCCGACGGAGCTTTGCTCCAAGTACTGTGATATTGAAGAGCGAAGAAATAAAATCTTCAGATATAACTTTCATAATCATTTCCCTAAGCCATAGAAGAATGACGATTAACCATCGCACTACCCAGGTATTTTTTGTAACGCGGACTACCAAGGTAGGGGGAGGATTTTGTACCCAGCTGCTGACATGAAGTTTATCTCGCAAAAGAAACACATTAGAAACTCTCACAAAAGTCTGCGGTGACTGAACAGTACACTAAAGAAGACTAACAGCTATTTATTACAGTGCCATCTAGGAGCGACACAATGTCAGTCACATCACCTGTCAACCAGGAGGGGGAGTACTTTGTGCCCACTAACTTAAAATGGCAAATTTCTGAGACACACTAATACAGTGACTGGACTAAACAGTACACGGGATAAAACTAACTGCCAAATTCAGAAAAGGAGGGATACAGCTATTTATTATACTGCCATCTATGAGTGACACTTCTAAATGTCAGTCACATCTCCTATCAGCGGGGAGGAGGAGTACTTTATGCCCACTAACTTAAAATGGCAAATTTCTGAGACACACTAATACAGTGACTGGACTGAACAGTACACGGGATAAAACTAACTGCCAAATTCAGAAAAGGAGGGATACAGCTATTTATTATACTGCCATCTATGAGTGACACTTCTAAATGTCAGTCACATCTCCTGTCAACGGGGAGGGGGAGTACTTTTTGCCCACTAACTTAAAATGGCAAATTTCTGAGACACACTAATACAGTGACTGGACTGAACAGTATAAATAAACTAACGGGATAAAGCTAACTGCCAAATTCAGAAAAGGAGGGATACAGCTATTTATTATACTGCCATCTATGAGAGACACTTCTAGATGTCAGTCACATCTCCTATCAGCGGGGAGGAGGAGTACTTTATGCCCACTAACTTAAAATGGCAAATTTCTGAGACACACTAATACAGTGACTGGACTGAACAGTACACGGGATAAAACTAACTGCCAAATTCAGAAAAGGAGGGATACAGCTATTTATTATACTGCCATCTATGAGTGACACTTCTAAATGTCAGTCACATCTCCTGTCAACGGGGAGGGGGAGTACTTTTTGCCCACTAACTTAAAATGGCAAATTTCTGAGACACACTAATACAGTGACTGGACTGAACAGTATAAATAAACTAACGTGATAAAACTAACTGCCAAATTCAGAAAAGAAGGGATACAGCTATTTATTATACTGCCATCTATGAGTGACACTTCTAGATGTCAGTCACATCTCCTATCAGCGGGGAGGAGGAGTACTTTATGCCCACTAACTTAAAATGGCAAATTTCTGAGACACACTAATACAGTGACTGGACTGAACAGTACACGGGATAAAACTAACTGCCAAATTCAGGAAAGGAGGGATACATCTATTTATTATACTGCCATCTATGAGTGACACTTCTAAATGTCAGTCACATCTCCTGTCAACGGGGAGGGGAGTACTTTGTGCCCACTAACTTAAAATGACAAATTTCTGAGACACACTAATACAGTGACTGGACTGAACAGTATAAATAAACTAACGGGATAAAACTAACTGCCAAATTCAGAAAAGGAGGGATACAGCTATTTATTATACTGCCATCTATGAGTGACACTTCTAAATGTCAGTCACATCTCCTATCAGCGGGGAGGAGGAGTACTTTATGCCCACTAACTTAAAATGGCAAATTTCTGAGACACACTAATACAGTGACTGGACTGAACAGTACACGGGATAAAACTAACTGCCAAATTCAGAAAAGGAGGGATACAGCTATTTATTATACTGCCATCTATGAGTGACACTTCTAGATGTCAGTCACATCTCCTATCAACGGGGAGGAGGAGTACTTTATGCCCACCAACTTAAAATGGCAAATTTCTGAGACACACTAATACAGTGACTGGACTGAACAGTACACGGGATAAAACTAACTGCCAAATTCAGAAAAGGAGGGATACAGCTATTTATTATACTGCCATCTATGAGTGACACTTCTAAATGTCAGTCACATATCCTACCAATGGAGTGGGGAGATACCTATGCCCACCAGTTTAAAATAGCAAATTAACACACAAACGTTCAATTTGCATCACCGTAAGGTATATATGTGCTTTACCTAAACATGTTGAGCAGTAACATTTTCTTTTCACAATTTTAAAGAAACGATTAGAAGAGTAATTACAAAAAAAGAAAGAAAAAGAAAAGAAAAGAAATATTGTGGTGGGCACAAAGTACCACCCCGTTGGTAGTGCAAGGGTTAATGAAAGCGAATGATTATCCAAAAATTATCTTGAATTGACATATTATATCTATGAAAACTTGTGCGGCAGCTACAGTGTACTTGCGAATTTATGATAATTCAGGATTCATGGGTACAATATTGTAATATGGGAAAGCTGAATCAAAACAAAATTGAAACTCAAGGAACTAATTGATTGATTAGAGCCCAGCGTGGAGGCTATAAGTTTAAGGTAGAATTCAAACCACCGTAATCCTTTCAAATTTTAAGGCCCTCCTACCGGGTATGGAACTTGGGACCCCATGCATGAAAGGCGGTGCGCTAGCCACTAAACTAGTGTGGAGACTAATTATAACTCACGTATGACAAAATTTCAGTTGGCTGTGTTTAAACAAGAGAGAAGAACATATGATTATTGTACTGATGTTCCCGTTCCATTAAGAGTTCTATAGACTTTTTCTTTAAGGAAGAAGCCTAAGTGATAGCAAATTTTGTTGTTGTTGTTGTTACAACAATTCAGAGGATAGTGTTGCTCTGAAAACATTAGTCGGCCCATCAAAGATATGCAAATTATAGGAAATTAGATCATATACTGCACATATAAGTATGAAATTTACAATCTTCCTCCTTTCAACCATTGAACATATGATCACTATACAACAGAAAGTATCTATAAATCAATTTATGATATTTAACGCTTTCAGAAGATCACACACAGACACAGATATTTGCAGGACAAGAAAACTACACTACACATTTTCTTTAAGAACTAAAGTTATTACAATCATTACTAATAAAATGCAATCTACCTTTATAAGAACAATAAAAATTTCTCTACTTCTATGCTAATTCGTAATAATAGCATATGGATAACGTATTAAAACAAGTGACCAACCACATCGAATCATCTGAAGAAATTAATCCGTATATGGTAACATTACATCAAAGAGAAATATCATGTTTAATGTGTAATTAGCAGTTAAAAGGCACTATTAATAATATGTACAGAATAGTGATAACAACTGGACATTGTGGCGCTCGTGCTTTATGATTTACTACTGGTATAACGGACATTTAGTAGTCTTCAGTTATATACAAGAGGTGAAAAGGGACTTTCTTAAATTTCTAAGAGTATTGTGTTTATGGAAATTTCATTATTAATGACTAGAGTTTCTCAATAGTAAATGTCTTATCTCTGTGCTTAGAGTTGTGTATTCGAAATCGGTCTATGCGAGCTCCTTACAGACAAGTATCGGTGCTTCTAGTCCACTTGTATTAAATATTAGTGCAAAAAGACATAAAAATAAAGTTCAAATAAATTGTGTATCACATAGTTAAGAATCCCAAATAGCTAGTATACAAATTTGTGTGTCTGTCTGTTATCGGATTTTCACATAGAAATAAGTTACCTAGAGAGACTCCGAATTTCGTATAGTTTCGCCAGATTTAATACAATACAAAGCCGTTTCTTAAATTTTCGACTCGGGGGAATTGGAGAGTCAAAATTTAAAGTACGTATGTGTGTGGTGAACTACCTCTAAGGTAGGCAACCCGATCATTTGATTTGTATTGCATGATGTATATCTTACATATATTTTTAATTCTTTTTCATTAACCTTACTCGTTGCGTGCAAAGAACGAATATGTCAGCTGGCCTGAGAATTGAAAGAGTCAATGCTGAAGGAATTGTTGGTCATTATTTCACACATTTCTTTATTTTAATAAATTTTGTATAAACGTTATTCTCCCGCATTCGAAGAACGGGAATTTCAGCTAGTAGACAATATATTATTAAGAACGTAATTTTTATACATATGTTAACAACTTATACAGATGTGTTATTATAAAAATACTCTTGATTTTTTTAATTATCCTTTTAAAACGAATACACATGTCTTCCCATCAATACCAATATAAAATTAAGGTAATTTTAAGTCGTATTATTTTAAAAATATAAGTACAGTATAATTGTATAGTTGTGTATTCTGAAAGTATTTTTGTATAGTGGTAAATTTGTTTTCGAGGGGAACAAGAGTAGGATGGTTCTTGTGACGTTCTGACTTATAAGAATAGTCTTCACTTAAAAAAATATGAAGAAACGCTGCTATCTAATACTCACGTTGGTATCTAACATTCATAACTTGTGTGTCTCTGTTTGTCCAGTTCAAATTATATAGACAATGTTTGAACTAATACTGCCCACAAGATGATACTCTGTTAACTCTAAAAAAGTAAAATGCTATATTCTTAGTTAGCATTCACTTAAATTTAAATACTACGAATAATATTAATTACTTTGTATTATCTAGGTAAGCATGTAAGTTACTATACCGTTAATAAAAACAATGGTAGGTTTTTAAATCAAAACCCCAAATTTATATACAAGAGCACAGAGTGCAATGAACTAGATTCATAGTAACATCTACAATTATTTCAACTTATGATACTAGCACAAGCTAAGATCCCAATCTCTAAATCTAAACAGTTTCCTAAATTTTGTAGAAATCTGGCCTCGCCACGATTCCCGAAAAAATATTTCTCGTCTTGTCCTGATTCTCCAAAAAACTTTCCATTGCTCTTTTTATAAATTTATATATACAATTTACGCCTGATTTTGTGCTTAGCTTCATCTAGAACTATTTAGAACCCTTCCGAGTCACGAGAGGTTCACGAAGGGGTGATTTAACAACATTTAAATCACATTTTATTAGAGTATATTGTCCAATGATTTGAGATGAATGCTTTTCATTGTATTCTACAATCACTTTACCAATTTATAGATTTTATTATATGAATCGTGTAACAGTATCTAAGAGTTGGATGAACTAGTCTTGATCACGAGACTCGTGACATTTGAAGCGGTTAGAGGGTAAAGGTGGAGTGTCTTCCCGTTCTGCCTACAGGCCCCCCAGCACTTTAGAAAATATTTTTAATGATCTTATTTTTAGGCAGAACGGTAATTCCCGTTTTGACTACTTCCCGTTCTGCCTAATCTTTCGAGACGGGGAATTCTGTGCAGTGAGGGATCTTTTCTAGGGAATTTTTCCTTAGTAATTCTGATAAATTCTGTAAGAAGAATAACTGTTTCTTCAAGTTTCCTCATATATTTTAGATGTTATTCTACTTGTTCTCGGAAAAATGACTAGGTACAGTTCTGTTATTAGCAGCGTTATTCACGTCTACTTTAGTAAAGATGTGATTGTTTAATACTTACAGAGAAATGGAAAATTAATTGGTTCAGTTACAAGAAAGTAGTTTGATATTGTAACTGAAACGAACATAAAATAAACTTATTTCGGTCTAATATCAAGTCATTTCACAACAAAATTTTATTCAGTTTTCCAGTAGTTCATCTCCATCATCCTAAGGCTCGCAGTACGTAAAAGGTGCTACAGTTCACATCCTCAAGATATGTTTGGCCATATATTAAACAAACAATGCAAGAAGTTGCATAATTCGGTCTGCTTTCTTTTTCTAAAAAGAACCTTTGTCTTCTTCATCACAGCTCCTTTTCCGGCATCACCTCTATACATGATCAGGTGCTTTGTCCTCTATACATGATTCTGTACTACACTCAATATGTCGTACTTATATTGTAAAAAAAAAAGAAAGAAAGAAAGAAAGATGGGGCCGCAATGGCTCAGGGGTAGAGCGTTCACCTCTGGTGCATGGGGTCCATTGTTCGATCCCAGATCGAGCCAGATGAGCTTTGTGGTGGACAAACACCGTGTGCGCTGGTTTTCTCGATATTTGTTCGCCACACCACAAATAACTTTAACATTCAAGTATGTATCCTTAAATTTTAGCTAAAATCATGCATGCTGGTTACCATACTTCAAGCTTGCAGCATGTTTGAAAATTAAATATTAAATATGTATTTTGTTTAAATGTAATAAGTTTATCAATATATTAGTTAGCTAATACACTAATAATTATTAATAGCTAAATATTAATATTATATAATATTATAGCTAAATATTAATATAAAGGGGAGCTAAATATTAATATTATATTCTACAGGTCTTTGGAACAACTGGAAACTTACGGAAGCTTACAACCACGAAAACAATTTGGATGGATGGTACCTTTAAAGCAGCTCCCCTTATATTTCAGCAGCTTTACACCATACATGGGACTTATTTGGGGCAGACTTTTCCGATCCTATTTTGTTTATTGCTTCTAAGAAAGAGGAAGACTATCGTAGGATGCTTCTTCTGATTAAAGATGCGGTTTTTGCAAGTGGTTTCAACTTTAACCCTACTACAGTGATTATAGACTTCGAAAGAGCGGTTATCAATGCCGTTACTGGTGTTTTTCCGGATGCAGCCATTCGTGGATGTTTCTTCCATTACACCCAATGCTTGTGGAGAAAAGTTCAATCATTGGGATTGTCCACTTTTTGTGAAGAAGACAAAGAGGTCAGGAAGTGGATACGACGGGCTGCTGCACTATCACTTGTGCCAATGGAGCAAGTGAGTGACATGTTCCTGCACCTTCAAGAAAATGCCCCAGAAGTACAAAACACAGAAAAGTTTCATGACTATTTAGTCGAAACATGGCTGGACGATGCAGACGCCATCTTCACAAAGTAAGTACGATATAGTAGTTACCTTATTTTCTACGCTATTTTACTATCTTTTTTTTCGTTTCAAATGTTTTTGTCAAATATATGCGGTTTTCGTTTGGGAAACGAAATCTACGTTAGCAGTGATTAGTACTCATTCGGTCATTTTAGTCCTTTATATTTTTCCATTAGTTTCGTTTGGCATTATTATATTGCCTATGCGTTCTACAATTGTGAACTCAGAAGTTTCTGGATATGAAATGGTGCATAGTGTCTTTAATGGACTGCGGTAAACGTAATTATTATTCTCATTCCATAAAAAATCATTTTTGAGTACTGCATGCCAATACGAAATTTTAATCCGCTCATACCAGAGATCTGAAATTAACTCCATACTAGTATAATGATTACAAAACTAAATACTTATAAATTTACCGTGTTACTAACAACAAACAACAGACAATATCCTTAGTTAAACTTCCAATCGCTGTTGAATGTCTATTGTCAAGCTTTGATTTGTTTTATGTAATTAATGTTTCTCTCTTTTCCAGAAACATATGGAACCATTATGATAATGTTGAGGGAAGAACAACTAATGTTGTAGAGGGGTGGCACTCTAAATTAAACAGAAAACTGACAAGAGAACATCCGAATATTTTTACATTTGTACAGCTATTGCAACAAGAACAAAGTGAGAATGAAGCTTGTATGCTAATGTTGGAGGTAGGAAAAAAGGCAAAGGAACCAAAGCTGAAATATAGGCGAATTGAACTTAAAATAAAATCATTGAAAAACGTCTGGAATCACATGTAATATACTTGGTGGCTTACACAGATGCAGTTGCATACTGTTTGCATTTAGAACAGTAATGGTGAGATGCTTTAAATATATTGGCTATATTGACGATATGTGGTATTTACATTGACGATACGTAGTATTTACATTGACAAAATAAGTATATGTAACATTGCATGTAGTATAGAATTGTGTTATATGACAAATCACTTGTTAAGGTAATGCCGAAGAAGGAGCTGTGATGTAGAAGACAAAGGCTCTTTTTCTCAAAAGGGTCGCCTTATGCATTCTCTTGCATTGTTTGTTTAATGTATGGCTGAACATGTCTTGAGGATGTGAACTGTGTCATTTTTTAGCACTGCAACCCTTAGCATGCTAGAGGTAAACTATTGGAAACCCAAACAAAATTTTGTTTTGAAATGACTTGATATTAGATCGAAGTAAGTTTTTTTAAATGTTCTTTTCAGATACAATGTCTAACGGCTTTCTTGCAACTGAGTCAATCAGTTTTCCATGTATGATGAAACTTGTAGAGATAGTTGTTGTCCTTACAGAAGTTTTTAGAATTACTAAAGAAATATATAGAATACAAAAATTCCTCCCTGCACAGAATTCCCCGTCTCTAAAGATTAGGCAGAACTGGAAGTAGGCAGAACGGGAATTACCGTTCTGCCTAAAGATAAGATCATTAAAAATATTTTCTACAAAGTGGTGGAGGGCCTGTAGGCAGAACGGGAATTAGGCACAATGGGATTGAATCAAAGTTGGTATGTAATAAATTGCATATTTCTGGAAAATTGACTTTCACAACCTTATCCATTAACATACCCTCTATATTTTTTCTAAATCTCTGCACTTAGATGATGACCCACTAAATAATGTGTTAAGTAGCATGACTAACATATAACACGTGCATGAACCACCTGAAAGCAACGTTTCAAAAAAATGTAACATAACATCTTTATCCTCTAAGCGTTTTATTTATCGTCTCGTCTTGAATTTGAAAAGGTATTTCTCGTCTCGCAAACAAGACAAGAGATTTCTGGCATCGTGGGCAACGCTAGCTTTTACGACTTCCCATTGTCCAACAGTTTATATTTATAAATATCTGACGGTAATTAGCACTAATTATCAAACGTATATGGTTTAAAACAATAAGTCAATATTTGCTTGTTTACTAGAATCTAGTGACACGCCCTAAACGAGGCAACAACGAGTTGTGATTTGTAATAAAAATGAATGATAATTAGGAAAAATACCGTTGCATTTGGAACGATATTTCCTGTCGAAGCACAGTAAATAGTTATAAATATCACTCCTGGTAGGTGCGCGTAGGTTCGAATTCCACAATGACAGGTTACGTTTCATTTAACTTCAGTGCTTTACAGTAGTGGTTCTTAACCTTTCTGACTGAAGGCTCACTCTATTGAAAGACCACGACATCGCAACACACTTCTTTGATTTTGTGTTAATAATAATAATAATAATAATAATAATAATAATAATAATAATAATAATAATAATAATAATAATAATAATAATAATAATAATAAAAGCGTAAGGCAATAATTTTTTAAGAACTAATGACTCGATGTAGTACCGATCATTGTGGCTGTTGCTGGAAGCGTTTACTGATACGATCTGCCTCAAAATTAATTTCAACTAATTATTAAATGCTTCATGATTTTAAGTACTTAAATTTCACGACACACCTTATGGAACTGGGCGCAGGCAAGAACCAAGAATTTTTTGTTGTGGCGGGAGGGGTTAATGCTACAAGCTACTACGTCTATGTAGTAACGAACGAATTATTCTGCACCCGAAAAGACGATAATTAATTGTAAAATACTTCCACCTATATTTTCAGAAAAAATATAGACTACAATGTTTTTATAAGAAAAAGAGCATAGACGAAGTGTAAAGTCTAATTTTCATTCTATATCAATCATTTCTCTGTTAAACAATTAGTTTTCTTTCTTTCTTTCTTTCTTTTTTGAGAAAGTGTAAAAATGTATGTTCAGTTAGCAAGTTTGGGGGAGGGTACGGACCCAGTGGACCCCTCCCTGTGGGTGTGCCCCTAACTGAGCGACACAGTGGTTGGGAACCACTGCTCTTCTTTGCGTTCAACTCCAAATGAAACAATCAGTAGGATCTTAAAACTCTTCCCTAAATTAATTTATATTTCAACATTTATCAAAAATCATCATTTAAAAGTAGATGATAATAATCAGGTCAGAGTTCTTACTCAGCCAATAACTTAGAAATTATTATTGTTCACATGTCTCTGATGTTGCTCACGAGACGAGAAATTTCTCCTTTCGTCTAGATTCTCGTCTCGAAAATGAGACGAGAATTACCTTTTTAAATTCTTGACGAGATTAGAAGCATGACAAATTTTCTTCTTTAGTAGCAAGAAAATAAGAAATTGCTAGTCTCGTTAGCAACACTTGTTCATCTAAGTTTTAGATACCAAACACTGTTTTAGTATTATGAGACTCAAAGTTAGAAACCATTAATTGATAAAGTGCTTGTACAAACACAATGAAGAGCATTTATTGAGATATGCAAATCATTACACAATGTACTCCAATAATGAATGTGGTCTTACTGTTGTTGTATCTTACTCTTCGTGGACCTGTAGTGAAGAGCATTTATGATGGCTTTTAAATAAAATTAAGAAAAAACTAATCCACAAATTTACAAAGCGAGTTCAGAAAATTTTACGAAACTAGAAAAATACTCAGGGAGTGGGACTTCACCATTGTGTTCGGTGGGTTTTATTGGGTGTAGAACATAGTGTTGAGGTCAAGACGTACACATTTTGAAAGATAGGGGTTCTTATTGAGGAGGGGATAAAGGTTAATGATGTCTTAGAACTCTCAAATTGCCTCCCACTTGTTATACCGCGTCGATAGGCTGATAAAATATATTTGCCATCCCTATTCGACTCTATTGTTATTCAACTGTCACTTTCCTGTGTAATCACCTTCAAATTGAACATTGACATTTGTCTCCGAACCGTTTCGCGGCGGAACTAATTTGAACGGGACTCCGAACACAACTAGCCTCTTGCTTATGCATTGTGGAAGACAGTGTTTTAATATCTCGTCGCTAGCCATTTTTCAAATTTTTTCAACGGTATTTAATGGAGATTGCTGAAAAATAGTGGCCAAATTTGAGGGAATATTTTACGATATTCTGCGAGAAATAAGACTTTTAAAAAAGAAAACAATCGGCTATCGACGATATATGCAAACAGCGGTTTTCTCGAGAATAAAAAACACCTTCTTCACAGCTTTAAGCGAAGATTCCCACTAATCATTTTTTTCGTCCCATTTTGTCACTTAATATCTTTAAATATTCCTTGGTACATGACCAATATTTTCCTACAGTCGGCATCCCAATTTACTGAAAATTAAGACATGACTAGCGATGAAGTATTCAAATACCGTCTTCGGCAATGCATAAGCATAGGCCGACAGAGTACGCCGCTCTGCAGCTGCGCGAGCTGTTTGATTAGCCAATTCCACGCCATTGATAATAAATGAAATAGCAGTGGTGTAAATTGATATTCGTATTCATTGTCATTGCCATTCTGTGGTGGATAATGTATTTGGTTTAAGTTCATTTTAACAATAAACTAATTTTTGTTTTCCACATATGACATACCATGTTGTAGTGTAAAATTTTTTGCTGGACAGCTGATTCTTTCAGAACAACACATACATGAGAGAGCCTTTTGGAAAAAAAAATATTGCTCTCACTCCTACCTACAGAAGGGGAACAACATCACGATAGAGATAATTACAAAATTAATTGTGAATACCACGACGTTCTTAATTGAATTTCGGAGACAAATGTGACTGTTCAATTTGAAAGTGGTTACACAGGAAAGTGATATTTTAATGACAATACATTTGAATATTGGTAGCAAATACATTTCATTAGCTTATTGACCCGGTGTGCCAAATGGGAGTCGATTTGCAAGTTGTAAGACACTGTTACTCTTCACTTATCCCCAATAATTGCCTCTATCTTGCAAAATGCGTACGTTTTGACTTCATCATTGTGTTCGCCACCCAAGAAAATCCGCCGATACCAAAACTAAAGTGTCTGTCTCAAGAAATTGTTACTTCAAACTTTCTGCAAAATCTGTTCACTTTTGAACTTTTGTTCTGTATGGCTGCAAAACATGGTCGTTGACTCTGAGGGAAGAACATATACTGAAAGTATTTGAGAACAATATCCTGAGACGAATATTCCGACTCAAGAGGAACAGGAATGGGGAATGGCGGAAACTGCACAATGAGGAAATACATAAATTATACGGTTTGCCGAACATTGTCAGGGTCATCAAATCTAGGAGGCTTAGTTGGACAGGTCATTTAGCCAGAATGAAAGAAAGTAGGAACCCTTTCAAAGTCTTAACTGGAAGATCAGTCGGAAAATGACCATAAGGAAGACCTAGAAGCATATGAGAGGACAATATAAAGATGGATCTTGCAGAAATAGAAATACAAAATAGAAACTGGATTCAGTTGACTAAAGATAGAAGTCAATGGAGAGATTTTGTGAACGCGACATTGAACTTCCGGGTTCCATAAGCTATAGAGTTAGTTAGTTAGTAACGCTCAAAATTCAAACACGCTTACGTTTGAGGGTTTCTCCGATTGCCTGTTGTTTCATGTGGCAAAAGGAGCTGACTGAGCATAGTATCGACATGAAGTCAGAGTGACACCCCGCGACCTTCCCTATTTAAATTTTTGTTACTTTCAGAAAGAGTCAAATGGAATGTTTATATTTATTTATTGTTTACCACAAAAAATATTAACTTATTTATTTCATTATTCACATACATAGTCTATGTTTTACATCCACTAACGGAAGATACAACCCAAGTTGCAAAAATTCCTTTGTGTCAAGATCCTACTAAGACACGATTTGGTGTGGTATGAAAACGAATCAAAGCTGTTAGCATCGTGGCCAAAACAGTTAAGCTCATAGTCGAAAATACAGGAAAAGCTCTTACCTGAATATTATTTTTAAAACAATATTTGACGATAATTGAAGCGCTTAGAGGATAAAGGTGTTATGTATCAAATTGAATATGACGAAAAAAGTGACTTTCACAACTTTGTCCTTTAACATACCACCCTCATCGTTTCTAAATATCTGTACTCAGACGAGGACTCATTAAATTTTGTGTTACGTAGTATGATTAACATATAACACGTGCATGAACCGCCAGTATGCAACATTTCAAAAAAGGAAAAAAAATGTAACATAACATCTTTATTGTCTAAGCGCTTCAATTAACAATTTAACTTTAACAGCTAATAAGCAAAGTTTCTGAGGGAGGCAAATAATAAATGGTTGTATTCAAAATAAGTGTTGATGCAAAATTTTGGCAACTCGACTGCAGTTGGTTAGGCAGAAATATGGATTTAACCCTTACATGCTCTGAGTGGATTAGGAATTAGGTTTCTGGGCTTTTGACAGCTATGGCCATGTTGATTCTAAGTACGAGCTCTGGAAGGGAAGTAATAGAAGGACATTTTGAAAATTTCCCGAGAATTCTCTGTGTTCCAATTACAGTAGGTTGTATACGCAATTAATCAAGTCTAAATTATAAACATAGCAGTTTACAGAAGATTTAACTATTTATATCGGCAGTTTGATATAGTTTAGGTTACTCAGTTACACGAGCAATTTACAGTATCATCAATAATATAAAGTTCGTTCTTAGAATTCTGAAGTATTCTTAGAGCTATTAACACAAATTTATGGCATTCCCTCGTGCTATATGGTTACCGTACGTATCTTCGACATGGGAAATCCGTGTTCGATTACCAGTTGGAGCTCATGTGGTTCGGTTACCATGCTAAGCTTAGGTCCACGTGTCATATAGGCTCGGTGCTGAACAGAAGCTAAACTCCAAAATGACCAATCAACGGGGAGGATGTGGCACAGAAAGTACCCTCTTATTCGTTCGTGCACTAGAGACTTGGTTTGCAGCAATAAGCAAATATATTAGGAACTCTGACTTCTAAGGTCAAAATATCCGTCTATTCTTCCCTTATATTCCAATCAGAATGTGAGAGGGTTAAACGCATTTTCTACCAAATCAATTACATTCGAGTTGACAACACTTGCATGAGTACTTACTTTGATAATCTGAATACAATTTAGCAATTAACATGTGTTTTTTCCTGATTTCATTAGAACGTTTGCTTGTGAGGCTAACATTATACTATGTTATCTGTATTATTAGAAATCTGAATCATATTTTCATTTTGCCTTATCTTGTCTAGTAACTAAATGTTTGTGCTCTACGAGAATTCAGATTAATTTACAAACTAATCTGAACTACTAGGTATGTTCCATAATTCATATGTGTTACTATACGTAGAGCCATTTACGTAAATATCGCCATCAAAACCAATCTTCAACAAGTAAAGAAAAGTAAACATTGGTAGATAACTGTTCAGTTACATACAAAAGTTAATTACTTGTCAGATTTTTTCTTTCATAAATTTTACTTTGCAAATCTTTCGGTCACTTGAAGTTGACCTCTTCTGCGCCGCTTTTCAGTAAAGAAAGAAAGAAAAAAGAATACTAAAGCTATTTGTTCCATCGTTAGCTGCTACCGAAGCAATCAGTGACGGCGCTAACAACTACTGCAGAACTTCTTGCCTTTAAGTTGTTCATCTTGGTGCCGTACTACAATCATTCCCTCCCAAACCAAATACATGAGTACATATACGATACAAAAGAGAAAACGGCAGCTATATTCAAGTGGCAACTTTGCAAAGCTTGACAAGGCTCATTAAGAACATTTTTGTAATTCTTTCTCTTGTCTAATTCTCTCCTTCTCCCTCCCCAGCTTTCTCAAACATTCTGCTTGTAAGGTTTTTGCCTTTGTCTCTTTTCACACATGCCGCTTAGCCAACTATTAAGCGCTTCTTCAAGTGATGTACTGGCTACCTCTTCTTACTTAATGCGTGAAAACAAAAGAAAAATTAGTTTCACGGAAGATAACAAAATGAAAAACAAGAAAGCAGAAAGACACAATTGATTGCTCATTATTCTAAGATGAAGTCAACATTGTGCTATTTAACGGCAAAATTTGTAATGCAGTGTGAAAGTACTGTACAAGGTTTCCACAAGTTTGTTTAGTATGTATAACCAGAAAGCAAATTAACTATGTGTCTAAAGGAGCTACAATTTCTACTGACTAAACAAAAATCCAGACGAATCAATACGATTTGAATGGTAAAAATAAAAAGAATGTACAAAACTCTTCAACATTTACAATTAATTTTTCGATTTCGTTCCATATATTTGAATAACATATTAGCGTTCTCAGTTAATTTTGAAAATAACGGCTTTTTGAAACAGTAAACGAGGTGTAAACGAGGACAGCTTAAGCACCACTGATACTTGATTTCGAATCTTTTATATCCACAGTTATCCTAAGTACTAAAAGTCCTTTTTGTCAAATGTAATTCGGACTCTTGTGAAAATATCTCAAGTCTAACACTGAAATCTCGCTGAATTGGAGAAAACCAAAGCTTATTCTTTTTCGAAAATATGCCATGTGAAATTAGAAGTATACTATGATTGCGAAGGTTTGATATTTTTTAACCTTACGGAATCACCGACGTAGATTTGACTTTGGCTCATAAGCTTGCGTGATCTAATTAATAATGATTGTCGCCGTCATTCCACGTTTGAAATGATATTTTATCCAGAGTTGAAAATTCTGTCCTCCGGAAAATTTTCTTCAAAACTAGGTATAACTAGTAGACGGGCTTCGTTTCATGGTGTTAATGGGCGTATCCTAATATCATTCTCCGAAAGAGTTTTATTGTTCGTACTGAAACGTTTGAATGTAGCATTTTACATTCCAGGAGGAACTACGGACAGGGTTGAAGAGGTAAAGATAGCTGTCTTTAATAGAAAATATCTCCCCAGCCCATTATAGATAAAGATACCACCCCAATACGTAAGGTTATTAATTTATTTGTTTCAATACAAGAGGAATAGTATCCAATTAAGTGTTACGTAATGCTGCTCCTTTTTCACCACTAGACGACCAATGCAGAGCTATAAGATGTTACATTATACTCTTTTCTTTTCTTTAAAATTAACCTATCAACTTCTCTAGTTCACAGTCATATGTATTACACATCAAACGTTTGAGCGCAAATGGTAATCAATTTGATTTTACGAATAGTCTTCAGAGAATAATTCAGAACATTAATTTCACTTTATTATTATCGGAATAATTATGTTATATATAGCTTTCAATAGCAGTAAAATACTAAGGTATAGTAACAGTAGGTTTAGTATGGGAAAATAAACTCAGCTACAAAGTTATAGAAAGCTAAAAATAACACAATAACAAATGTTAGGTTTTCGTGCTTCACAATGCCTCCACGACAATGCAAAAACAGTAGAAACTCGCAATTGCATACTGTAGTGCAATTGCTATCACTATTGACACTACGAACATTCCTAAGAAGACTTCAGACTTTTCAAAAAAGAATTGTGATGGAGAATTTGTGAGAACAGTTTCGGAGGATAAAAAATAAGTGCAAAACTCAAAATTCGCGTTACTGGCATTGGCGTGAAATACTGATTGTTGCATACAGAAACACACATTTTGCCTTGTGTTTACGCGAACTGACATGCTATGGGTTACAAAACAGTTTCTTCTGGTGGTGTACATATCTTCATTTCTTCTGATATTTTAAAAAACTGTACTAGTGTGTGCTTTCGTGTAAATCTAAGAGCTAATGCGCAAACTTGATATATTTGTCCCGTGTTTTATTTACGGGGGCAAGGAGGAACAGAAGCTTTGGTTCTAAACAACATCGTAAGACTATTGGAAAGCTACTTAAATTAAAGACGTTGCCAACTTTGGTCTTGAAAACCAGAAATAAAGCAATAGGCGTCACCTATCTGAAATTTTTTTTTTGTTAGGACTGTATCTCCTGGAAGTTTTAAACGCTAATCCACAGTAAATAATAACATTAAAATACTTCTGTAAGTAAAACAACACTAATACTAATATATTTCAAAAAGATAAATTTACATTGGTATAATGAACTTCAAGACTACCATCAATATAAGAGCAGAAGCAATTTTCTGAATTCTACTGAGCACATCAGCTTCGAGACAACAGATTAACGTACTTGTACATTGCCTAAAGGAACAAACATACTTCTTTTTAGCTTTTCCCGTTGAATCATCCTGCGCAGATTTTCAACACAATGACTTTTAGGAATGGTTATGGTTGCCAGCCAATCATTGATAAAAATGACCCATATTTATCATTTATTTTTCATGCTTTCCTAGTTTCCAAGCTACAGTGTTACCAAGATTATACGAAGAATTTAGTCATTAAGACATCTTTCAACGTCAGCTAAGCAATCTACTTTGTTGAATACTTGAATGCAGATCTTTGATCTGGAAGACGGCTTCCTTTTATTTAACTCTACGAGGTTTTCTGTTGTTCTGGTAGCAAACTGTTCTTCTTCATGATGGAACAATTTCAGAGATGCGCAAAAGCACTGCCAGGAAAAGTAGTCTTATTATTCCTTTTACCCATACATCAAAAACTAGTATTGCATCAGAAAATCTAATTTAAAATGTTCGAAGATTTCAACTGATCTCACTATAAACAAATTGCTATTCTAAGTCGAGTGTGAATCAATCAACAACAATGTGGATCAATAAATTTACATCGCCGCCCAGAACCTTACGGACCGACGTTTTGCTCGGCCGAAATCTCACCGTCCAAATTCTTACTTGTCCAGAATCTCGCGGGAAGAAATCCCGCCTTAGTTATTTCTTCAATGTAGAATGTTCAAAATATCGCTATATGTACTGTATATAGCCTTATTATAAAAAACTAGGGAAATCTACATTAACGGACACTTAAAAAAATACGGACATATTTCTTATTTTTGCAATATATATATATATATATATATATATATATATATATATATATATGTGTGTGTGTGTGTGTGTGTGTATTATTACGGAACACTTCCTTCTATTTCACGAACATTCTCCGACCCGGATGCAGCCAGTCTTCTTTCCTTCTTTCCAACACTTTAGTAACCTATTCCTAACGGTAGGGAATTATACTGAAATTAAACATATGTAGTACGGAAAACACACTTTAATTTGAAAATAAATCGGTAAGCAGAAAATTAATTTTAAATGGTTCAGTCGCTTCCCGTGATGATGAAACGAACAATGTCGATTTGAATGTGGAAAACAAACGGTACAAATTTGCCTCTTAAAAGATGTGTTCTCGAATATCCTGGGATAGATGTTCGGTTAGTTTATGAGTAATTTAGGAGTTAGAGGCTTCTGAAATCATGAGCTAATGAATTTTCGAGCTAAAATTGCCAAAACATGCACCCATTATATGCTCATAACATACTCTATCCAAAAGACACGAGTGCCAGGATCGTCCGGTGATGGCGTATGGGATATCGTTATGAGTGAAAAAGATTCCTGACAACTCTGAGAGGGAAACACTGGTGCAAATGTGCATGTTTGGACCACTGATCACTAACAAACGATTTTCATTTGCGAGACATCGATGTCTCACATAACGAACAATGTCCAACGTACATAGTTACATACCATCCACATGAAAGGGTAAAGGTACGTCGCTTCGAATGTGAATAGGCCGACAGAGATACATTCTTGAGTAAAACGAGCTCAAACGTCCCTATGCCGCCGGTTATTGCATCATTGGCTATGAGTCATTAACATCTCGAAATGAATTATCATTTTTAGTGCTCAATAGTCCGTACATGCTCATTTACGATTGTGTTTACTTCTCAGAATTGAACGGAATCTTTTTCGAGTTAAGAGGAAATCCCAACAAAAGATAAAAACATTTGTCTTATATTAGAGCAGATTATGGATCTACTGTATAATCACACATATTTTGGTAATATTTAGCTCGAAATTTCTTTTATTGCATTATTTCAGAAACCTGTAACTACTAAATTACTCATTGCCAGATATGGGTTGACAGGATATATATATATATATATATATATATATATATATATATATATATATATATATTGTGTTGTTTTGACTTGAAGTACTTCCATTCGGAACTTGCTTCCATAATTGCGAGACATCCTGTTTGAACAAAAAGAAAAAAACGACTTCTAATATTAACACATTTTCGAATACACGATGCAACCGTTTTCATTGCAAATTCTCGTTCACACTGCATAGTTTATCTAAAATTACAAAGTTGATCAGAGAATTGAAAAACAACTACTTTATTGTGGCGTTATACGTACAAGCAGGTTTAGTTTCTATGGATACTTACGGAAAGTACGTCTTTAGAATTGATAGGAAAATAAAAGTCCCAACCGCTTTGATTGATGAACGAACATTTCAAATTAGGCATTTCAAAACATACAAATAATAATAAGTTAACTGAATTGTTTGCTTATTGAATGCCCGGGGTGTTACATAAATGAGACTGTGTGAGCAAAGTTCATTCAACTTTTTCTACATAAACTTTTCCATATGCTCTCACCGAGATACATGTTGGGCTAGGTTCTGGCGCTAATAAGAATAATGTTATTTAAAAGCGTTGGAAATTCTTCCTAAATTGTTAAGTTCATCAATCACTCTCTCCTTATATACCAACTTTAATATTGATTTTGAAGCTGACTTCAAGAAAGAAAACGGAGACGAAAACTGAAACTCATAAATTCTTCTGTATATCTTCAAAGAAATTAAATAATTGGGTTTATTTTGATTATTTCTTTCATGTCACCATCCCTATAGTGGTATTAATGGGAACTGAACTTGGATTTAAACTGCATAGGCAGTGTTGCTATTCATCTCAGAGAGCCCGACAACTATGGACACTAATATCGGTCGTTTTCGATCGTTTTTATGTTACCCCGTTCCACTCTCCTTAGGTGTAGTCGTACCCTTACTGGAGAATGAACTTGAACTTAAAGATTATCAGAACTGCCACCAATCAACCTAAGGTGAAAAAAAAAACTGGATTCGACACTAATTTCGGATATCTTCAATAATTTTTACATGTCACAATTTCAACCCCCCAGTATTAATTGGGGCTGAACTTAAGTAGCGTATAGAGTATCACTCTTTATCTAAGCGACCCCGAAAACTTTGAGTTCAATACTAATATCGATCATATCTTTTATCAGTTTTATGTCTGCCCCTCCCACTCCCCCGTAAGTGTGATTGGGGCGTCTTGCTCAAACTGGAGACTGAAACTATACTTAAATGGTATGAGGACTATCATTAACTAACTTAGCGAAGCTAAAAGCTACTGATTCGACACTAATATCGGTCTTTCTTATATTTTTATATATCATTATTTCACCCCCGAGTGCTTATGGAGACTTAAATAGGACTTAAATGGCATCTGGAATGTCACTATTTGTCTAAGCGACCCTGAAAACTATGGATTTGACACTAATATTGGTAATTTAAGATCATTTTACATGCTTCCCACTACCCCCTGTATGTGTTACGGGAGTCTTACCCCAACAGTACTCTTTTTCAGACTGTAAGTAGTATGCGTACCAAGTTTGGTTAAAATTTTTCCAGAAGTTCCAGAATTATGCTGGAACATACGCACACATACACATCCATTATACATATTTTCCTTTATAAACTGCATTCCAGTATTATATAAACCGTATATATTTTCCAACTTTGGTATTGATTTTGAAGCTAACATCAAGGAAGAAAAACGGAGACCAAAACTGAACAACTTACAAGTACTTCTACATAACTTCAAAATAATTTAAATAATTGAGCTTATTTATGTACGTATTTATATATTTAAATTCAGTTATGTTGAAACATTATGAAAATGGAATTTGGAATTTAAAAGACAATGTTTAATTTTCACTAAAATTGTGGAGTAGATTGATAACGAGATTTCGATAAGTGCGATTGTTATCTGTTTTAAGTGTAAATGTATGAAAGTATGTTAATCTTATTTTTAGTTAAGGAAATTTAGGTTGCAATCTAATTGTGTTAATTTATAGCAACAACCATGATTTGTAATTTATCAATCTTCTATTGAATAAAAACGAAAGTGGCTATGTTTGTGACTTAATAATTCTTGAACTACCTGACTGATCTTGATTAAATTTTCAACATAGAAGAGGTTCGGACCTGAAATGGGTTTTTATCATTTCACTTTGACAGTGAAACTCAGGAGAGGGAGAGGGGAGAAATATAAAAATGATCAAAAATTACCGATATTAGTGTCAAGTCCATAGTCTTCGGGGTCGCTGAGGTGAACAGTGGCACTTCCGATTCCATTTAAATCCAAATTCAGCCCCGCAACGTAGCGGATGAAAAGGGAGAGATATATATAAAAATGATCGAAAATTATTGATATTGATGACGAATCCATAGTAAAAAGTAACTGACTAACGGAACATACTACTATTTATTCTTATGTTAACCCAGCAAAGCGAGTAGTATCTTATAACATAAACTTAAAATGGTATTCATTTTGAGAGAAGTTTCTGTACAAGTTATTTACATATTATCTTCAAGTAATTTGGTTAGCTTTTCAGTTACTATTTAGTCTGTGACATTTTAAGAGAGGAGAGATTTAAATGTTGATGGCAATAAAGTTAACAGCCATTTCTATAAGCGAGAAATTAGAAACAAAAACAACGTAAGTCAAACTCACTAAGAATACATCTAATCCACGCAAAAAAAGAAGAAGAAGTTAATCCCTGAACACACAAATTAACATCAATGCTTAGTGCTGTTTTGAGAGAACAGGAAGCCAACATGGTAAATACGGAGTATGTAATGGAAAAGAGATTCTTCGAGAAAACGTTTTGTCAGATCACATTCTGGTGAAAGGCAGAGTTAGTGCTCAGTCAAAAATCATAGCTAGGTGCAAAATTGGATGCAGAAAGGATTAGATGCTAAAAGATGTAAGGTGGGGAAACTAAAAGTAGTTTCCGCTTGAAGATAAGTATACTGTACAAGGTGTTACGGTTATTCACCGACAATCTGAAGGAGGTAATAATAATAATTTAATCCAGATAAAAGTTTAACGAACATGGGTCGAAAGCGGCATTGTTTTACGAGCAATGAAAGGCTTCAAAACCCGGCGAAAGCCCTGATAATATAATGCTGAATATTTGTTGAAGGTAGAAATATATTGCTGTTAGGTCAAGAGGTTACACTGAAGGTCAATCCTAACAAATGCAATGATGTACCAATGGTAGAGGGGTGGTTGCAGCATTACAGAAATCCTTTCATACAAATAGAAAATTCACCTACATATTGCTCATGTGTAGAGATTTTCGTTGCAGAGCGACCGTTCCGCTGTCATCAGTATGTCATTGCATTTTTTAGTGTGAACTTTCTGTGTAATCTTTTGACCTGACAGCAATACCTTTCCGCGTTCACGAGATATTCAGCATTATATCAGCACATTTGCCAGTTTTTGAACGCTTTTCATGGTATAGCATCGCTATCGACCTATGTTTCTTTTTCTTTTCTTTTCTTTTTTGTTTACTTAATTTCATGTCCATTATCATTTTCAGTTCGTCAGTCTATTATCGTACCTCTCTGCATAAAATTCAGAAGAAAAAGACTCATATACGGTAGAAACAGATAAATCTTTATATTAAACGAACTGAGGAAGAAGTCATAGAATATTGTGATCAGAATAAATATAAGAAGTACTTGATTACTAAAAGATTGCTTAAAAAACAAGTGAATAATGTATGGAAACGATAGGGCCGAAGAATGAGAAAAGAATTCACAGGAAGAGTAATAATGCGAAAGAAAACGAGAGGTAAACATATTATAGAAGCAAAAGTGAAGGGTGAAGAAATTAAGAGAAAGGAAACAAATGAATCTGGAAGTTAAATAAATGGGAACATGTTAGAAGAAAAGAAGGACAAATATAGAAGTTGGAAATAAATAAGAATGAAAATAAAATTAACGAGTTAAATGAAATACTATGTAAATAAAGTGAATATATCGAGAAATAGTGTAATAATAGAAAGAGAATGCGTTAACTAGATGTTGAGTAAGTGAGGACGATAAATGGTTTACAATACTGTGAGATGAATTCGAACAATTGAGAGCTTTGGAACATGGGGAATGAGAAAGTAACTAGGTAGGTAATAGCTATAGTCTATCAGTTTTATTAATAAAAATTGGGAAGAAAAAAGACAGAAAGCAATGCTATAAAGACTAACCACTAAGGGAAGACTGCATAGACTGCAATATTTCATACAACACATTTCGACTCCACAATAAGTCCAGCGCAATGATACTGAAGATATATGGTAACTTATAGGGATGTCTTCGAGATAAGAATTGATGCTGTCTTGTTTCATAAAGTTGTGTAAGCTATTTCCCGTCTCGGAAAGTGAATCTGTTTCTATTGCAAGCTCTGTCTCGTGTCGTATGTCGTCACGAAAATCCTCTTTCTCATCTTGTGGGAAACCCTAGTAACTTCAATGATAAAATAACATTCTATTGCAGTGAAGGCGATGAGTCTCTTCATGCCCATGGGTCGAACCTAGCTCGCGTATATGTTTCTTCGCAACCACTAATAAAACTAAAATATGTATGATTTGTTTTTCTTTTATTCTATTTGTAAGAGGAAGAATGTAGCATGCCATCATAATATATGATGTATGAATCGGAATTCGACTTTCAATTGTTAAAATATTATCTTTAACCTTTTGGTTATAACAATAATAATAATAATAATAATAATAATAATAATAATAATAATAATAATAATAATAATATATTTTATTGTACTTAACACCCAAAGGCAAATACAAGGTACAAAATTTTATATACAATCATCAAAGGATGTGCCACACCAAACCTACATATAGCTAGTATTTAAACATGAAAATTACAATAAGTATATCCTTTTTTCCTTCTTCAGGTTATAACATACAAAAAATCTACGGTTTATCAATTAACATCTCAAAACACTTTCGCTTGAAAGTCTTAAATCTAAACCCATAGTCACAATTCTATTACTCGCATCACATAATTTATACAGTGGAGAATTTTTATTAGTATTTATTCTATTATGAGGCATGTAAAAAGTATTTCTTCCTCTTAGATTCTGTCGAGAAAAAAGTAATCTGCCTAATAAAAACATATTATTTTCCCTATTATCAATCAATTTTTTAAAGTATAATACTATTTTTATAAACCTCCTATTTTCTAGTGACAACAATTTAAATTTTTTTAAGATAAGTCCTTTCTGCAAGGTAAGGCCCATATAGTATGGTTAATGAGATGTATCCTAAAATTATCAAATATTCTTAGTTATAATTTCTGTTTAACTAAAATACTGTTCAAATATAAGACATAGGTCATTCAATAGATTACATCGAGATGAACAAAATAACAAACGTGAGTTTAGATTCCCATGTGTAGTTTTCGAGAAAAATGGATAAAAACGAATTCTATTGTAAACCTATGTAAAAATTAGTGCTGTATGAGATCCAAATCACTTACTAGCGTGAACCTGATATTAAAATATAAACTCATTAAGATCTTCATTACAACAGTAGAAAGATGACAGTACGAGCTAAACAAAATAACAAGCGTGAGGGTAGATTGTCATGCGTAGCTTTTGAGAAAGTCGAAAAACGAACTTTTTGGTTTAGATTTCAGGCTTTCGGCAGCTATAGCCATTTAGCCAAAATGAACTTTTGTGGCGCTAAAAAGTATGTCGTTCATTGTCAATAATAATAATAATAATTGAGGAGCTTGTTTCCAAAATGTACTAACACTTGGGATTTTTTTCAGGAAAAAAAACAAATATGATCGTTAAATTTTGCTGTCGAATGGTGATTTTATTTTATTTAGGTAGAATATTTTATAATTTATTTTAGTAATACATAGGTGCATACTTGTACTTAATATTTTTTAATAAAATATTTAAAATTATAGAAATTATGGATATAGTACCTTTTGGATTTATATGTGGATATAGTATATTTTTGTACTAAATAGAATGGATATAGTATGTTTAGAAACTAAAATTATAAAACACGGTAATACAAGATTTTTAAAGCACTTACGTACTAAACAGTACACTAAGAAAATACACTCTGACATTATTTTTATTACATGAGATAAATACATATAAGTCCACAACCTACTTGTGTCGCTTCCGTGAATGTTCTGGTGGTGTTTCAGCACAATAGTCCCATGCGTCTTGATCACTATAATCCTCTTCTGGACTCGATAACTAGCTTCAAGCAACAAACGTATTACAAAAATAACTCGAAAAGTTTAATGTTTGACGGTAACTAACGTGCAAAACTAGTTAAAAACAACCACTGCTATCAACAAGAGTGACATCAACAATGATATTAACAATAATGTTTACTGCAGTGTTGAAGTGATGTTGTCAAATGCGATGTTGTCAAATGAAAGCATGAATCCTTTTAGTACAATTTACAAATGAAAAATATCATATTTCTTATAGGAGACCGGGGCTTATTGTGACAGGGGTAGGTTGTGACAGTTATGTTTCTAGGAAAAGTACAAACAATATACATGATCTGGCGATGCTGATTGACGCCTATAGTCATGAATTCACCGGCTATTGTTTCCCATCTGTGTGAGTAGCGCCAAACCAGAGCAAAGAAGAAAGTTGGTCTTGTGGAGGTCTTCATCTATTTTTCAAGGTAAGTTTGATTTCTGTTTTCTTCAATATAAAATAGTTGGAAATATTAATTGTATTTTCTAAAAACTAAAGCAACTATAATACGCATGTAAACAGTTTTGTTTGTTGGTAAAGTAAAACTGGAATACTGAATTGCCAATAAAAGCAAAAAATACCCATTGGTTCTAGTTATGACAAACTGTTAGGGGTAAATTGTGACAAATGTCACAACTGACCCCGCAGGAACCTAGACAATGGAAGTTTATTGTCAAATTAACTTTATTAATTTTACATAATGGATATTATTAATGTTTTGTTAGGAAGTGGACACGTTATTAGTATTGGGAAGAAATTTCCGATTTCTAACGCATAAAATCATTAGCACGCTGTTGATTGTATATGCATAAATGTTTGCAGATTTAGACTGGTTTCTTTTGCATATGTCTCTTGTGGATGAGTGTACTCAAGGGATCCCGGGTTCGATTCCCGGTGGAGACACAAATGGTTCGGATCCCACCTTAGGTGTAGGTCCCTCCTTAGAACATCATCACCATCCCATGGCAAACAAAGACAAACTGTCATGGGTTCACCTTACCCAGACACTTTGAATCAAAGACTGGCCTTTGGACAGAACACCATATCATCATTAACAACAATAACAACAACATTCTTTTTCATGTAGTTCGCAGCAATTTGAATTTGCATTTTAATGTTTGCTTCAATCTTTCTTGTTGCAGATGGTACGAACATATAAGAGAAAGAGAAATGCCAGATACCAATTGAAGTGCACACAGATGCAGCACGAGCATACCACGAAAACAAGAGATCTTCAAGACCAGTGGAGCACAATATGAGGTTAATAGACAGTCACTGTACAGATTCTAGTACATTTTGGAACAAATGTGTTTCTAAACTCGTTTTTTAACATTGTTTCAGAGCCTTCTGGCACAAATTATCATCATATTTATGCAAAAGTACCACAAACCTTTCTGTTCCCATTAAAATCCCAAATTCTGAAAAAGAAAATGGATATAGTACCTTTTGGAAACAAGTCCGCAACTGATAGTCTCTATTTTGTTTGTAGAAATTATTATTTATGTACTGTATGTATATATAACTAAATGCAATGTAACTAATAAAATTGCGTCTATTAATGTTTGTCTTTTCCTAAATATAAAGCACATACTGCTCTATACACATACCACTTGTAATACAAATTGATAAATTAAATAAGTATATTAAAAATCGATAAAAATAATAGTAAAATAGTATGAACACACCCATTAGAAAGGAAGAAAAAGGAAAGAAAAGAGGAAAAGTTTACTCAAAGAAATATTTTTTTTTTAAAAAAGGAAGAAATTAACAAAGAAATTCAGAAATTGCTGACAAACAATAGATAATAGTGTGGATTCAAGTAGACCTAAAGCTGTCTGAAATTTATTAGTCGCCACTATACGATTATAAATGGAAGATTTAGAGAAAGAGTTCATGTGAAGAAAAGAATAAGATTCCCAATATATCGAAATAAGACTATCTAAGTAAAAATATGTGTGAGAAACCTTATGAAAAAAATTGAAAACGAAAAATGTAACAACTATCAATTAGAGATAATAAGAATTTTACAGATATTACTAACATTTCTGTAGAATTTCATCAAAACTAATTTTTTATTGACTTTTGACTTTATAACCTGGAGATTTTCTGGAACAGTAATTTCGTACCCAAGGTAACTGCAAGATCATTCAAGTATGTAACAGATTTAACTTCTTGAAAGTCAGTATTATGTTTCCACAAAGAGGAATTCGTTTTTCTTGAATTTGGAATTGAATTCCTGGATATAATAATAATAATAATAATAATAATAATAATAATAATAATAATAATAATAATAATAATAATAATAATAATAATAATAATAACGATATTATTATTATTATTATTATTATTATTATTATTATTATTATTATTATTATTATTATTATTATTATTATTATTATTATTATTATTATTATTATGAACCAGTAAACAACATACATAGCCATTAGAATGCCCAGACAGCAGGAACATGATACATGCAACCCTACATTCACAACAGAGTAGATCATATTTAACAGGGGGCAAAATACACCAGCAATACAAGCTATACTTGCAATCGATATCGTAAAACAGTAATAATAGCAGTAATAAAGTGAACATACAACTATTATTATTATTATTATTATTATTATTATTATTATTATTATTATTATTATTAATATTATTAATGACAATAGTAACAACATAGTAAGAGAAAGCGAACTCCTACCATTTTAACACACCTTTCATTAGCATGCTTTTGTGTTTTATTCTGCTTCGGTCAGAATAATATTGTATCGAAAAGTTTCCAACTCTGTTTTACACTGCAAGGCTCTTTGTGTCACGTCTATTAGAAGCGAAGGAAACAGTAGAAAGACGTTTGTGTTGTGTAGTAGTAGCGACATATGGAGTAAGTAATTTGCAGTTGATAATGAAGCAAGATGTGAAAAAAGAGATCTCAAAAATAATAAATACGTCAACACGTTATAAATAAGGGAAAAAATAATAAGAGAAAGAGAAAAGTCATGAATGATGAGGACCCTGAAGATTAATCTAGTTGAATTAAAATGTTTCTTTTGAAGTAGTTTGCTTCCCTTCCTCCTCCGAAGAATTACCGCCTTTATTCCTTTAGGACTTCCAACAGGAGGAACGTTGTAGTATGTTAAATTAACAATACGAAACGTCATTCTCCATACTTAAACGACTACTGTTCTTAAACTTATTATTACAGTTTTTTCAATTCGCAGACGCCTTACATTGTGTACAGCTAACAATATGTCTTCAATCAAAGCAGTTTTAAAAAACACTTTTGCGTCTGAGGCCATTTCAATGCTCCGAGGTGGTAATATGTTTTGGTTCTTTGACGCCACGGTCACGAGTAAGAATTTAAAATTTCAGTGTCGGCAATGATTACAGTACTTTCTTTTTCTTTTTGTTTGTTTTCGCATTACTCAATGAGTAGGAAGCTCCTACATATCTATTGAACGGAATAACGGCAATTTTTGTCTGAAATTATATATATATATATATATATATATATATATATATATATATATATATATATATATATATATATATATATATATATATATATATATATATATATATATAAGATTAAAATTACTACAAATCCGATTATCTCTAGTAGTTATTTTATAACTTTATGAGAATTTCACATAATGTACACGGGATACATTATCACCATCTTAACAGTGATTTAATGTATCTTAACTTATACCTCTATATCATTATTTTTATAACAAAATCACTTTATTATTGGTAATTGATCGGACTACCTCAAATTCTAGTATGCAACTTATTGGGTCAATTATAAAACCTGAATGCTTATATCTTTACTCCACCTCCGCTCACAGAAGTGCAGATCATTACATTACAATAATACTTATATCTCTGTAGCACTCTAAATATATTTAGTCAAAACGCTTGATAGAAGTAAACTGATATTTGGTAAATATGATTTGTGTTTTCTGTGAATATTCCATCTCGGATGTTTTACTCAGATGATGAGTAAATACTTATGATGTGGGAGTAACTCTTACAATTAATAAGCTCCTGAAAGAAAAGGTAATGGCAGTAGAATTTGTTGGTGGCACGATTATGATAAGAATTAAGGAAAAAACGAAAGACCAGATACTGAGTGATATACACTTACTATTGCACACATGTAACTAAATAGGTAAATGAAAATTATGATAAAATAGAGGAGATTATAGATACGGAGTAAATGGGTACATGAGTAATTGTAACGGAGAGTTTTAATATCGTTGTAGGAAAAGAATGCAAGATAAATAGTCTACTAGGTAAATAAACGGCAAGACACAATGATCGAAGTTATTCTTGTATATTCCTATGGGTTGGCTTGTTTTAAGTAGACTTCAATGCAATAGAGCTTATTTGCTTCCTTTTAATCTTAGTAACAGGAACGTCATTTGGAGAGGATAGTGGGAAATCCCTCGTCCTGAGTTTAAGGAGCATATGTTATTTAATAAATGCCATATTAATATATTAATAGAAAACGAAGCTTTTATGTTGATGGACAATCTTGCCAACCTCCCTCCCTCAAAAAATCTAAAATATGGTACTAGTTACTAGCCTCTTAAATCTTTATTTACTACCAGTAAGCCATACAGACCCATACCGCCAGAATTAGATTACTGGATAGACGAAAACAATGAGAAAAAAGTGAAGCTTATCAACTAAACACACTAACAGTTACGTGGGGTCCCTGGTTCGACCCCATCTCGTACCAAATGGGTTCTGTGGTGGATAAACATCGTATGCGTAGTTTTTTCAGGGTTCTTCCGTTAGCTCCCACCATTTTCATTTCATAATTTTATTCATCATCAACTCAGTCCCTCTTAGCCACGGTGTATAACCATAAACGTTAACCGAGAAATTTCAATTTCTTCATTACGCTCACAGATTAGGACGTTTGTTCGGCCAACACAAAATATACATGGAAATTTCCGATAAGTAAGCGTTGATGTCAAATGTCATATTCTAATCTAGTAAATATTTTGGAAATAGTGTCAAGAGTGCGGAGGCTCTCCCGGTGCTCAGAATCTCAGGTCTGTAATTGTTCTGAAATGAGTATTCAATGAGAAGTGTAACCGGAAAATAATAATAATAATAATAATAATAATAATAATAATAATAATAATAATAATAATAATAATAATAATAATAATAATAATAATAATAATAATAATACATTTTTGTTAAAGTCGAAAGATGGGGAACTGCTAAAATCGATTTGTATGAAAATTCGAAGACATGTAATTAGGTTCGGAAGAAATAAACGCTGGTAATAACGGTCAGTGAGGTCATATTAAGTGTTGCACGCATGTTGTTGAAGATTCAGTAGGATGCCTTATACAAAACGAGTATGAAATCGCAAAAGGATTGAAGAAAATGACGTGTAAAGGAAAATCATCAAATAGAATTGGAATAAAGGAGATAATATAGAGGGTAAATACGAAGAATGATCGAAAGAAAGGTTACAAAGCATAAAACTTTTCTGTTATTCACTGCAACTTAATGAAAATTTATTTGTCGGTTAATAACATGCCTCCACGGATTGTTTACAATTGTTGATTTGGATTCATTTACGACTTTGCTATTACAAACGTGGTCAATGACGTATAAAAGTGTTTTTCCTCTTTACAAGAAAGGAAGCAACTTAATTGTATCTGGAGGAGTTGAACAAGAAAGTCATGAAAATAAATAGGCAAAGCAAAATTATTGCAAACGAAAATATTTAGAGGTTTCTGACCTATAATAATGATAGTCCTACTGAGTGTGCAGATGATCAAAATGATAGATGCAGATTCTGACTACTTACCTAAAAAAAGCTATAGTATATTTTGCCTTACATTAATATTTTTCTCAATATCAATAGTTTAAATTACGAAAATAATAGCAAATGATTATTACTGTAAGAACACAGTGTTGGGGTCTGCCTTGTTCATAACACGCATGGGGCACGAATTCTCCAGATTTTCCGTGCGCAAAGGCTCCCTGCGAAGTTATACACTAAACCATCATACACCCTTATCCCGGTATTCTTATGTTCGACCTATTTCTCAGCAAAAGAAGAAAAACTTGGAAACTTTGAGTATTATAGGAGTGATACTTCCGGAATCTACATAGTAATGGACATATCTAAAATTTTGTTGAGGTTAATTGCTAAAAGAACTTTCCGTTGTGTCAATACAGCAATAATGGCTTTCTTAAAGACAGATTCATTTCCATATTCTATGCCGTGTAGCAAAACTTAAAAAATATATATAATAATAAAAATCTTCATAATTATAACAAAAATAAGAGAAAAGGGAAATTAAACCATTATAATGTAGTTTTAATGTTCATTATGTTCACAGAACGTGAAATAAAAGCAAGGATAGGAATGGCGAAAGAAGCCTTTAAGAAGAAAAGTTTGTTTTGTGGGAACTTGAAGAAAGAGTTGAAAAAAAGACTCATAAAATGCTTCATGTGGAGTGTTGTACTGTATGGGGCGGAAACGTGGACATTACGTAAAGGTGATGAAAATCGACTGGAAGCCTTCGAAATGTGGGTGTGGAGAAGAATGGAAAGAATTAGTTGGGTCGAGCGCAAAACGAATGAGAGAGTGTTAGAAATGGTGGGTGAGAAAAGAACACTTTTAGATATTATTAGGAAGAGGAAGAGAAACTGGTTGGGACATTGCCTAAGAAGAGATTGTATCATGAGGGACGTCCTAGAGGGTATGGTGTCGGGAAAGAGAGGGAGGGGGCGAAGGAGACTACAATTAATGGATGATATTAAAACAGAAAGGTCATACGCGAAGACGAAAAGGTTAGCGGATGACCGTGGAGCATGGAAACTTCTCAACTGCGGCAAGTGACCTGCCAATAAAGGCAGAATACCTATGATGATGATGATGATGTTCACAGCTATGAAAAAAATCTGAAATAAAACACTGAAACATACGCCACATTATTATTAAAACACTAAAGTTAACATACATCTGTTCACAACATATTTGCAATTTTGTCAAGATAAAGAAACAGTTGAAAGTAACATTTACATGATAAGAAACACCTGTCCTTTGCCATTAAAGTGCAAAAATTAAAGTTCTCTTTAAAGTAGTAAAAGAGTTATGTTGGCCTGAACATATCACAAAATCTCCTTTTGTTTCTATAAAATTTTAAAAAAATGTTAGTTACGCCGTTTTGTATTGAAAGGGACGATATAATATTCTTTCAAAACAGTCTTAAGTTTTTCAAAATCAAATTTTCCTGTGCTAATAATTTTAACTTTTCTCTTTCTGAACTAAAGCTTTAACGTATTTTCGTTTGCAAAGTTATCTGCCCATTTACACAAATGGACTTTTATGATGTTCTAGAGACATCATTCTCTATGACAGGAGCGTCATTTCAGATTTTGCCGGAGGGGTCAATATTGTCCACAGACATACGTTTCGCCTTTTCTTTTGAATGTTAGTATACGATTTATTGAAAAGCGTGTTTCTCAAACTCAGGGGGAAGGGCAATTGCCCCGCTGGCCTTTCCAAATGATGCCCCTGGATTACCAAACTTTGAGTAATGAGCGTAAGTCTTGTGTCCATATTCCTAGCCAAAACTTTTCATATCCGTGTGCATAAAGGTAACTAAAGTCTACCCGCACTGGCACCATAGCTTTACGTCTTCGTTTTATTTGATTTTAAGCCTATTAAAGATAAGATAAAATATTATTTCGATGAACTGAAGAACTATAGAGACAATTTTAGAAGGAACGGAAACAGTAGTAGAGTTCCCATCTCTGGTTCGAGAGGACAAAGGTTCGATACCGCAACCTTCTGGTAGAGTACGTCGTGTCCGTATTTTTCTTGGATTTTTCTGTGTCCTCTCACATTATCATTCCACCCTTTAAAATATAATCATTCTTTTTCATTAATCATCCCTCTCGTTTAGCCTGAAAGTATAACCACATGATAAAACTAAAACTACAACTAGATAAATTTAGATTGCACCATTATTCAAGAGAAAGAGGTAGGAATCAAACCATCTACCATTCTAATGAAATAATATTTTTGAAAATAGGTAATATTTTGTTGGTATGGACGAAGTTTTATTAGGGTGTGCACATGCACCAGGCACAATCCATCTGCTGCCTATGCTTATGTCTCATATTCGTTAGAGGGTAGGCACAGTGTAGGGCAAACTAGACGTCAATTCTCCCACGTTGAGAACGTGATTCATTTTCGTTTATGTATTCTTCAGAACAAGCAACTGGGTTACCGGTAGGTATCACTCTGAGCGAAATGAAATCTATATTGCAATTCATCTATTTTCTGTGTTCTGTTTTCAATTGTCCATTCTATGAGTTACCAGAAAGTTTTAATTAACAGACAAATATAAATTGGAAAGACATAATCGTTTTAAAGAATATGGTTCAGAAATGTTTGGATTACCTCCTTTTCCCCAACGAAAGTGAAAATTCCATTATTTTTTTATTTACCATAATTTAAAGAGATACGCTAACGTGGCTCGGTGGGAAAGGGCTCATTTCTGGTGCATATAATCCCTGGTTCGATCTCAGCTTTCGCCAAGTTGACAAATATCATGTGTGTGAGTGAGGTTTTTGGGGCTCTCCTACTCCCATCATTTGACAGCTATCATACATCTCATTATCACCTTCTCCTTTAGCCTAGGTGCATAATCGTAGGACGTTAGAAAAGTTATTTGGTATATCAGGCACTGGTAAAATATACAAATATTAGTTGCAAGATTTATCTATATAGTTGCTACCGCAAGTGTGTGTCTACTCATAGATATAATTTCTTATACCAAAAACTTCGTTATGGATCCGATTTGAGTAACTATTTGCTGTAACTTGAAGAGAACGATGTCTTATTTTCAGGCTGAAGTATGAACCCAAAGGGAAATCTTAATATCGCAGTTTTTTTGTGAAAACAAGCTATGTTGGTAGATACTCATTTTTACATAGGTGCACTAGGTTCCCTTCACCACACAGAAAAAAAATCTTATGTAGTAAGCAAATAATTCGGGAGGATGAGACGGAATCCCCCCTCTATAAACAGCATATCCTTATCTGTACAGAAGAAAAAACTGTCGCTAAGGGGTTGTTTATATCAGAGTATATTACAAAGTATATTAAATGTGGTGCTATAATTTTCTCGTTAAGCACATTTCATCTCCACCTGTAGAAACAACATACTTTACGTATTGACCTTATGTAAATTACCAACTTGTCTTTAAAAGAAATGATATGCTACATAAAATGTATTTACATGTTTAATTTTTCACAAAAAAATACATAAGGAAAACATATTTCCATGTGAAGGATAGATTTCGTGTTTGAAGTCTAATCATCTGTGAATAGAAGAACTTAAAGAAAGGATTACCGCAACATAACCGTGGAAAAAATGCAGACAGTAGCAATCAACATGTAATGAACAGGAACCATTTCAGGACCTCTTATGGCCAATGATGATTTCAGGGGGTAGTCCTGTGGGAAATACCCCCAAGTGCTACCAGTAGACCAGCGTTTCCCAACCTTTTTCAACTTGCGGCACACTACAGGTGTTACTTGGATTCTCGCGGCACACTTATAGATATTATTTGTAAATATAAAACACAGTGGTATTTTTTCTGTGATTATTGATCTCCTTCTCACAGGGAAGAAAGCTCGAACACTGTATTTTCCCCGTGGTAAATCATTATGCTTATTTTTATTCTAATTTAAAAATAGAAAACAATTATTGCAATGAAATATTGAACTCAAGTTTTTAGAAATACGCTTTCTTTTTAAAAACTGTATCCAACCTTTTACTAAGAAGGAAGATCACTAAATAACGAACGAACAAACAAATCTCTTTTACTTTTAAAACACAAATGTAGGTAATTTGTCGAAAGGATTGGATGATATTTTAAATTTTCAAGTTGCGAAATAGTCTGCAACAATAAAGAAGCAATAATGGTCATAACAATGACAACAAATACTTTTTTCAACATTAGAAATGTACAGAACAGTAACACTGTATGAAACTTAAAATTGTAGATTCATAGTAGAGGTTCATAGTAATATGAAATACAAATATATATTTTCCCTACGTTTTACAATTTGATTGCTATAAAATTAATAATTTTGTTTCGATTCCTCGCGGCACACCAGCGGCCCATTCACGGCACACCAGTGTGCCGCGGCACACCGGTTGGGAAACGCTGCAGTAGACCCTATTTTAGCAGTATAACTTTAATACCCTAGGTATCGAATCCTTTTCCCGAGAGAAATTGTCTGAAATCAACACTGTTTATGACACATGCGTTAAAATTTTTTTACTGTGCTTTATGCCTGAGTTTTCTCGGGGTTCTCCCGTTTCCTCCCACTTTCTTCATTCCTCTATTTTCTTCATTTCTCATTATCACCGTTTCCTTTATTGTAGCCGGCATAATAGTGGGATGTAAGATTTCATTTCATTTCTTTACTGCAATAATAGTAATAGGCCTACAATTATTTCATTTCAGGCTACTCTTCGTGACTCACCCTGTGTTTATGTTGACCTACCCTGTTTCACTGATAAAAAAAAAGAGATGGAGTCAAAACTAGAAATAGATATCAATCATCGCCGAGACTAGATGAGGGCAACGATCGCGAGTGACATCTATGATCAAATGAAGATATTACCTCTCGGAAGAAGGCATTTTAATTCAAGAGGAGGCAGGAGGTCTGGTTTGGTTTGCGGGCTTGCACAATAACTTGGACGACGAAAGAACGCAACCATGAATTTCTCTATGTACACAGTTACTTAAGGCTAAACTGGAAAGGACAGAAACAAAAAAGGCAAAGAAACGTTAATGAGAAAATAAGAAGCCCATTGTTTACGACCACACAAACAGGTGAGGATGTGGAACCCACTGAGGTAAAAATAAAACTCAATGACAACAGTGTGTGTGTATGATTGTATGTAGTCTTGTTAGAAGAAGAGAAAAAATTTTAATAGAACCTAAGAAAAAAAAACTGAAAGTATATCGCATAAATAGAAGATGTCTTGTCCTCTTGTAAGAATCGAGTTGATTAGTGTCATTTTGTGTTGACCAAAGTAATAAAATAAACAAAGAAATTGTTGAAACGTTAAATTAAGGTCTTCTTTCTCCATCTTCATTTAGTTTCTCCTCCTTTAGTTTAGTAACCTTGCTTCAAAAAAAAAAATCGCAGTATTACTATAGCGTTTTCGCATATCGCACGTAAGTGTTGCAATCCCATAAAATAGAAAAGAAACAAAAAAATATTAATTAGGTGCACGGTACAGAATATTCTTTAAGAAGTTGTGCAAGTAGAGGAAGTAGTAGCATTGACATAGTAAAATTACAAATACGTATAACATCCGACTTGAAAAACAAACAAACTACATATTGTATTTTATGTTCAACCCACATATTACACAAATGCAACTAAATGTTAAAACTGGAAATAACTTAATAAATTCTTATTAAGCAGATTTAACACAATGTAATCATCATCTTCAGAGGTATTCCGCCATTTTTGGCAGATCACTTGCTGCAGCTGAGAAGCTTCCATGCTACACGGTCTTCCGCTAACTTCTTCGTCTTCACGCATGATTTTTCCGTTTTGAAATCGTACATTAATTGTAGTCTTCTTCGCTCCCTCCCTCTCTTTTCTACCACCATATCCCGTAGCACGTCCCTCATGATACAGTTCCTTCTTAACCAATATCCCAATCGGCTTCTCTTCCTCTTCTTCATAATATCTAAACTTGTTCTTTTCTCCCCCACCATTTCTAACAGCCTGTCATTCGTTTTCCATTCGATCCAGCTAATTCTTTCTATTCTTCTCCATGCTCACATTTCAAAAGCTCCCAATCGTTTTTCAATATAAAACCATAATGAAGTCGGAAAAATTACCTTTGCAATTATGTAAAATACGAATTTACCTTTTAAAAGTTAGAAACTCATTGTCTCCAGTACAGTGTCTGAACAATTGTGGTTTCAAGTGGATTTGGTTCTTATAATTGAGTAACATTGAGGTACATAAGTAATAGATCACGCAGACCGAGACCGTTTCCACGAATAAGTCAATATTTCCTAATTTAGTAATTCCTTATGTTATCTTCTGATAGGCCTGTCTACTTAACGTGCAAAGAATTAGAACATAGTATGCTCAACATATGATCAATTTTGTAACTGTTTTAGAGCCTTTATTCTTTATTTTTTCCCCTCAGGATTTTAAGAATAAACTAACAAATAGAATATTGTTAGTGTTCTTTTCATACTTTAGTTATTGCTAAGTTTACGAATTTTTCAATAAATAAATAAGGTTAACCTTCCGATTAATATTAGGTTCAATATGAAGGTAAAAGCTTGATTAGAGTAAGTATTAAAATTTTCATTCTTTTCTTTCACACGCTTTTGTATATCAAAAGCAACAAATCTGGATATACAAAATAAATCTTAGAATAATTATTTGTGATTTTGTTTCTGTGAATTACCATATTAGAAACATATGTTTCAAGGTACATGAGGCTGTGTTCCAAGGTACATAAGTATTTGTACTATGGAACACTTTCTTGGGAATTTTTGAAAGCTTAAAAACATAACGAAGAACGGGAATAAGAACTTAAATACTGACACAATTTCATTCAGAAAACATCCAAGTTTAAATGCACTGCAATAGAATTGCAGAAATAACTGTTGGTGATATTATATCTTGAAAAACGCAAAAAAAGTGTTCCATGGTACAACAGTTTCCCCTATATATATATATATATATATATATATATATATATATATATATATATATATATATATATATATATATATATATATATATATATATATATTAAAGCAAACCCCTGTATCTTTCTCGATATCCATACCTCATTACATATTGGATTGTTAAGACGGCCAAACATTGACCAAAGGACAGGACAGCCGAGCCGCGGTACAGTACTGTGAACAACCCAATAAAGCTTCACACCACATATTCACCCCTCGCACTACTAGACAAAAGCCTCTCCAAATGTGTGATTGAAACTTATGGTAAATGCACTCAGATCGAACTTCCCACATCCTCTTCTGCCTACTTTGGCCTCGGCTTGGCTATCCTGCCTCTGATCAATGTGCTGCCGGCCTTAGAAGGATTCTCTAATAGTGAACATAATCAATATATAAGACTTGTAAATTATCTTTTTAGGACGATGTGTAACTGGTAGTTACCTGTGAAAACTTGTCTTACACTAAATTTCTATGTATATCCATTTTCAATGAAAATTGTATTCATTTGCGTAACAACTGGATAAAAATTGACCTTGTTGGTAATACAATCTCTGTTTTGAAGGATTTTGTGCAATGTTGTAAAATCTTTCTTTCAGTTTAAAGTTACACAATCATACCCTTTAGGCTAAGGGGGAAGGATTATTAAGGCATGTAAATGATAATGGAAAAGTTGGCGGAATGAAAATGTCTGAGGAAAATGGAGTACCCCAAGAAAATCCACAGACACGATGTTGTTTATCATAAACTTAGTTGGCCGGAATTGAACCAGAAACCCCAGGCACCAGAGGTAAACGCTCTACCACTTAAACACAATACCCCTTCCAATGTTGTGAAACAATTGAAAAAATGATGTCCCTTCTCAGTTTTAATGTCTTTCTTGTAAATGAATGAAATTAAGGAAAGAATAAAACTTATACGTAGTATGAGCATCTTTGCAGTGAACAATAGATGCAATCTGCTACTTAAGGTTCGTGTTTCTCTTATAAAGTACATAAAATTAATAATAAGAAGAAAACTATTTAAGCAAGATAAAAACTATCAAAAGGATCAAATTGAAAGTGAATGACTATTTTAACACCATGAAAAATTTGATTCTCTTTACATTCTCAAAAATTATGCATGATAATTCATCTTCAAATATTTTTTTCATCTAGATGTTATCGAACAATTGATATATTTTATCTTTACACAATATCAAAGTTAAACAAAAATTAAGAATTAAAAAGTTATCTCAATTTTGGGCTAGAATTTATATCTCATTAACAATACTCTATTCTATAATCTATCTCATGCTTGATAAAAAGTTTGTGTACTGTATTCTTCAGGATCAGTGTAGTGATTATCGTACAGCATACAGTTTTATGTTTACAAAAAGCAACTTGTTATTATAGATTTTCTCGAAACTACGCACGAGAATTTATATTCACCCATATCATTTTGTTTATCTTAATGAAATGTACCGATTGTTATGTATTTTATCTTTAGACTTTTTTTCGTTAAACGCTAATAACATTGTTAAATATGAAGTTATGTTCTGCGATGGTTTCATGAGTCGAGATCCTCCTTTGTTTTTAAGCGTACTAAACTCGCTAAAGATAGCAAAGTGCCGTAGACCACGTGAAATGAGGAAAGTGGAAAAGTCACAATTTTGTGGAAAAGTCACAAAAACTGTTAGAAACAAACTCTTGTAAATACAAACATATTGTTTCTACCAAACATGTTAATTGTATTGTGTCATACTGCCAAAATATGAACACAATCCAATGATAACAATTTAAAATATAAGGAAAAATAGTTGTAGGAAATTCGGATGTGGCGGGTTTTGATACTGAATGAAGGATTTGGCGGGCTTTGATACTGACAGGACTTGGCTAGTATTGAAAAACAGAACTAAGTTTATACTTCTTCTTCAAAAGGGACTTTAAAACTAAGTACGATCTAACAATTTAAAGAGAGGAAAACCAATAATTTATGACATTATAGGATATCAATAATAAAATGTAGAGTTGAAAAATACTTTATTGTGTTGTCAAAATTAGATTAGACGGACATTTACAATATTAAAACTATCTTAGGTTTGAGATCATAATGTTAAACATTAGGAAGAGTGGATTTTTACATTGTTTTTCTAAAGATATAAAAATTATCTTCTTCCTCCTCGTCTACGTAGGAACACACGATTTCTTTTGATTTTTCTTCAAATTGATTCGTTTGATAGGGTTGAATTTGAAATGCCAGTTGCCTGGCTTCTTTTGTACCTTTTCTGCTTTCATTTTCCAATCTTTAACTGGTATTGTTACCCCTACCTTATGAATTGTACCATGCTTACCAAGGATGTTCTCATATAGCGCTGGTCTCAGAATCGTGTCTTTCTGTTTCTAGTCTTTTTCTATTAACCCAAAATTGCTGAACATTCTGGGAAGTCACTTGACTGAGCCGGGCACTCTCATTGGCTGCCTTGGATGTGGCGGAGTTTGAAACCAAGCATATCCTACCTCTTTTCGAATCTGGCGGATTTTGAAACCAAGCCACATTTTCAACATAATTTTACAGTGAAATGTGACGGGTTTAGCTACGAAATAGTGTTTTTTTTTTTTTTTTAATTCAGCATGTTTAAAATTATAGGATAGGATGTTTGTCAATTTGTATGAAAAATGGATTTGGCGGGGTTGGATTCTAGGAGCCTCAAATAAGGTTACATGCGTAAGATCAAAACTTCGTAGCATCCAAACTGCATAGGATCCAAATTGCGTACGATCCAAAACTGCGTACAATGCGTACGACCGAAACTGAAACCGGCGTATGAACCAAAACAGGTATGGTCATATGATCGAACAATAAAAAAAAAAAAACAATTATTTTATAATCACAGAATATTAAGTAATAATATTTTTTTTGAAGTTATATAGGGAAAAACCGGCGTAGGATCAAAACTGTATACGACCGAAACTGCGTAGGACCAAAACTGCGTAGCGTCAAAACTGCGTAGGATCAAAACTGCGTAGGAACAAACCTGCATAGGATCAAAACTGCGTAGGATTCAAACTGCATAGGATCCACACTGCGTAGGATCCAAATTGCGTAGGATCCAAACTGCATAGAAACGAAACTGACAAATAAAATAGTGATAAATATAATTAATCATACAAGGGTGTACCTAGGAATTTTTTCTTAGGGACTATGACTTATTCAGGAGGGCCGGAAAAGCTAACCGAAAGTCTTGTCTCAGCAGGGGCGTCGTTAAGGGGGAGCCTCCCCCCAAAGTCACCAATTTCTGATCAAGTTGGCAACTGCTTTGTTCAGAAGATTGCCGTTATGTTCAATTGACTTAGCTTAACATTTTCTTAATTACCTAGTTGCTGTGAATTGTCACTTCTTTTATAGACTTTGCAGGTGGCACGATTGAAGTTTATGTAACTAGTCTAGGCTTTTGCTAAGTGGGGCTTCATCCCAAATTTACCAACTTCTGAACAAGCTGGCAAATTAAAATGTGTTGTTGTCAATATTTACGACGTTACTTTCAATTGACTTACTTGGTTGACATTTTCTTACTTACCCAGTTGCTGTGATTTTCAGTTTCTTTATGAACTTGGCAGTTGGCATAGTTGAATGTTTATGTAATTAGTCTAGTTTTAAGTAGGTGAGAATTTGTCGCCAGATACAAAATTTCCTCATCCTACGGCCTCACACCTCATTAACTTACAAACATACCAAATTTTCTAGTTTCTATTCTGATTTCGATTACGGTACCTAAAATATAAGATTTTATACATCCAAAAAGTCTATTTAAATTACACAGTTTTTTTTTGTCTCTTTAAAGCTGCTAAAAATGGAAAATACTCGTTTTGGGAATTTTCTATATAGTTCCAGGAGGTTACAAACTTTGCCAAATTTAATCGTTGTAGTCATATTGGAAGTGCCTAATTATTTTTGGGTGTAGAAAATGTTCCATAAATACCTTGGAATGCTTTAAATTCTAATAACATGGAATGATTTTCAGTTCCCCATAAAACACAACTAAAGTTTTAAACACTTATTTTATTTATTTATTTATTGTAATTTTCATAGACAACCCTATCTAGATCCTACAATGCCAAACTGTAATTGTTTTTCAAATTCCAATTTGTTTCCCCTATGGCGTAGTCGCTAACCCTCGCGCCGAAGGCAAGAGCGGTGCCGGGTTCGATTCCCTAGGTCGAAAAGGTGTACAGCCTTTTCAGTCCAGCCATCCCGAGTGAGATTTTCCTGTTTTTTCCTTATTCACACCAGGCATATGCCGGGATGGTACCTCATATATAGGCCCCACGACGCTTCCTTCTCCTCTTCATTCTTTTCTTCCCTATCCTTCCCCGGATTCTGTGCTCGCCGAGAGACGTCATTTCTCAAACGTGACGGGCTTAAGGCTGTTGATGCCGCTAACGCCATAAAATTGTACAAATGTATAATATATGAAACTATATGAACTGACAGAAAATAACGCATACTTCTGGTTAAAGTGGAAACTTCAAGTTTGGCATGTTTGTTCATTTCCGGAAATTACCGACCGAAAAAAGTGCCAAAAGTGAACATTTTTAGTTTTTAGGAGGTCTAATGGGAAGGAGAAAATTTTCTCTGTGTTATTCTTATGGATGTTTCTTTGGACATAAAATCTTATGTTTTAGGTACCTAGAATTTGAATTAAAACTTAAAAGTTGGTATCCTTGTACGTTTCCGATAGCATCATCCAAGTAAATCACCAAAAATAAAAAAATCTCAACTTTATTGAAGTTTTATGGGTAACTAAAAAATCATTCCCATGTTATTTAAATGGGACATGATTTGGCCCCCAAAATTATTGGGCACTTCAGGTAGGGTCCAATCAATGGTCAGCTTTGGCATAATTGTAGCAGTCTAGGACTAACCCACAGGAAAATTCCGAAAAGTGAATATTTTCAGTTTTTAGCGAGTCTAATGGGGAGGAGGAAATATTCCATGTTATTTAAATGGACCTTTCCTTAAGACATAAAATATCATGATTGAAATGGGAATAGGAATTTAAAATTCGGTATGGTTGTAGGCTTATGTGATGTGAGGTCGTAGACCGAACTAAAATGGATCCCTCCTCCTGTGCTCCTATGTTTCCAGGTCCATTCGGCTGAACTTGGGCTTCTCTGAAGCGATAGATTCACTAATCGTTTCAGCTACTCCAAATACTATTAATTCGACACTAATATATATATATATATATATATATATATATATATATATATATATATATATATATATATATATATATATATATATATATATATATATATATATGTGTGTGTGTGTGTGTGTGTGTTTGTGTTTGTGTTTGTGTTTGCATGTGCTTGTCAAAGGAGATCTTAGGGTAAACTAGTAGTAAATTGAAGAAATTTCTTGGATAATTCGATTTCCGTACCCCAAGATGCAAACATTTTTAAAGAATGACTTTTCCGAACACGGCTTGTCTAGGAACTGTTTAGTGACATATTTTGGTTCGAAATATAGCACATGAAAGGCAATTGGTGTTTATTCCGAGAAAAAATTACCAACTTCAAAGTACCAAAGTATTTGGGGTCGAAAATCTTTTGGGGGGGCCGTCCCTTCTGGGCCCTCTCCTTCGCTACGCCCCTGCATAAACTTTACAAGATTGGGAAGATATATATTCTTATTTCTATTGTTTCTGATATATACCTATGACTATCTGTCATTTATTTATATCTATCATTTATTTTACTTTTCTTCTGCCTATATTGCATCGTGGCATTAAAATAATAATTGTTTTCCAATTGTATGTTACATAAAGGAAACGATTATAACACACAAAAAAAAAATGAACTATGGAATGAATGAATAATGAAAAAATGGTAATGCAACAATTCCTCTCAGTTCACAAGAATAAAATACATAAATAAGATTGCTGTGAATGTACTCTTTACTCTTACTACACTAAGAATAACACCCTATATTTGACTAATGATACATAACTTGTACGTTCCAAACAAAAAATTGCAATATACTGTCTTCTTCCTTCTCTTCTACGATTAGTGCCAACTTTGAAAACATTCATCGCCCCTATTTATGCTCAACCAACATCCGTAACAACAACTGTACAATGTTCTCCGAAAAGACTTGATGCTAGAATAGTTAACAAGCGTAACAAATAAACATGAACAATAATACAATTGAACGATAAACGTGTTGAAAAAAGTATGAAATTATTACATAATAGACTAATTACATAAATCTTCAATGGTGCCAACTGCCAAGTCCGTAAAAGAATTGATAATTCACAACTGGGTAACTAAGAAAATGCCAACTCGATCAGAAGTCAGTAACTTTAGGAGTGGAGGCTCCCCTCTTTCCCCTTTATTGACGCCCCTTTTCGTATGCAGTGTGGATCCTACGCAGTGTGGATCCTACGCAGTGTGAATCCTACTCAGTTTGGATCATACGCAGTGTGGATCCTACGCACTTTTGATCCTACGCAGCTTGGATCCTACGCAGTTTTGACTATATGCAGTTTCGGTCATACGGAGTCCATGAATATAACCCTAGCTAATTGATAGCTGCACAAGTTAAACAAATTAGAGATAATTTAAAAAATATATTTTTTAGAGCGCATGATTAGAACTTACATTATTTCAGGGCAACAGCGTAGGATCCAAACTGCGTAGGATCCAAACAGGTTTTGAACTGAATCTTTTATTTCTACGCCGCATTCCCCTCAAATATACCGTACATTTATGAATGAATAGGCTGTCTTCATAATTAAGAACTAAGAATGTCTAAATATTTTCGCCAAGATGCTTATGCAACTTGCAACTCTTTAGTGCTTTGCGGGTTGCACAAACATTTAGGTGAAAGATTTATGAAGGAATAGAATATGGACAGCTGTCGTTAAATTCATCGGTACTCTTGGCCAGGGGCGCACCCACTGGGGTCCACCGGGTCCGGACCTCACCCAAACTTGGTAACTCGACGTATATTTATACACTTTCTAAATAAAACTACAGTTGTTTAGTAGAGAAAAGATTGATGTCTGAAGATTTTGATCTTACACTTCATTTGTACTCTTTCTTTTCTTACAGGGCAATCTAGTTCTATCATTTTTGTTGAGGACATAGGTGGCAATACTTGACAATTACTTATATTTTTTTCGGGTGTAGAATAACACCGGTTCAATATTACATAGACATAGTGCGTATCCAACAAAAAGTTATGGGTGCACGCCTCCCCTTGACTATGTTAAAGATTTGACTTCATTGATGAACTCACCGAGATAATTGCTCTAGCTATCTATTGTAAAAATCAAAATTCAAATTTTCCATATTCAGAACCTAAATAAGTAAGTAGGATATACAATCTATCCCAACAAAACAAAAAGTATCAACTGTTTAAGATCGAATGAACAATATGTTTTTTAATGCCACAACAATTACTTTTTCTTGATTTATTAGAAAATAGCAGACTAGAATTTATTTCATGCATATCCTTCTTTCAACTCGATTTGATGTATCAACTGAAATATGTTATAAGTATGAACAATATTATATTTAAACAAAAATTAAAGTTTAAGAGTTAATCATAACTTTGAACTATATTTCATGGATCATGCCGTATATTGTAATATTTTGTGTAGATAGAGTCATTAATGGACAGGAATCTAGCCCTTCACTGATTTATTTATAAAAATACAAAATAGTCCTTGTATTCTACAAATTTATATCAGGATCTCCCTTATGACCTAGGGTGAAGGAAGTAACGTTTTATACGGGAACCCCTTCGCTCATAGCAGCTACTGGGGTGTCTTGTAGCGACTCCAGGTTATGCTCCTAGGAAACTTCCTCGGCTCATGGCAGCTTCCTGAGGTATGGTTTGTGTTTAGGAATCCCCTTCGCTTTAAAGCAGCCTCCAGGGATATTAGGATAGATAGAGCCCTTTAGTCCAGTGCAACCTCCAGAGCTATTGTAGGTTAGCGATCAGTAGTCAACTGATGTCTCTTCCCCTGTGGTTCCTCTTTTATAGGTCCTCTTCAGGTGGCTCGTTCTCTTTCGGTTCCCATCGTGTTGATCTTCGTGTCTTCCTGTTCAGTGTATCGTCTGCTTGTTTATAAATAATAGCACGTGTTGTTGAGTTGATTTTAGATTAGTGACCCTTTCAGCAGCGAGGATATATGAGACGTGGACCTACTGATTAACGTGGAATCCGAACCACATGAGCTCCCGCCAGGAATTGAATCCCACGCCAAAGGCGCGTATGCTAACCGCTTAGCCACGAGGGAGCTCTAATAGCACGTGTCTGCTGTAAACATGGGCTTATGTTATGATGTGGGGATCCTCACAATATTATCCTCTTGCTAGTATTATAATGAAAAGATTATTTGATATATACTTCAGTGACAGTTTCGTCTTAAGAAAGTGTGCGGTTATTGCACAGTATCAATTTTTAATTTTACAAAAACAAAAGCAAAACAATCGTATTTCTTTATTTCCTTTAAAAGTAATCATGAGCAGTTACATTAATCTATATCATTTTGTTTACTTCAAAAGTTCTATCGATTAGTGTATGTGAGGCGCGCACCCAGAATTTTTTGTTAGGGGGGAAGGTCCAATACTACAAGACACTATGCCTATGTTGTATTGAACGGGTATTATTCTGCACAAAAAAAAGACGATAAGTAATTGTAAAATACTTTCACCTATATTTTCAGAAAAAGAATGAAAAACTAGGTTGTTTTTATAGGAGAAATAATATAGATGAAGTCTAAGAACAAATTTCCATGCTACATCGATTGTTTCCCTGTTAAACAAGTATAGTTTTATTGAAAAAGTGAACAAATGTTGTAGAGTTATGAAGTTTTGGGGCCTCCGGCCCGATGAATCCTCTCCTCTTTGAACAATTCTTTTAAGAGGTTTAACGGTAACACTATTGTAGAATTTCTTCTTGTAACCTCAATTCAATGCTCTTATGGGGTTCACCCAGTAGATACTGTGCGCAGTGAGACCTAGAGATAAAGAAAGCTAGCCGGAGTGTGTTGTATCGAAATAACCTTTTCAAGCAGAGAAAAATGTGGAGCCTTACCTCAACCTCAAAGTGTGGTCCCGAATGGAAACACACGTAAGTGTTATGTTCAATGATAAAATGTTACTCTTTAGCTATTGTACACTCATGAACAAATTTAACTTCATCTCTCACCAAATGATATTGGTAATTTGAATTGTTAAAACAATGTTGTAAGAAATGTAAAGACAATTCAAGTAAGGTTGCTTACGAGACAAAAGTTGATGCCGACTCCTCTCAGAAAAGTGTCTTTAAAGCGATGTCTCGTCTCAGAAAATGTATCTGTTTCTATTGGAAGAGTTCTATCTTGTTTTGTACCTACTCACGAATATTCTCTCACGTCTTGTGAGCAATTCTAAATTCAAGTTACTGTAGTGCAGCGTTTCCCAACCTTTTTCAACTTGCGGCACACTACGGGTGTAACTTGAATTCTCGCGGCACACTCATAGATATTAGGTCTATTATTTGTAAATATAAAATACCGTGGTATTTTTTCTGTGATTACTTATCTCCTTCTCACAGAGAAGAAATCTCGATCACTGGTTTTTCTTCGTGGTAAGTCATTGTGCTTATTTTTCATTCTAATTTAAAAATAGAAAACAATTGCAATGAAATATTGGATTCAGGTTTTTTAAAACTAAGCTCCCTTTTTCGAAAACTGTATCCAACCTTTCACTAACAGGGTAAGAAGAAAGATCACTAAATAACGAACGAACAAACAAATCTCTGTTTTAACACAAATGTAAATAATTTGTATGCATGTTTGCTTTGTCGAAAGGATTGAATGATATTTCAAAAATTTCAAGTTACGAAATAGTCTGCAGCAATAAAGAAGCAATAATGGTCATAACAATGATAACAAATATTTTTTTCAACATTAAAAATATACAGAAAAGTAACACGGTATGAAACTTAAAGTTGAAGATTCATAGTAAAGGTTCATAGTAATGTGAAATACAAATATGCATTTTCCTCTGTCTTGCAATTTGCTTGCTATAGAATTAATAATTTGTTTCGATTTCTTCGCGGCACACCAGCGGACCATTCACGGCACACCAGTGTGCCGCGGCACACCGGTTGGGAAACGCTGCTGTAGTGTCTTCATATCGATAGCAGTATAGACACAAAATAAAATGATAGTCATATACATAGGATCATACAAGCAGCAAGAACAAAATGAATGAAGATAAATGTTTAGAGTCTACTGAACTGACAGCGATAACAGAACATTGTTGTTCTCTGTGAAAAGTAGTATCCTCAAATTTTATCAGAGTCTTGCAGATAATGTACTGCCAAATGATGCTATTCTCCAAATTAGTTTGTTGAAGTTTAACTTCCCTTTTCAGCACCGACGCTATAGAAAAAAAAAAAAAAATAGCGGAATTCAAACCACCGTAGTGCGTTCAATTCTGTCCCTCGGAATTAAATTTTTGAAATTTCTAATGAATAATGAGTTTAGATATTTTGAAAGAAAAATCAGTAGTATCAGGGACATCATTTTAGTGATTGAAGCCGATTTTGTCCAAATTTGCCATGTAGAAACTGCACGTGAAATAAGCGAATACAGTCTTTTTCTTTTTTCTTTTTTTTTAATTTTCTGGGAGAAATGGTCCTTGGGGCCAAAAGCCTCCTCCGAACAAATTGATCTGATTTGATTTTGGGTTTAGCGTCCCTTGCAGCAGCGAGGCTATGAGACGTGAACTACAACCTAACCTGGACCAAATCACATGAGCTCCCAACGGGAATTGAATCCTGGTCTCCCACGCCAAAAGCGCGTTTGCTAACCTCTTAGCCGCGAGGGAGCTCCCGAAAATTTTCAAAATAGACACAAAGAGCAGGGAAAGGAGTAGACAGATGCGAATGAATTTGCGCAGAGATATAGAAGAAATAAAATAAGGAAGTACGAGTTTTGCACATCCTTGACAAAATTGCTGGGTGGGACTCAAACCTTATGACTAAGAAATATGGAAGTGGTAATGAAGATATACTTCAGAAGTATCTAAAATATATGCAGAATTGTAACGAAACTGCCCAAAGATTACTTTTTTTCTTAATTTTCGACGGAAAAAGGGAACCTCATCAAAGAAATGTGTCAGTGAGCGCCAAAAAGGAGAAGAGAGGAACAAAAAAGCTAATATAAATGTGTAGATAGAGATTAAAGGAAAAAGAAGCACATACGTAGTTTGTAGAGAAGCACGCAGGGGTGTAGCCAGCAGGTTTTGGTAGGGGGGGGGCGTCGTTTTTGAAGGGGGGCCAGCTGCAATGTACAAAATTTAAAAAAAAAAGTTGCAGCTAGTGTTTCTGAGGCCTGAAAAACCGGAAAATTTTGGTTTCCTTCCGGAAAAGTAAAAACATTTTTTAGCTTATTATTATTATTATTATTATTATTATTATTATTAATTTTATTTATTTACTCTTTTTCTTCATAAATTATATTCCTGGTATTTTTTTATTATGTTTAATTAAGAACTACTGCCCCGGACCAAACATTATTACATTTGTGCATAACTATTTCAATTTAAGCCCTTGTACACAGAACCTATCTATAAGGTAACTAAGAAAGTTTTATCGCTTTCTCACCCATCACCATCGACGATCTTCTGCCAATGTTCTGCAAGACCATGGATTCCATCGCGGTAGAACTTAGTGGACCGTGAAGCGAAGAAGGTATCAAGTGCGTTTTGAACCTCTACTTTAGGGATTTTAACTGGCGTCCTCTAAGGTGATTGTCCAAGGCATGGAACAGGTGATAATCGGACGGTGCAATATCCAGGGAATGTGGCAGTTGCAAGTGTTTCCTATCCAAGGCGAAGAATGGTGTCCCGGGTCATCCTAGCCACGTGGGGCTTAGCGTTGTCCTGTAACAGATGGACCCCTTTGGGATTCAGAAGTGCTGGCGCCAAAGTTTTGAGTTTTTCTTGAACACGACTCAACTGCTGACAGTACACAGCTGCATTGATGTTCTGACCAGCTAGTAGCAGCAGTTCTTGATGCACGATGCCGCGAGGAGTCCACCAAACACACAGGAGGACCTTCTTCTGGTGGGTGCTGGTTTCGGCTGTTTTGGAACCGGTCCATGGGATGCTGACCTATGATGACCGCGCTGTGGACCCACTTCTGTTCACATGTCTACACCCTGTCCAGAAACGACTCCTATTTCAGACGAGACAGCAAAGAAACACAGATGTCTGCTCGCGTTGCTTTCTGACCCGGTGCAAATCATGTAGGACTCATCGACCCAATTTGTAGCGTTTACCCAGTTAAAGGAGGTTCTGCCGAATGGTTTCTCCACTCACACTGAATTGTAGTCCTAGTTTCTGACATGTCTGGCCACTGTTCGCCTCAATTGCTGCCTGAAGATCTTCATATTGTACATGTGTCGGTCTTCTGACACGTGGTGCGTCTTCGAGCGTTCGTCACCGTTCTTAAACTTGTTAAACCACCGCTGCATTGTCCGCGTAATCACGACACCCTTACCAAAGGCCTGGAATATCTTCCGCACGCTGCAGCGGCGTTTGACCTTAGGTTGAACTCGTACAGAAATCACGCCTTATGATCCACTGTGGAGGTTCCATGCTTATTCTATCCTTACGCAAGTTTTCGGTGTAAGTTAACTGCCACAACCAGGTAATATGTTGGATATACGCACACCAACAACTGACCTTCGCCTTATCTCCATTCGCATTCAACTCACGGTGTGAGTGCCAATTGAACTTGTGAGAGCTCCAAAGAAAGCGACAGAACTTTCTTGGTTACCTTTATACATAAGACTGATTTTCTTTGAAATTGCACTTAATTTCTTTAAGATATCCTGACAAAAATATTTATTTATTATTCATGACTTAAAAAACATAGTTATTTTATTAACGGCTATATCTCACTTTCTGTTTTACACCAAGTAGCATTTAAAGAAAGCGAATGAAATCCAAACTGAGAAACTGAATATAAACGTTGTTTTTCACCAAATTTTTCGTGATAAAAAAATATTTTTTAAAACACTAGTTACAGGATATAAAATATATAATGTAGACCTACTTACAAAGGGCGTGGATGGATGAGTAAACTGAAATGGCCCCAAATGAATCTAGGAACGGCAAGTGGGTGGTTTGTAGGTACCCTCAAGATACATTAATCCCTCACGTTTCAAACCTCAACTCATATTGGTTCATGAGAAATGGCGCAAAATCGGAAAAGTGCAATTAATTTATTTCTCAAGAATGACTCGATCGATTTTGTTCGAACTTGGATGTATGTATAGGTGTATACAAGGGCTTTGTCTGAAAAAAATTAACAGCTCCCCCGACCATTTTCCCCCTCAAAAAATCCAATTCAATATTTTGAGCCTCTTTTGACCTATGATGGTCTCTTTGCAGCTTTTGATGTAGCTTTAGCATATTTGTTAAGTGAATGAATGAGAAATCACACCTGAGTGCCAAACTCACGGTTGATCGCCTGTGGCGTCCCCATCCCCATTTGAGGCAAAGTGAAACTGTTCATATTTAACAATTTATTATGGAATGAACACCTTTGTCGCGGCCATGTTGCAGCCATTATTTGTTACCTAGTTATGGAAGATATTTGTCGAGGATCTGAAAATCAGCACAAATATTGAGCAAAATATTCGATCACAACAACATTTGTGTACTGATAAATGAAAACAGTGACAAGGACTGAAGTACGTACTGCAATGTTCTTTTCATCCCTATTTATTTCACACATTGAAATACTTGTATTTCTTACATACAACTTACTTTCCATTTCCATTATATTTTCTTCTATTTCTTAGATGAAATGTACATTTTATTCAAATGTTGCAGCTTCTCACTATGATGATATGTAATAAACACCAATATCAACAGTTTCACTTTGGCTCAAATCGGGATGGGGACGCCACAAACCATCAAATGGGGCCTCAGTGAGTTTGGCGCTTTTCATATGTGATTTCTCATTCATTCACTTAACAAATATGCTAAAGCTACATCAAAAGCTGCTCTTTTTGCAATTGCTCCCTTATAGATGTGATATGCTTGGTTTCGGCTAATTTTGACCATGGCGTACCCGTGAAACAATTAAAAAAAAAAATGTGATTGTAGGGTTAAAGCCACATTTAATATTTTTTTTCATAATTGTGCTCGCAGACCATCATAGGTCAAAAGACGCTCAAAATATTGAATCGAATTTTTTTTTTGGAGGGGAGCTGTTAATTTTTTCAGACAAACCAATTGTATACACCTATACATACATCTAAGTTTGGGCACAGTCGATCGAGCCATTCTTGAGCAATAAATTAATTGCACTTTTCCGATTTTGCCCCATTTGTCATGAACCAATGAGAGTTGAGGTTTGAAACGTGAGGGATTAATGTATCTTGGGAGTACCTACATACTACTCACTTGTCGTTCCTAGATTCATCTGGGGCCATTTCACTATACTTATCCATCCATGCCCTTAGTTTAGTACCATTGTTTTACGGTATTTGTTAGAACGCTTGTCTTCAAACTGTCAAATACAAATCGCCGTAAATTGTGTAATCTGTTGTCAGAAAAAGTATACCTTTTCCGATAAGGAAGAGATACGATACTATTTTTCGATCGGTATGGTAAAATACCATTTTTCCATACTATTTTGCCGTAAACTATTAATTATATGTAAACTTTATTTTTAAATGATTGAAGCGAGGTAATCTCACTATGACGTTTTTAAAGCTGGTCATTTGGGAAGGGGCACGAAATCATTTGGGGGGCCTGGCCCCGATGGGCCCCCCATGGCTACACCCCTGGAAGCACGCACACTTGGAAGCAACTACTTTCATTACAAATTTCGACATTTCATAGAAATAAGTTTGGAGGGACCTCTATCTCACTCAACAGTTTTGTCAAGGAAAGTACTAAACAGGTATTCCCTTATTTATGTCTATTATATACATGTGCACAATTTCACTGTTTCGATTTACTTCTTGCACTCTTCTCGTATATCTTCAAATTTTTGGGTGCAAACTTTTGTTCCAAGAACCTAGAAAATAAAATTTTAGAAGTATTTTCCGTATGGTATCTACCTGCAAAATTTGGTCGAAGTAGACTTGGATCAGTAAGGTGATGTTCCTTGTGAGTCTTAATGATATTGCGGGAGCTCATGCGGTTCGAATTCCTTGTTACTCAGTGGGTCCACCCACGTCTCATATAGCCTCGCTGCTGAAAGGGACGTTAGACTCAAGTTCAACTCAACTCGTAACGATATTGATATGATACATATTTATTAGTCTTCAATTCATTATGGACAATAAGATTATATCAAGATATCTAAGCTGGGTTGGACACAAGAAAAACGTTATAACAAATAAAACCTTTTGATAGGGCGAAAAGAGCAAGGGATAATATAAAACAAAACTGAAAGCAATGGGTAATAATAATTGGATGCTTGCGCATGGCTAATGTTTCTGGGGTGTTGAATATAAGGGTACCTTGAGCTATATACTTTAGAGTTCAATGATTCCCAACCTTCTTTGACTACAACTTGATTTCTTATTAATATAAATTATAATTGTATTAGACTAAGTTCCCATGACGTAATGACTCAATGTAACATTGGGCATTGTAGCTGCCGCTGGAGCCGTTGAGTGTTACATCCTGACTCAAAATTGATTTTCACTAATTATTATTAAATGGTTCATGAATTTAAATCCTAAAATTTCGCGGCATACTGTATATGGGACTACGCGATACGTCGCAATACACTAGTCAGGCTTTTTGTATGTCAGCAGGTGATGCTGTTACAAAAGTTAATTCATCATTAACTAAAGTGAAACAAAAGGACTCTTACGTTAGATAGACAAAGAAAGTTACAAATTTACTTAACAAAGTAGCAAGCGTTATAAACTGAACATGATGGAATAAGATAAGTAATTCTCAAGGCGAAATCTCAATCATTGGTATTTTTAGGAGAACAAGGCGAAATCAATCATTGGAGTTAGGAGAACAAAAAGAGGATTTCTTTTCGGTAAATTTCCACACATTTGTTTAGACTTAATATGTTTGTAGTTTGAAAGTAAATGAATGAACAGCAGTTTGTTTACAGTTTGAAAAGAGCTTTATGCCATTGTAGATTGGGAGTTGTCAAAAATGATGGACAAATTGGATTTCTTATTATAGAGACTTAATCAACATGACAAGCAAGTAATTGTTTATTTTCAGCGGATTTATAATCTAAGAAACGCATATTATGTTTTTCTTTTTGAAATTTAAATGAAAAGAAAGTAATAACAAGGTAATTTTATGTAGAAAAAGAAATATACAGTGTTTATACTACATAGATATATTTTGTATTAGTTCTAAAACATATGTGAAAGTAACTTATTCTCACCAATAACGGTAACTGCATTCTACTTACTTGAAGAATACCTTTTTTCTCTTTAGAATTGTAAATGAAAAATAAAACATATGTTGCTTTACCATTCAGTGTACTGTACAATAGACTTTCGTAATATTTCAATACAGGTCTAACGACGTCAGATAGTAACACATGAGGCACTTCTTTTCATTTAAAAAAAAAAAATAAATTTCGGAATATCAATTTTTCTTAGTGAAGTACGAAATTATGATTAATTGGGAAGTGGAGAGTGTACAGCATCTAAAAGGGAAAATGAGGCGTTCCTTATCATCATCATCATCATCATCATCATCATAGGTATTCTGCCTTCATTGGCAGGTCACTTGCCGCAGCTGAGAATCTTCCATGCTCCACGGTCCTCCGCTAACTTCTTCGTCTTCGCGTATGATCTTTCTGTTTTTATATCATCCACTAATTGTAGTCTCCTTCGCCCCCTCCCTCTCTTTCCCGACACCATACCCTCTAGGACGTCCCTCATGATACAATCTCTTCTTAGGCAATGTCCCAACCAGTTTCTCTTCCTCTTCCTAATAATATCTAAAAGTGTTCTTTTCTCACCCACCATTTCTAACACACTCTCATTCGTTTTGCGCTCGACCCAACTAATTCTTTCCATTCTTCTCCACACCCACATTTCTAAGGCTTCCAGTCGATTATAGTAAAGGTAAATTCAAGAAAGGCTTGTCTTGGGGAAAAATGCATTCTGCATTCAACAAAATATTACTACATCAATTAGTTATTAGACTTCAGAACTGAGGTTTGTGTTAGTATCGGAAGTCTTATAGAACGGGTGTGCCCGTCTGGGGTTGTTCAGTTGAACAATAGCCGTTTTGACAGAGTGTTTTAGATAGGCATGATATGTCGTCCGTAGATACTGAATCGTTTGCAAACAATCACTACTTGCTATCTATTACCGTTTCGTTCTATGGAAATAAAGGTTGAAAGAGGAAATAGCTAATTTGTACAACTTCTGGTTTGAGGAGAGAGTTAGACCTAACAGAGGAAATTGAACCTATTTTCGAAACTCTGAAATAATTTCAAGAAACCGCATCTCGAAAACATTTATCGTTTTTGCTCTACGGAAATCACTATTGAAACCGAAAGTAAAATAAATTTGAACCACTTTTGCTTTCGGTAGAACATTTTGGATAGTCGTGATATGTCTAAAGATGCTGATTCGTTTGAGAGAAACTGCTTCTCGCTATATTTTACCGTTTTTGTTCTATGGCGTTAAACGTTGAAACCGGAAATTGATAATTTTAATTACTTTTGGTTTGAGTAGAGGGTTACGGAAATAATGGAACCTATTCTTGGGATGATGAAATGATTGCGAACAACCGTATCTTGATAGCATTTATTGTTTCTGCTCTACAGAAATCATTTTTCAAACCAGATTTGAAGTAGTTGAAATCAGTTTTGATTTCAACTACTTTCGGTTTCGGTAGAGTATTCGGGATATTTTTGAATGTTGTCTTAAGATGCTGAACAGTTTTTTTTTTTTAAACGCTTCTCGCTATCTGTTACCGTTTTCATTCAATGGTGATAAACGTTGAAAGATATATTGAAACCGGGTGTGATAATAAATTTGAACAACAAATGTTTGTTTGAACCACTTTTGGTTTTGGTAGAGTGTTGCGGATAGTGATGATATATTGTCTTTACACGCTGAATTGTTTGCAAAGAATCGCTTCTTGCTATATTACCGTTCACGTTCAATGATGATATATGCTTAAATTGAAGATTGCAAATTTGAAATACAGTGTACTTCCAGTTAGAATAGAGAGTTAACTGAGGAGATGGAACCTATTTATTGGACCCTTAACTGATTGGAAACGCAGCTTCTCGATATCTTTTTGCTGTGACAGCTGTTGACGGACAAAGCCGTTCTATAAGACTACCGTCACATAGCTCACTATAGTTTAAAAGTTTACAAACTTGTCTTTGGTTTCATAAACATTATGAATAATAACATACCGAAAAGACTTATGTGTATAGTTCAAAAGATCAGCCGAGCTATGCCAGATTCGAAAAAACTTGGTATGCCCGCTTTCACATAATAGGTAGTGAACAGATTTGTTGGTGTTAAGGTAAAACCAATATAAATTTTAATACAAATGTTTTCTATTTTCTCAGGGATAATAATGCATAAGTCATTTTTCACACAGCTGCTGACATACTATGAGTGTTTGAACATATGATTTGATAGTGTTTACATCCAGAAAGCTGATGCCTCTAGCACTGCCAGTGGGGCCATTCCATGTGAAATCAACCAAATTTTCAGAAAAAAAAAATCGTCGTCTCAGAAAACTAATATACCATTTTGAAGAGGAAAGAATAGGCTAAAAGATATGTCAAGAACATTTATTTGAAAATCAAATATCATTTTCGGGAAATTCCGAGAAAATTTTGGATCAGTGGAAAGAAAAAAAAAAAAAACAATTCGTACCAGCCGAGTTTTGAATCCGGGTTGGTCCACACAACAAGTTGACACCTTACCAACTTATCCACGGCAGAGTTTGCAAGTTCCATTTTCGAAGCTACAGAGTTGCGTGGGTCAATGAAAATTTGACCCACGACCCACTGACCCACCACCCACCGTGATCCACCACCCACCATGACCCACGACCCACCCTGACCAACTCTGACCCACCACCCACCATGACCCACCACCCACCGTGACCCACCACCCACGGTGACCCACTCTGACCCACCACCCACCATGAACCACTCTCATCCACTTTGACCTACAATGACTCACCAAAATCCATCGTCATCAACTCTGAACACGATTCACGGCCTCCTCTGAACTGACTAAAGAGTTTACACTTATAATAAAACAAGACTGTGAAATTGTCACTAATCGGAGTTTGAATTTCTAGTCAATCGCTCAAGCAACACTCTGTTACAAAACGGTGGATCTGACCTTTACGACATAAAATGGCAAAGTGTTTGTCAGTGAGGAGATTGAAACAGTTCGAGGTGGGGGGAAATTAGTGTGTGCCTAAAATATACTTGTACTAAGAGAGTATAATTGCAAGTGTTAATTTCTGAACGTATTCCAAAAGAAACTTCTATTCACAGGAAAATACCCCTGTACAATATGGAAAAGGTTATGGTTTCTCAGTTCACAGTATTTTTCTCACCAAAGACTTGAAAAATCAGTTGTTCATAGAGTATAAAGGTGTTCGGATACCTTATGTGAGAGCATCTCCATAAAGTATGCTCATAATTGTAATTTGTGTAATCACTAAAACACCATGTTAAATTTAAGATACAAATATGCATAATTGCTATTATTATGAATATTTATTCAAAAGTAGTTTACCTAAAGCAAAGAAGAGAGTTACTAAAAAGTAGGTACAAAGTTGAATAACACAAATAAGCCATTAGTAATACAAGTACACATTTTCCATAGCTCGTAATTTTCCATCTTAAAACAAATCTGAAATCGGGTTTATTTCCTGTTGGCCTCTAAAACTTTTTCGTGGTAAATCATCCGCAGCGGAATGATGTCCATCCTTCAGCTAAGAAATGACTAGCTCGTTTACTTTGAGCTTGTCTAGCGGTAAGCCATTAACATTGATGAACAAGTGAGACAATGTTTGAGCACTTAATCTATTTCTAATATCAGTCATCTGTAAATTCATAAGGAGAAATTACCCTTCGCACTCTGTCGTGGAAATTGATAATACTTCTACCCGATTTCTGCAACTTCTCATCGACAATCTACTTGTTAGACTTAAGTCTGATAACGATTTTTCTTGGCCAGGTTTGAAATACTCAGCAAGAAGTATCACCTCTCTATCACCATACAACATCTTTTCCATATCGACCACGTCAGTTGGCAATGTCGACCCATGTAGAACAGAAACTTCATCTACCAGCCTTTGATAGGGAATCTTGTGAATAAATTATTATCAATTAAAGCCTAATAAACTGATGATTTCTTATTTGTTTATAAATTTAATTTTTGTAATTACACATGAAGGTTTGATACCATTACCAAATTCCCTCTCCCGTCTAGAAAGCGAAAGGGAACGAGGTTTCTGGAAAGTATTCAGAGGTAAATGGGAATTTCCCTCCTTCTTCAACTTCAATTACCACACTGCTGTTTGCCATGTGCCAAATTACGATGAATTTCTGTTATCATAGTATAATTATTTCCTTGTGGAATTATCAATACTTTTCAGTGGGAAAAAGGATGAAATTTCAAAGTTCCAAATCAAAGTAAGTGGACCAACGTAAAGGGAGAAAAAGTGTAAAATTTTCAATACAATTATGCCTACAATCCAAACTTCAAATTTCCGTGTAATTAAGCTCACAGTACAAATTTTATGCCTATTTTTCTCACAACTTTATGGGTTGATTGCCTTGTGCTGTGAGCGCTCCATATAATAAACATAAGCTTCAGCAATTATTATAGCAGAAAGCAATGGATATATGAAGCCAAGCACTGTATTTTTTGTTTCTGATTTTTTTTCTTAAATAACATCGATCGTTTTCGATCATTTTTACAAACCAACTCACTACCAATTTTCCATATATAGAAAGTGCCTTCCCCCACATAAAGGAGAATTTTAAAAAGTGGTAGGACACATTCTGTTTGTTTTCAAAAAAGAGTTAGTAGACTGAATTTCAGGTCCGTAAGTTTAACGGCTTGCGAGATACTCATTTTTTTTTCGCAAAAATTCGGATCCTCACTACCTCCTTAAGGATATTACGCATTATAATAAAAGCAGTATAACATCCCAATTTGGATTAAGGCCTAACTATATACCAAAAGTAATTTCATTTGACTTTGCAATTTGACCGTGATGATCAAGTACATATTGTTACATTCATTTTTTATAAATAATTTATATATTACAGTGATTCAAAAATGTATTTTTTCCAGTAGTTAGCTCTAAAAACCCACAGGTCTCGTAAGCCAAGTTGTAGTGTAAGTCCTATTGCTATTATTACTATTAAAAATATCAATATCCAAAAGTACCTGAAGTTCTTTCTTCACTTGGTTAAATATACTCACCTCAGGTAAGTAGACAGGAACAAGTGGAAAAGGAAGGGAAATGAAGGTTTTGAAAGTAAAACGGAGACAAATTTACGAGTTTTCAGAAGATACTCTCTACAATGCAGTGAACAGAGAGAGTCGGTAGATCATACTGAATCGGTGGGTCGCAGTGGGTGGTGGGTTGCAGTGGGTCACGGTGGGTGGTGGGTCACAGTGGGTCATGGTGGGTGGTGGGTCGCAGTGTGTCACGGTGGGTGGTGGGTCACAGTGGGTCACGGTGGGTGATGGGTCGCAGTCGGTCACGGTGGGTTGAGTCACAGTGGGTAATGGTGGGTGGTGGGTCGCAGTGTTTCACGGTGGGTGGTGGGTCACAGTGGGCCACATGTTGTTGATCCACGGCCCACTGACCCACTCCATCTCTGCACGCCTCTACTGTGCCAATCCATTTGGCAGTCATAGCAGTAAAGTAGGGTTGGACCTCACCCGGTGCAAGCGTGGATTACAGAACTGACTTCACAAAAACAGGCAGTAACTTTCTGTATCAGAGAAAAAAAATAACGCATTGCACTGCATATAACGTGCTATGGCGTAGTTTTATCTTTTCTGCGAACTTTGTCTAACCCTAACCACCGCTATCTAGTTACTAAAAATGCAAGAAATAAATTATTAATAACAAATATGAACAATTAGAAATGTAGTTTGAAAGAAAAAAAAATTAAAGCCGAGTTTTGAATCCGGGTTGGTCCACACAACAAGTTGACACCTTACCAACTTGTCCACGGCAGAGTTTGCAAGTTCCATTTTCGAAGCTTTATTTATACTGCACGTGTACTACGTAACAAGCTACGAGATATCATTACTGGTACGACCACCTTCTTGAAAAACTAGGAATCTTTCGTACATTTACGAAATCGCTCTTTTAATCCTCAATTAATCCAAGATATTTGTTGGTGCAATAGTAAGTTCACAAGAGTATACATTAATTCATTTTTGATTTTAATGAAAACAAGGAGCCTGCTTGTGATAAATGACTAAAGGCCGTAAATAAAATTCAAACTTCAAATGATTCCGGCAGGATCTCATGTGGTTTGGATTCCTCATTAATCAGTAGGTCCCGTCTCATATAGCCGCGCTGCTGAAAGGGACGTTAAACTCAAAATCAACTCAATTCAAACTTCAAATGGAACGGGGTAGCTAGCCGACAATGGCTGATTTAACAACACGTTTGATAAAGTGGATTTAATGCCTGATTTAAGAACAAATTTGATCTGTATAGCTAAGTGGACAGAGTTTGAGACTCTCATTTTAAAGGTTCTTGGTTCAATTTCATGCCTGGATTTCCAATTTTTTTTTTAAGGAATTAAGCATTGAAAATGATATTCGCGATTACTACTGAAAGCGATTTATTCCATGAAGAGAAAAAAAACATAATACAAAAGGAGGGGGTGCAAACTGTATAGCCTTAATCGTTAAAATTACATTTATTTCCATGTCTTTAGCTTTCTTCTTTCCCTCTTTTCTTTTTTCCATTTTGTTTCGCTCTTCCCATGCTTTCTCTGCCTCTGCATGATGCACATTATTATTCTCCTTTTCTTTGCATTAATTCCTACCTCTTACAACTTAACGTGAATGGAATTTCTGTCTATCTTGTGTTTCTCTAAATGATGCTAATCTTTCTTGCTCCAAATGGAGGAATATCCTGGCATCTCACGTTTTGGGATATATCTGTACTCTCATGTTGATTGTCCAACTACCAGGCGTACAGTAAAACAAATTCTGTTGTAGGGAAGAGCTTCATTTCTTATACCTCCAACCTATACTTAATATTGTTTATCGTTGCACAATGTAATATTCTTGAAAATAGAATTATCTTTCTAGTTTTTAATACAAGTTGTTTTGTTTGTTATTTTTTTAAAGAAAGCGCACTTTTTAAGAAAAAAAATATTTTATGATACTCAAATGTGTTATAAAATGTCATGAAAATCTGGAATTTTGTTTGTGTGATATTATCCCCTGTGTACTAGATAATCCCGCTTTACATACCAGTAAAGCTGGTTGCTTGGCGTCAAACTGAAATGAATTTCTAAAATCAAAGTAGAGATCTAAATTTAAGAACTTGTTATATATAAAAGCAACAATGGAATATTGCATTGTCACCCGATTAATGTTACTGTGCAATATTTTATCATGATATTAAGTCAGGAAATGATCTTAATTAATATTAGAAGATTTCAGGACACGGTTAAATCATTTTAAGCTACAGAAAAATATAGGAAAAGAAAGTTTAAAGATAAAACATAACGATCTCATTGAGCTGAACACAATGGTATGCTGAGTGTAAATACTTATGAATGGTATTCGAGAAAATCGACAGAAACAATTCTGTTGTAAACCTATAAATTGATTCTGCACGGTAACCATGACAACTAGATAAAACTGACACTAGAGCATATTTACTTATGTCAAGCTTCTCATTACAATACTTGCAAAATGAAGGCACATGATTAATGAAATATAGCAAAATATTATTATTAACTCTTAATTTTTGTTCAACTACAATATGAGGAATGTAATAGGGCTTATATGGGAGGGCGTATACTCACCTAAGATTTTAAAGGTCCTGTGTACTAGAGACCTGCATGGGCCGGGCTTGGGCGGGCCGACTCTGTTATTTCTTTGGGCCGGGTCGGGCTTGGGCGGGCCGACACTGATTTCTCTTCAGGTCAGACCGGGCTGGGGCCGATTAATTGCAATTCTTTAATAATTATTGACTTTCGTTAAACGATAATTATAATAAAGGCAAACGTTGAAGAAGTGTGCCCGTGAAAAGTGTTACAAAATGAAACTTTTAAAATTTATCGGACTCGGGCCGGGCTTGGGCCAAGAATTTTAAAAAACTTATCGGGCCGGGCCGGGTTCGGGCCGAAAATCTCTAAAAATTTTCGGGCCCGGGCTGGGCCGGGCCTAGGTACATTCGGGCTGGATTGGGCTCGGGCCGAAAAATTCGGCCCGTGCAGGTCTCTACTGTGTACATTCACCTTGAATTTACGAAAGAACAAGTGTAAATGGGGATAGGTAGCCACTATATTTTCAAAAATAATCGACTAATTTTACTATACCTATCAAAAATTAAAGTATTAGATAACAGTATAATATTGTCCAGAGATGTATATTAATTAATAGACGAGATTGGACTGAACAAAATGAAAGAAAAGGGCTTTTATGGCGCTAAAGGATATATCGTTTATTGAAAATAGGAATTGATACTGCTTATTGTGCTGCAACAGATTTTTATTTAATCACTATTGACTAGGAATTTATATACTAATTGCATTACACATCAGTAGAATTTACAGCGATGAAGTTAACAGGAAGCTTGTCGAGATTTCCAAGTAAGTGTACTGTAAGTCTCACAGTACACATATATGCAAATTATATCCACTGTTCCTGACAATTATCAACATCATATACACGTGATGAAATGGATTATGCTAAAGATATTTTTATCAGGAAAAGATATCGTTCTGTCTGTATGAAGTTCTTTTTGTTTCTTTGGGTAGACTCTATGGCTCTCTGTCCAAAAGGTATCCGGAGGATGTCCTTCCATTTATTTCTTCTGCTGTCTCGATAGATACATAGCAGTTTTTTTATATGAGGAAAAAGGAAGAAGAGACCGTGTGCTAAACCCGCTATGGCTGTTGGATAGCCCGCGGCCACCTTCCACCATCACCACTAACAACAACACAACAACGGCAAAGAGAATGGAGGAGGAGGAAGAAGATGCTCATCACTTGTTGGTGTCCTACGTGCGCGCTCTCTGACGCAACTAGCAAGAACTAAGAAGTAATGTTAACTGAAGAATCTTCCTGCGTCCCAGAAGACCGACTGTAGAGGCAAAACAGGTGAAGCTATACCACATACACAAAAAAACCCACACGCAACATCCATCCATCCCAACACGGGGCTTTTCATTCGGTAAATCCTTTACGAATGCGGCACGGTGGCTCAGCGTTCCGTTCGGCGACGAAAAAAAACGTAGTGCGGCGAGATAACCCGGAAAACAAAACAAACGACACCCATTAGTGTGACAAAAAAGGAACAACTCTACGAAGAAGAAGAAGTGGTACCACACACAAACAACATAAAGAGAAAAACACGAGAAAAAAAAAAGAGACAGAAAAACACATTGTCAACTATGACTTTCATGGATATCCGACAGTTTTGGAAATTGCCAAATATTGTGCTATTTTTGGAATTATTACTACAAACATCGTGTGTGCTAATGTTAATATATTAGTGGTTAGTGACCTAATAACAAAATAAATTAATGTCATTGCAGTGTATGTGATTTGTGGATAGCTACCTCCAACATATCTATATGGAATTAATGTTATTGTTTGTTAATTTAATGATTAACAAATCTTGTCATTATCTTTCTACATTTAATTTCATCTACGATTTGTTAATCTGTTGAGAGGATTTACATTATAAAGAAATATTGGGAAAAGCCGTGGTTCCATCTTGTCTGATGGACGACATAGCCGAAACCGACGGAGCTCCAGACAGACATCACATTAGTGTAGCTTTCAATAACAACAATAATAATAATTTCCTCGATAGTCGAAAATGCTATGCTGAAGAATCATTTCCGAAGCCAGACCTACTATGGTGGGGTAACATTAGGAAGTGGGATGCCAGTGGCTCTACGGACGTGGTAAGTACCAATATTATAATTCCAAAATATCTCATTTAACGCAACTAATATTTAACGCAGAAAATGATTGTATTGAAACCAATCACAAAATCGTAACGTAACTAATCGATCATTAATTTAAATAATATCAGCAACGCTATTGGTATCAATCGAATTCCACTATTGATTATTGTCAATATATTACTGTAACGAGTAACAACTGTTTTGTATTTCGTACGCCAGAAAATGTGGAACTTATGGTAAAATACAATAATAACAATAAAAATAATACACACAAATACCAACCATAAATAATAATAATAATTCGTATGGTTCCGGGTTCAATCCACTGCCCAGGAGACTTTCATCGGATGCAATTCGAATAGTGGGCGGATTTTTGTAAACCCAATATGTTCTATCCTATATAGCCTGGAAGCTGAAAAAGAATGTTAAATTACAGAAAATCAATAATAATAATAATAGTTGTGCGAACTGAAGTTTTACCTATGCATAATGTACGTACATAAATTATACTTAAGGAAACAGTACTAATTCGTAAAAAAATTAAGGTACATACCATAACATAATAACAATCAGTAAATTATTAAATACATCGCTAACGCTTGTGCTTATGCCTTAACAACATACTTTCTGTATTTAACTGAGTATTATTACAAAAACGTAGTTTTATATTTTTAAATGTTGAACAAATTTACAATGACCTTGTACAATTCACAGAGCCTTCAAACACAGGCAAACATATGCTACTATTGTGTTGTTCGATAATAATAATAATAATAATAATAATAATAATAATAATAATAATAATAATAATAATAATAATAATAATAATGTTAATTATTATTATTATTATTATTATTATTATTATTATTATTATTATTATTATTATTTAAAGGACCATGAATTCTATAGTTTATCACGTAGTATGTCTTTAAAAAGAGTACAGAGCTTAATAAAAGAAATGCCAAGTTCTCTTAGAGGATATTTTACGCCTCCAATACAAAACTAAAAAGAAATAATATTTCCTAATTCATTCAAAACTATAATTAAATCCAATATATTTGTAGCATTGAAGTTCTTAAAATAGAATGCTTTTATCATGTTTGAATATAGCTAATTTAGAACTCTATGATAATTATGACAAGATATCATTCAAATTACTGCATTTGATGAACACAACATTGTAGTTAATTCATTCATCATTTCAGGTACTGATTCGGAATTTTATATTGTTACCAGACTTTTCGCATTTGATTACACGTTCACATAGAAAAGTAGAAAAAAATAATATAACCAGCTCATCCTAAGTTTCGGTAATTTCCTCAACCTTCTTTTGGAGTTCTTAATTTCACAAAATACCCATTTTTTATTTGATCTTGCAGACATACTATATTTTGTTATCATGAGGCAATTGGGTATTAAATTTCGCGCCGTGTGGACTTTGTGGTGGACAAACACCGTGCTCGTGTGTTTTCTCTGGGCTCTCCCGTTTCCTCCCACTTTCTTCACCACCATTTCATTCATTTCTCATAATCACCGTTTCCTTTAGCCTAACCGGCATAATCGTGGGACGTAAAACTGAAATATTTCTTTTCATTATTGGGTATTATATTAATTTTGTCAGAGTGTAAAAGTTTCAGTAACATCAGAACGAACTATTGGCAAAATACTGCTACACCATTGTTACTTAATTGCAATGCATCATAATGAAAGGAGTATAATTGGTATTAAAGTATGATATAAAATAGTTGTTAATAATAACGATCAATATTTAATATAAAAACATTTTTTGTGTGGGTCATCGTTAGAAACTAATGGAACTCGTCAATTAATTCCCTTCTTTTTCACGTTTCTTTTTATGCTGCAAATACCAGAGAATTAGAGAATACTTTAAATTTTTTCTGAGTAAATTTTCAAGTAAACTAAATACTACTCGAGTTGAAGAATGAGTGACTTGAAGACTCACTTCATAAATAAGTCGAAGACTTATTCTCTTATCAATCGGAAATATAACCAGCATGGACAACACAAATTGTTTCGTTAAGTACTGAAATGCAGAGAAAGTTTAAGACTGTTCTTTCAGTTTCACAATATTTTATGAAGTTTGAGCAATATTCATGGAAGTGATAAACAGTTTAAAGCCGAAAAATGACATGATTTTGTCAGCGATTAGTTTTAGTATTACTAAAGTAATTTCAATGTATTGTTTGAATCATAATAACATATAAGCAAAGACGAATTGTTAATAATTCAGATTAATATTTCTAATATCTCTACATTCAATTAATAAAATTATAACAGTGGAGCATAAGTTTCTTGAAAACAATTAATAGCACATGAAATTTCATTTTACTATATATATATATATATATATATATATATATATATATATATATATATATATGTAGCCGCGAATCCAGGATATGATCAAGGGAGGTACTAAACAATATCCCATGTATCCCACTTTATCCCATGTAAAGAAAATAGAATTGAAACCCATTTTATCTAGTGTATACCTGAGTGTCAAGGGAAGGTATAGCCCCTACAACCCTCCCCTTGGATCCGCGCCTGTATATATATATATATATATATATAAATTTGACGTTCCATGATTATGCGTCGAGACGGTAATATTGAGATGGATAATAATGATGGAATGATGAAAATAGAAGGAAACGGAAGATTCCTTTATAGGTTGCGAAGCAGGCACACCACTTACCAGAGGTGAGCGCTCTACCATTGAGCTACAGTGCCCACCTATAGGATTTTATAAATGTAATGCTAAACTACATACTTTCAAACATTGTCTTCAGGTTCAATGATAAAGTGTAACTAACAGCAATTAAATAGAAGTAAAGATCATGCTAAACAACCTTAAAAATTAGTCTTGTCTCTAGAAGGTATCCTCAAAGTGATATCAAGTATCGAAAAATATAATTTTCTATTGAAAAACTCTGACTCGACTCGTCTCGTGTGCAACCCGAGCGGATAGCAATGTAGAATGCCAAGACTACTTTAAATTGAAATCGATGTACTGACTACACATATCATCCAACCAGAAAACATTTGACAGCCATCGCCTTTCATGTGTTGTTTTCTAATTAACCTAAATGAGACCTGGATTAACCAGTTTATAATCCTAATGTAAAGTTTGATTAGTAGCAAGTGTAAAAGTTGAATTAAATTACGAAAAATAATTAATTGAAATATTTAGTATAGTGTCTCACATTTACTCTTTTAAGCTAAAAGAGACAGATATAAATGCATGTGGATGATTAAGAATTAGATGTTGGAATGAGAATCTCAGAAGGAAACGAAGAATCCGAAGAACCGTAGGCACAATGTTATTCACTACGAATTTTTCTTATCTGTAATAGAACCAGGAACCCTCTTGCTCTAGAGGTGAGTATAATATTTATTAAATTTAAACTTAGTTTTGATGGGGGGAGGGATTAGCGAGGGTCATATTATCTCCTTTCTAAGTAAACTTTAGTATTCGCATCCAATGGAAAGCAACGCAGTATGCCTTTCAATTATCAGGTAATCTTACTTCATTAAAATTTATCAAAATATCAAAATCCATAGTAATATAAAACGGAAGTATCAAAAAACTAGAATACCCGTTAAAGTTGTAAATATAATAATAATAATAATAATAATAATAATAATAATAATAATAATAATAATAATAATAATAATATAACAGGCTTCGTTTCGAAGTGGACAGAGCCATGAGTTCGAACACTGAACGAATTGTTCAAATTTCTCCTTAAACTGGGCAGCTGAATTTCAACAAATAAACAATAAGAAATCCTAACCAAGCCTTTCTTTTTCATTCTGAAATGCTTTTTGAAGTTGGAAATTCATACAATACAGTAATTTACATTGGAATATAATTATACAAAACGTACACGTCCTCATAAAATGATTGTTGGACAATTTGAGAAACAAACCTTCATCTCCATTCCAAGTATATGTTTACTGACAAATTCTAAGTTTGTTGAAGTTTCTTGTGTTGAAGTTGTAAGTAATTTAGTAAATGAGAAGGATACATAGTAGAACAATGTTTAAAATTAGTATTTTCATTTTTTAATATTATAGAAAAGTCACTGAAACACATACTTATTAGTTCCATTGTTATCATCATTGTTATTATTATTCAGACAATATTAAATTATTACAAAAGCATTTTTTTTTACGATTTTGTTTGTCTTGAAAATAAGTTTAGGCCTACATGTGAAAAACATTTAAATAAAACTTCAGAAATCAGTATTCATGCTAGAATTTTCTTATGATCTGACTTCAAACACAAAAGGAACTAGTTAATGAATCAGTTAGGAGCAATCAAACTTTATTTTCCAAGTAAAAGCAGTGATTACCTCTTCATACCAATAGTTAAGCGCTTGGTAACATTATCATTATACATTACTTCTCTATGTAGAAGCCTTAGCTTTTAGAAAGAGAAACGTTGGGTAGAATCAGAGATACGTATCACACACACAAAAAGTGATAATTACTACTTTTTTAAAACAGTAGAAGTGGAAAACAAAACTTAAACCATATTGATTATGATTTTATATGCAACCCGAGCTCGATTTTATAGGAGTCGGTATGTTTGGGATTTCTTTCGGTATGAACATTTCTTTCAAAATTCATGGCTACGAAACGCCATCTTAATTGAAAATTTACGATAAAATAATAAACCATTATTTAAATATCATATTGATGATGTTGATATTTATCTGATAACCATAACAAGGAACTTACTTCTCATCTTCCGCTTATACTAGCGGAAATCAGAATCTCAAGCATTCAAGGCCAAATTAAATCTGCGTATTTCTTAGAAACTACACCTGCACGTTTAAAAGATTTACGCGAAAAATAACATTACACTTCGCTCTTCACATACAAAGGTGTTCTATCAGGAAATACTCATACATGTATATGTTAGAAAGTGAATTAATAATAATAAATTTAAAAAAGCGCAAGTGATTTTTAAACACATCTCATTTATAGAGTTCATAAAGTTATGATGTTTCATTTAAACGTGATACTACAAATATTTCATCGTTTTATAGCTATGTTTATAGCGGAAAATAAGTTGAGACTTAAATTGTGCAATACAACCACGTATACCAGAAAAATGTTCAGAGACGAGATATGTACCAATCTATGTATTTCGTTATGCTGAACAGAGTGACATGGACAAATGGAAATCCTCATGTGTAGTTTTTGAGAAATATATGAGTTTTGTAAACCTAAAAACTAGAGATTGTGTGATAATTACACCACTTATTAAGATGAAGCTGACACTAAAGTATGGCTAATGAGATATAGCTCTTAATTAACTTTTAAACGTATGTTTGTTTAATTATAATATTGTCCGAGTATTTGGAGAAAATCGAAAAAAATATAGTGCTAGAAACTATGTTCTTCTTTGCTAATAATAATTGATTGTTTTCATTCAGCTGGTAGGAATCATTTACTTCTTTATATACTGGATATGCAAAAAAGATACATTTTTAAAATAACAGATTATGGCTGTTGTTCCTATCTTTTACTAACGATGACTAAAATATCCTGAACTTTGATTAACATACTGCTAACTACGACAGACGTACTCCAAACTGTGAAGAATACGTAACTTACAATGATCAGCCATTTTAATATCAATAATTATAATTTTAATTGTAATTATGTTTATCTGTTAATCTGTAATTATGTTTACCTGTAATGAACGAAAATTTCTCATACTTTTGTCTTTTCTCAAAAGTTATTACATTATGCGATGGATAGTAATCATTACGAATCGGTAACGTCAATTTTAAAATGAGAGAAGTTAAAAGTGTTAATGAAATGTATTGAAGTGACCTATATGATCTTTTTTAAAATTGCGAGGAAAAGGAACAGAACAAATGGAAATTGTAAAGATGCATGAGTTGTTCCATGAAGTAGAATAGGTAAAAATTTGTAGATGATCAAAATATTTAGTTTTGTGCTTAAAGAAAAAATATGAGAATATACTTTTGACTTGTACGAAAATGACAAATGTTTACAAATGACGATTTACATAGTACTCATTTTAAGCTTTGGACCATATTATCACAATAAATTACTTGCAAAATAATTCTATTCATTTCTAAATAACAATCAACAATAATAGTACTAGTCAACTATTTCAGTATTTTGATAACAACTATATACTTTTTGTAACGTGAAGTAATTTAACCATTTAACCACGTTGTGCTACCAGCAAATTTGTCAATGGTTCTTTGTAATGTTACTGAAAACTTTACCATGGAGTTAAATTGCTAAAGAAATAACTGTTTAAAGGTTTTCTACACCATGTTGACAATAAAGATGAGAATGGCAGAAAGAAAATGAGTTTCTCGAAAATATAATTTTATACTTCATATTTCTTTTCCGGTATTTCACATTTGTCAATAAATTTTCACATACATCCGTCATGAGGCCATCTTAAAAGGATAGCATTTAGGGTTTCGACATTAATTCATTCGATCAATTTCATTTCGAGGTAGAGTGGTGACATTAGACACTTTTGAAAGTTAAAGTGAAAATTATTTTTAATTTTAAATGGGTAGTATTTTTCTTGTCCTACCAAAGAAGCAAGAACAATGCCATTAATAGGTGATATTTTTAAAGTACTGTATGTGAAATAATGGTAGAGTGCACGGACACGTTTTTAGGTTTCCAAACTATGCATGGCATAAGTATCGGAAGTCTTACGGAACAGTTTTGTCCGTTCGTCCGTCGATCTGACGACAGGACCAACAGAAAAACTCTAAAATATATCGGAAAGCGGTTTGTGGCAATCGATTCAACATCAGAATGAGTTCCATCTCTTTCGTTAACCTTCTATTCGAACCAGAAGTGTCTCAAACTACCCATTTTCAATTTTAACATTTAACACTATAAATCGAAAATAGAACAGCGAGAAACGATTTTTTTTACAAATAATTCAGCGTGTCAAGACAACGTAACTATCCACAACGCTGGATTGGAAGTGGTTAAGTTTACTATTACTTCCGGTTTTAATACCGATTTCCTAGAGCAAAAACGGTAAAAGATATCAAGAAGCGTTCCTTTTTCATTCTATTTAGCGTCCCATGAATAGGTTCCATCTCCTCCGTTAGAGGTCTATGTAAATCGGAAGTGGTTCAAATTAACCATTTCCAGTTTCAACGTTTAAAACCCTAGAAGAGAAATGGTATTAGACAGCGATAAACGGTTTACTTCAATCGATTAAGGGCTTCACGGGAGCACATGATCACAATTCGAAACACTCTCTTCAAAACAGAAATCATTGAAATCTACTGCTACGTCTGATTTCAATATTGAATTCCATAGAGCAAAAACGGTAAAAGATGTGGAAATGAGGTTTCCTGCAATTGATTTAGCTTGCCATGAATAAGTTAGATCCTTTCCGTTAACATTCCATTCAAATTGGAAGTGGTTCAAATTAACCATTTCCGGTTTCAACACCCATCATCATAGAAAAGAAATGATAATAGATAGAGACAAATGGTTTTAGCAACCGATACAGCATCTCAAAAGTATTTATATCCTCACAACCCAATCACTATATCGAAACCAGAAATGGTTGAGTTTATTAGTACTTCTGGTTTCAATACTAATTTTCATACAACAAAACCTATAAGAGATCGAGAAGCTGCTTTTACTTGTAATCTATTCAGCGTCTCAAGAATAGGCTCTTTCTCCTCCCTTCACCCTTTCTTTAAACCGGATGTGGTTGAAATTAACGTTTTTTTTTGTTTTAACCTTTGTGGCCATAGAACAAAAATATTAAGGGATAGCGAGTAATGGCTTGTTGGTATTGATTCAGCGTCCGAGGAACAGGTTGTATCTTTGTTCTTATTACTCAATTACAACCAGTAGTTATAGGTATATTACTTTAAGTTTTAGTATTAAATTTCATAGTTTGGAAGTCTACCGTAGTTTCAAACTGTGAAACGCAACTTACTTTTTTTAAAATTTCAATCATTTATTTAATACGTTTAATATGCTGGTATTTCATACTCTAGAAAAAATTTAAAACACAGTTTTTATGATACTAAGATATAGAAAAAATATATTTACCGTAAACTTCCATATTTCTCTTTCTCCTTAATTTTCGGAGGGACTAGACCCTATGAACCCACTTGACAACGTGTCTGATAACATTATTAATGATAGATGAGAATGAAAATTTTGACCATATACAGCTGATTCCATTATTCGATTATTTGAATAGAAAAAAGTAACAAAATGGAAACCCCTCCAGCAGATCTGTTGCCAGAACACTATAAGACAGAGGAAGCCGAGATAACTTTTTGATGGGCTAATTTCATGTTACATTCATTCATAGCTTCTTAGTATATAACTGCTGCTATTATTATACACGACTTTCCTTCATGAGCTTGTAGAAACAAAAACATTTCAAATGCTTTCAACATTTAACACAGTTTAGTGTGATTTTAACAGCTTTCAAAGATTGATAATTGATCACTAAATGAATATAGAATTCCACCAAGAGAATATAAAACATGTCCGTCTCTAGAGGAGAGTTTGGATCATCTGAAAGTTTCATAAAAAGAGCAAGGAAAATACGGAAGGAGCCAGATGAGCACTATAAATGAAACTGCCTTCACCTAAATATTTTAATTTCTGGAAACAAGAAATGACAAATCTATTCTTCCTTTAGTGATATAAGGAATCGCTGTTAAGTCAATAGGGTCAGAAACTATGGTAACAAAGTGGTCAATTTTTAAATGAAAGTCTTTCGCCTCTGATTAAAACAATGAAGCGGAAATACTATTTAAAAAAATGAATATCTATTCTATCCTACAAACATTTAAAGTTTTTGAAAATAAGCTCTAAGATTTTTTGGCTTTTTAATTTTTAAACATTTATTTATTTAAACAAACAACTGAAAATTTCAGCCGGGCTGAGAACTCCTGACCACCTCGTACTTACTGGGGACTTGCCTCTTAGTCTTATGTATAGAATAGTCACTGTTTTGGTGTATATTGTATGAGATTCATCCAAGTTGAAAACATAATCCTGACACCCTTAATACTACATCCCACTTTTCATGATTTTGGTGTTGTAAAAAGACGTAATTAAATTATCCTAACACTCAAGATGACCGCTTTTAATCTAGGCCTAATATCTACCGATTAGGAAACAAGAACTTTATCGGTTTCAGTTGCGCTTTATTGGTCATCATTAAGGAAAAAAATGAAAACAATGTAGATTGAATAGAAAAAACTGGGTAGGGCAGGAGCCGAGTTGTAGACAGCGTGTAGATCCTTCCGTCTGCGCGGTGGCTGGAGGCATAATCGGATGGAGAATGCTGCTCAATTGCAGGAGAAGAATGCGTTATTATTTTTTTCCTTTCGACCGTTCCGGGTGAAGATAACAATGTTTTAGTCTGTCCCTTTAGGAAGGGCTTTTTAATAATTTCATTTTATGGGCATGAAGAACGCGTGATAATTGAAATGAAGGTGCTTCCTAAAAGGAAGAAAAAATATTGAAGATAATAATTTGAGGCAAGGGTATATGTTTGTTGAATGATTTACTTTACTTATTAAGACTCATTCAATGATACAGTTTTAAAACAAGTGCTGAAATATGACAAAAATAAGCATGTAAACAAACTATCCAGTATATGTATTTTTATACATCAATTTTTACTTTAACTTTTCAACGTGAATTGAATCTAATTGACATTTTATAGGTCCTTTTCTAATTACAAGAAATATATTCATAACTGATAAGAATATTTGTGTGACTATCAGGACTGTGTTTGTCACGGCTAGGAAAAGTGAAAGAAGAATCTGTATAATTTGCTACAGGAGAATAAAAATTGTCAAATATTATTGTCAAAATTACTAGCATAGATTATTTGTAAAGAAGAAATAATGAATAAATTCGTAACATTTAATATACTTTTTTCCTAAACAAGTTATTGAATAAATATAGGGTTTTGACATGTACGTAACAGTAATAAACAGACATAACGTGATAACCAAGTTACAGTATTGTTGAGGTATATAAAGTTTAAGTTACATTTAAATACTTGGCCACAGATTTAAAAAATTAAATGAAATGGCACAGTCGGTAGAATGGTGAAGATCTAAGTGTCAGTATCTGAAGAAAGGGCAGAGAAGAAATATAGAAATTGGAGGGAGAGTCTTGTCTACGAAGAGATTCCGAAAGAACGTGTAATAGGTAAATTCCGGCAATTAAAAATGTAAATTCTAAAAAAAAAATGTAAATTTCAAAAATAGAAACAGCAAGATGAAGAGCGGTAATCGATAGTATTTTTAAAAAATAGAAACGGGAGGGATTGCTAATGTCAGCTCGGATCGATGTAACTTTGGCTGCGCATAAGTCTTACATAACGACTTATAAACAAGTGTCCACTTACAGTACATACCTATACCTAAATATTCACTTTCTCTTAATGTTTCTTGCCTGATATCTGTTGACAGACAGACATTCAGACTAACGGACGCACAGTGGGATATTTCGGTCTAAAAGTTGTTCAAAATTCTAACTAAAAAATGCTAACTGACAGTAAATTAAACTTTGTTCCTTTGATATCACAAGAGAGTAATTCTTTTTCACTTATATCAACAGGAAAGCTATTGCATATTAGAAGTAGTTATTTAGTGTTTATGTACACTGAACGTTTTTCTAGTCGGCCCCTGGTAAACAACGGCACTTATGATTCGATTTCTATTGCTGTTAAATTAAACAGGTCTAAAAGTCGAATTTTAATACAGATGTATGCAAACAATAGTGTTAGCACAATGTAAATATTTGCTAAAAAGAAATTATTGCTTTAAAATATAATATAGATCTTAAACGAGTATTACAGAGGAAATATTTTAGGACTTTCATTCCTTAGAATCGGTTTGAAAATAGCTTCTCGTCTTACTTTTGCATTGAAATTCCCTAATAGAATATTCATATAGTGTCATAGAAGTTGGTCAAATACGCGTTTTATTATCTGAAAACTGTCTTTTATATAATCATCCTTATTTTCTATTGTTGCATGTACTTTTAGAAAAAGAATACCACATTATCGACCATTAGAAGTAATTATAAAAGGAAGTTTATCATTAATAAATTCAACACGTTTAATTTCTGATATTATTAGTGTGAGAACGAGAAAACCTGTTCCTAGTTGATAATTTTCATTTCCTTCCCTATAAAAATACGTAATACACAGCATTTCCAGTTTACACGCTCCCATTCTTATCCATCTAATTTACCGAATTCCTACCAGGTCCATTCCATATTCCTCTAACTCGATCGCTGCGGAATTTTATTTCTGACTTATATAGACATCTTATATTGCCGTGGTGATACAAATCCATGTTACATGGGCTCTAGTTTAACAGACACGGAATTTTATGTTTTTTTCTAACATTGGGTTGAAATCTTACTGTAAAATTTTATTTGTAAAACTGGCAAAAATCAGGTATTGCGCACTGACTTTCTCGATTTTTGGCGAATGGTCTCAAAATCGTATTACAACACTTTCTTATGAAGAGGTCTGTGAAACTGAATATCAAACGTTCATAAAATAAAACATGTCGTAAAATTTAACACCATTTGGCCACTTATGTGACTAACACAGTAGTATTTGAGTAGTACTGAATTAGTTTCTTGTATAAAACATATTTATCAAATTTAACCCGAATATAAATTCTAGGAGGACAATAGACTATCTCTATCCAGCTCTTACAATCTGACATATTACAATCTGTATGATTATTTACTTAAAACGGTGTTTCCCAAACTTTTTTAAAAATCTTATTTATCTTTTGTTAAAGTCTTTGATAATCGTACCTGTTATTGCGGTAAACATTTTTAATTGATATCACTACTGCACATACCACTACTACAAATAATAATAATAATAATAATAATAATAATAATAATAATAATAATAATAATAATAATAATAATAATAATAATAATAATAATAATAATAAAATCAGTTTTAAAACGGTTTAGATTATGGAGCTAAGTATAAATATTGGTTGGAATGGGACTAATGTTAGTTGAAAGCTCTTTCAATTTCGATTGGATGAAACTTTCTCGTCGTCATTATAACATCAAGTATGATAAGAATAATTATACATTTGAGCCCTGTTTAACCGAATTTGGTGGAGCTGATGGAGCTCCGGTTGAACGAAAAAAATCAATTTAACCGGAACGAAAATTTTCCTTGACGCACTGTACTGTATATTTTAACATATTTTTGATATATTTTCAACATAAAACACATTATTGACAATATATAGTTCCCTCAAAAGTGAACATTGCTAAAGAAGAGCTGTAAAAAATTCACATTGTGAAAAGAAATGTTTTGGCTTCTTTGTAGTAAAGGCTTTTTCTAGCGATTGGATTAACCTGGAAATTTGGTTAATCGGGATTCGGTTAAATGGAATGTATTATATATTATTTGCATCATAAAGATGTCTTATATTTCATTACGCGACGTAATTTATGGTCGTGGACTCATGGGTTAATATGTTTAAAAAGTAATTCTATTAGATTCATTGTCCTCAAATTCGTTTAAGAAGGAGGATTAGAAATGTATTTAAGTGTGGGAACTTTCTACCATTTCTAGCATGAGCAGTAGTTTTTTAAAGTAAACAATAAGTATATTTAAATTAATTACATCAATTGACATGAATTTCTCTATTGTTACGTTTTACAGAAAATATTACAAGTAGTAAATGCGTTGCTGTTAGAAATATGTATGTCATTGTTAGGGGAAGACAAACAACAGTAGATACAACCTATTCTTAACAATGTTTTTTTTTTAAATTATACAATACATAAATAAATAAACAATTTGTTTCAGCAGAATAAAAAATAGTAGGTAAATTATTATTATTGGCAACAAACAACATACATATTACGGCCATGAAAATTTGTTGTTCTTGAATTATTCGAAAAGTACGCACGAGAATTTATCGTCAATCTTTTCGTTTTGTTCAGCTTAAAGTTTTCTCTTTGGACAACAACATACTTACCTCTTTTAGTTTCTATGCCCATTCTAATGGACGTGAAGTTTATCCTCTTATTTCTTATTTTCATAATGAAATGCTTTAGTTGAGAATATTTAGTACCTTATATGGATACCAAATTGTACTATTAATAGGATAACCGTCTTCTTTATAATGGGAGCATAATCCTGGGACATTAATACGGGATGGCGCCGAGCCGACTGACATTTCAAACTTGAATATTGCGCAGGCGGAATAATTTCTTGGTTGACGGGGTGGAATCTAAAGAGGAAAGGACGCCACGTTTTATGGTCAGTTGCAATGGAACAATGGAGCATTATGCTATCTCAGTTCGTGGTTACTGCGAAATGAAGTCTATGCCTGAATTGCAACGATTTTTTAGACGAAACTTTAATGTTAGTCGACATGGTAAAGTTCCGTGGCTTGGGTGAAGAAGTTTCAAGAAACTGGTAGTGAGTTGGATGTGTAACATGGAGCTTTAAGAACAGTGGGAATTCCTGAGAACGTAAAGAGACCAACATTAAAGTTTTGTCTTAAAAAAACGTTGAACTTCTGGCATAGACTTAGTTTCGTAATAACTACGAACTGAGATAACACAATGCTCTACTCCAATGCTCCATTACAACTACCCATATAATGTAGCGTTCTTTCCTCTTTCTGTTCCCACCCAGCCAACTAATATAAGTTACTACGCCCCTGAGCAATATTCAAGTTTGAAATGTGTCAGTTGGCACGGCGCCACCCTGTATATTAATAGATTTTCTGAAATACGGAAACATTTTTAATGATTACAAGAAATCAGGTTTGAAAGAGTTAAACATAAAGTAATTTTTGGGTAAATCTCATTAACTATAATGTGTACTGACATAATGAAAAACTTAATGGAAGGTATACTTCAGAATCCGTACCATCGTAATTGGCGGCGAGATTATTATATAGCATCAATTTTTAGTTTAACAAAAAATATTTTTCTAGATTTTCTTGAAAACTAATTATGAGAATTTACACCCAACCTTTACCATTTTATTCAGCTCAATGAGATCCTGAAATCCATCGATTAGTATATATATATATATATATATATATATATATATATATATATATATATATATATATATATAAAATCTTTGGACTTCTTTTCCGTTACACGCTAGTATTATAGAATTAGTTTCATTATTATTCATCAACAATAATGATTGAGTTCCATGTTTAAAATGGATAATTTTCTGCTGAAGTTCCCACCTAAGTATTGGTGGTCTGTAACAGCACGAAGGTGGCACAACAATATCATTCACGTTCCTACTAATAGCAAATTTTGTAAACAAAATAATATATAATTTCAAACAATATATTTCTCAGTTTGAAATGACCAAAACAATTTTGCAAATAACATTATGTGTTAATTTATTCTTAGAACGTATCCTTGGTCTCTATCCAAAGTTGTTGTTGCGTTTTCAAATTAAGATTCGCAATTTCATGACAGCATAATTCTGATCCACCTAACATGCAATTACCTAATAACGGGGAAAATATCGCAAGGAAATTAGTTGTGATGTACATTTATTTGTATTAGAAACACAAGATAGATTTCCAAATTATGTCATGATAAATATGGAAAATCTTATGGAACTACTATGTCCATCTGTCCGTCTATCAAGATGTATCTTTGTGACGGAAATAATTTGTCTTGTTGCTAACGACCACATTACGTTTAACCAAACAATCAACAAATCAACAAGTATCGGAGCGAAAACGGTAAAAAGTAGCAAGAAGTTTTTTTTTTATTATTTTTGCAATTGAATCAGTCTCAAAACATATAACAAACAAAACATATCAATAGAAACCCATACCCATAACAAACATACCCATAGAACGAAAAAAATAACCGAAAACGAGAAGCGATTTCTCGCAAACGACTCAGCGTCTCAAGACGACTTAACATGACTGTCCACAACACTCTACCGAAACTGGAAGTGATTTAAATTTACTAGTACTTCTGGTTTCAATACTGATTTTCATAGAGCAAAACTGGTGAGAAATATCGAGATGCTGCTTTTTTTTTTTCCAGATGACTGAGGTTGCCAAGAATAGGTTTCAACTTTTCCGTTAACTCTATATTCAAACCGAAAGTGGCGGAAATTAACAATTTCCAAGTTTCAACATTTATTACCATAAAACAAAAATGGTAATAGATAGCGACAAATATTTTTATGTAATCAATTCACGGTCTTAAAAAAACACATACACAGAACTCACAACACTATCAAAACTAAAAGTTGTTCAAATTTGCTATCACTTCCGACTTGATACTGATTCCATAGAGCAAAAACGGTGAGAGATATTGAGGTGCGGTTTTTCTGCAATCGATTCATCTTGTCAACAATATGTTCCATCTTGCCCCTTAATCTCTACTCAAACTGGAAGTCGTTCCAATTTTTATTGCAATAGACCAAAAATTATGATTGCAAACTGATTTTCCAATCGGTTCAACCTCTCAAGAGAACATATAATCACAACTTGCAACAATCTACCAAAACCGAAATTGGTTGAAATTTACTAATACGTCCTGTTGAAAACGGATTTTCGTTGAGCAAATATGGTACGAGAAATCTACATGAGGTTTTTTTGCAATCGATTCATATTATCTTGAATAGATTCCATGTTTTATATTAACCCTTTATTCAAACCGGAAGTGATTCAAAATCTATTTCTGGTTTCAATATTTATTCCAGAGAACAGAAATGGTAAAAGATAACGACACTTTTTTTTTGCAATCGATACAGCGTTTTAAGAGTATGTATATAATATTACAACCCGCATCATTATATTGAAAACAGAAGGGGTTGACGACTTTAATAGTACTTCTGGTATCAATACTGATTTTGATAGAGCAAAAACTGTAAGAGATATCGAGGAGCGGATTTTAACAGTCGATTCAGCGTCCCAGAAATACGTTCTATCTTCTCTTTCAATTCTCTATTCGCACTGGAAGTGGTATAAATTAACGATTTTTGGTTTCAACCTTTATTTCCCTAGAGCAAATGCAATAAAGGATAGTGAGTAATCGTTTTTTGATCTGAATTCAAAGTCCAAGGAACATATTCTATCTTTTATCTAACTTTATTGCAACCAGTAACAGCAGAGAACCACTTTAAGTTTAAATATTAAAGTCTCATAGTTCGCCAGTTTATCATAGTTTCATACTATGGAACAAAATACTTGTTTATCAATTGAGTATGATCAAAGTTTCAAAGAAGGAAGACAAGGAGATTGAACGTCTTCTGTCATTATTTTATTACTGTGTTGGTAAATTTAGCAACTATTTCAAACATTATTCCTCTTCCACACGTCTTCTTTTATTGCGAAAGTGATAGCTTTAACAATTTTCCATAGGTGGGGATAAATCTCGAAGTCTAGGGTTATTATCACTTTCCAGTCATTCCCGTTAACGAAACACTGGTTTCAGCAACTCAAGAATATTTCTTTGAGTTATCCTTCCATTACAATCGAAAGTTAAGCTACTACTTCGGTTTTAGACGCCCAAACTATGCTATGCACAAGTGTCGGAAGCCTTATGGAATTGTTTTGTCAGTCCGTTCGTTCGTCTTTTGATAAATATCATAGCAAAACCAGTAAGAGATAACGAGATGTTTTCTAGCAATCGATTCAGCATACCAAGAATATATTTCTTCTTCTGCGTTTAACTCTTTATACAAACTGAAAGTAATTTAAATATTCAATTTCCGGTTTCAGTGTTTATCACTACAGAACAAGGTAACAGACAGTCAGAAGTTGTTTCTTGCAATCAATTCAACTTTCCAAAAATAATTTCTGTCTTGTCCGTTAACCCTCTGTTCAAACTGGAAGTGGTTTAAATTAAACATTTCTGGTTTTAACATTCATCGCCATAGATCAAAAATGGTAATATATAGCGACAAACAGTTTTCTGCAATCGATTCAGAGTCTCACTAGACCACATCGCCACAAATCGCAACACTCCGTCAAAACCAGAAGGTTGAAATTTATTACTACTTCTGGTTTCAAAACTGATTTCCATAGAACGAAAGCACTAGAAGAAGCAGTTTTTTGCATTTCAGTGTCCCAACAATTGGTTTAATCTTTTCCGTTACAAATTTATTCAAACCAGGAATAGTTCAAATAAACATTTCTGGTCTTAACATTTACCTGCATAGAAAAGTAATGGTAATAGATAACGACAAATGTTTTTCTACAATCGATTTAGCGTCTCAATAAAATGTATTATCATAACCCTCAGCACTCAAACAAAACCAGGTGAGGTTTATATTTACTAGTACTTCCGGTTTTAACATTGATGTCCACAGAACAAAACCGGGAAGAGATATCGAGATACGGTTTCTTGCAGTCGATTTAGGTTGCGAAGAATAGGTTCGATTTCCTCCATTAACCCTCTGTGCAGACCAAAAGTGATTCAAATTAACGATTTCCGGTTTCAGCATTTGTCACCACAGAACAGAAACAATAATATTTATAGATAGCGATAAACGGTTTCCTGCAATCTATTTAGCGTCTAAAGAGCATATATTATCACAATTGGCAACACTCTACCAAAACCGGGAGTGGTTGAAATTCACTTCTGCTCCTGGTATCAAATCTGATTTCCAAAGAGCAAAAACTGTAAATGATATTGTGAAATGGTTTCTTGCGATCTTTTCAGCGTCCCAGGAATGAGTTCTATTTCCTTCCTTAAACCTCTATCCAAACTGGAAGTTGTTCAAATTAGCGATATCCCGCTTCAACATTTATCACCATAGAAAAAAAAAAACAGTAAGTGATAACGAGTAATAATTTCTTGATATTTATTGAGTGTCCGAGAAAAGGTTTTATCTTTGATTTTATTACTCTATTGCAACCAGTAGTTATAGATATATTACTTTAAGTTCGAGCATTGAATTCGCATAGTTTGGAAATCTATCATAGATGCATAAAGTGAAAGAAAACGAGTTTGTCTTGTTGAAATATTGGCTCTTCTCTTTAAAAAAAAAACGAAAGTAATTTCAATTACGCAAAGTTGTAAAGTATGCTATTTTTTATCTTGTCATAGTTGGTTATTAAGCTACTTACATTTTAAATCCCCACTCAGCATCTTGTAGTGAGCAGGAGGAGCTTGACGTTATTAAAATACCAGACTTAAATTAAACTCTAGTTAAATGTTTCTTTTAATATTACAACATGCAGATTTTTGTGTCTTACAGGTAGGGATGTACGAAATTTCGATCGATTTATCGATATTTTCAAACATCGGTATTGAATTTTTCTGACGATATCTCGAATTTTATATTTTTCGATATTTTGATATTTTCAATATTTTGATATTTCGGTATTTTGCTATACTGCAATATTTTTATATTTTTCATCTAATACAGTATAGTACATAAAAATTGAAGTTATCTTGTGTAGGATCGCATCACTTGAAACTAACTAAACTGTTTTTAATCAACTTTGGAATATAATTATTACCTACGTCGAACTAGTTTTATTTTTATTTTTTTTTAAATCATGATGCTTTGATTAAAATCGGAATGTTCATAAATCTATTCTCCCCATGTGAAGTAGGGAAATTTTAGATAATTTTCTTATAAAACTTATAGTTGTTTCATGTTATACAATCAAAATTCTTCAATAATGTTATAATTTAACAGCACAGTTGCTAGCCGCCTGGATTCTTTTTTACTTTGAGTTCCTAAAGTGATAACTATGAAACTCGTATATAAACTTCTCACCTGTACCAACATGTTTGAAAATTCCCTTTTTAAATGTGGAGGAAAGAGGGTATTATTTAAAAATATTTTTTGTTATATATTTTTGTGACAGCATCACGGGAGAAAGGCTTGTCAGTTGAAATGAATTTTGAAACAAAGCAGTGTTACCTTCATGAAGCTTCGGTTTTATCGTGTCACTTTGGTTAAAGGACACGATAATAATAATAATAATAATAATAATAATAATAATAATAATAATAATAATAATAATAATAATAATAATAATAATAATAATAATAATAATAATAATATCGGCTTGTATTGTACGTATTTTCACATTGTAGCTACGTGACGTTTACAGTGAAATCTTGCACAACGTCTTTACTAGTACTTTTTGAGGAGGTATGCAAGCACGCACAGTGTTCATTATCTTATTTGCCATCTTTATTTTCGTGTATGTGTATTGGCCTGCTATGTGGTATTGTTTCCAGGTAGTGAGACGTCTTTTACATACTCTTGTCAACTCAATTTACGTCATAAAATATCCTGGAATCCCTAACGTTCTTTGGGGAACCCATGCGCCGCCTTTGCACAAATCTGAAAACTGCAAATTTGGATAGAGCAGGTTAGGATTCTTTGATGATATCATGCCGCATCACGTCTAAGCTCAGTAGTTTGTGCAATATTTAACTGTAAACGTTTGTTTTCCCACGCTTTCGGCAGCTTATAACACGTAAACTACGCGATTTTCGCCCTATGTTTATTAGAACTTTTTTGTTTGTTTTGCTTTCAGGAATCACCCCTCTGCTTTTGTATAACGAACTTAGCGCCATATTGTATATATATATATACTAGAGGTAAAAATTGGAGTTCAGCAAATCATTAAACATAGAAAGTACAAAATGTAAACCAAAGCTTAGTGTTGATTTGAATTTCATTCCTCATCTTTGGCGCGGGAGACTCTGGTTCAATTCCGAGCGGAAGTTCACGTGCTTCAGATAACACGTTAAGCTGTAGCTCCACCTCTCATATGGCCCTGACACTGAAAGGAACGCTAATCCTCGATTTAACCAACCAACGAGGAAATTATTACTGTCTATTATATATAATTTAGTTGATGAGGTCTAAATGAATAAACATTTTATTTATAGGATTGGGTGAATTTAATTATAAACTGAGTCCTGACACCACAAACAGAGTACAATTTATAAGGAAGCTAGATCTATACTCTTAAACCACTGGATATTTCATTACGTTAGAGAATATTAACCAAAAACAAATGTCCAGACCGACTAAAATATTACATTCTTAGCCGGGTAGAGAGACATTATTTTCATATTGAATTACAGATATGATTAGTTTTCAACTTACGACATACTACACACTTGTGAGATACTAGAAGCCTGGAAATTAACCTTACTTGAACATCAGACCAGTTTTTCAGACATTAGAAAATTAAACAAGTAAATGATCGGAAAAGCAACGAAATATTAATAAAACAGATTTTATGAACTCAGATGAGAGCCTTGGCAATCGCCTTAAAGTGTCTCTGGAACTGATCTCACAAACAATGCCATCAAAATAATACTTTACTCCTGTTCATTTGCCTGTTATAATTTTGATGTCTTCATTGGAGCAATATTCGTAATAGGTTTATTTATTTCTGTTATAGTTTTGTTTTCTAAAAACAATTCTTCAATCATAGTTTATTATAAAAAATTGATTTTTTTCTCAGCCATACTTGATATTAAACACTCAATTCTTACGTGGATGAACAGCATTAGTGTTCTTTCCCTCTATTTTTGAATATCTTTTTGTCTATGCTTAAGCTTCAGTCGTCAGCATGAAGCATGAACGAAATTGTAAAAAATCAATATAAAGTATATTACACATTATACAGGGTGTTTCAAAACAACACCGACAACGTTTGGGAGGTGATTCCTCACGCCAAGATAAGACAAAAAGTATAGACTAACTTGGGTGCACAAATGCTTCCTTTCGGAGTTATAGGCTGCCGAAAACATGGAAAAATGAACTTTAAAGGTCCATAGCTCCAATACTATGGGATTTACCGTAGTCGTCAAGACTTCACTTAGAAACAAATAGGTGCCGTATCCAAATATCCAAGTTTCAGAATCCTGCTCTACTTTCGCAACAACGTTTATAGACGTAGTTGGTGAGTACTTCTAGTTATATACCCGTAGCCAAACTCCCTCTATAAAAATTGTTGCGTGAGTACCTTAGGATTGTGAAACATGGATTTCTAGATAGGGCAGATATTAGTTCCTAAGTGAAGTCTTGACCCGACTACGGTAGGTCCCATAGTTTTGGAGCTATGAACCTCTAACCTTTTTTCATGTTTTCGGCAGCCTATAACTCCGAAAGGAAGCATTTGTGCACCCAGGTTTTTCTATACTTTTTGTCTTATCTTGGTATGAGGAATCACCTCCCAAACGTTGTCGGTGTTGTTTTGAAACACCCTGTATAATATTACAAGTATTCTTGAAATTCAAGTATCGTGCAAAAGTCTACTCTCTGTCCTCTCTTACTTCTAAGTAACCAAAGAAATATTGGTTATGGTGCTTCACCTCCGCGCTTACAGAAAGAAAAGCAAATTACACACGTGATTTTCGACGACGAAGTTTTTCGAAAATGCCTATTACAATTTCGTTCATATGTAGTAAATAATTGCTTCCTACAAGATGACATGACATTATTCAATTTTAGAAAAGCAATCGAGGAACTTTAGTGCGGTAGTCCTTACCTTTTCTTATTATTAGGTGTTTCTCTCTCTCCCTCGCTTTTTATTTATTTATTTTACTTTTTAGTGTATTATTTACTAAACTCATGCAACTTAAAAATAGTTTTATATTTTATCTGTTATTTGTTGTTCTTATTGTATATTTTAAGTAAAAAAAAACAAACAGATTTTTGAAAAGCACAATGCGTTCCTTCTTTTACGTTTGGTCTTTTGTGTGATAGTTACTTACATATTTCTCTTTCTATTGTACTCATCTTTTTCGGCAAAATCTTCATTTTACACATATAAATCAAGTACAACAGCACCATGATTTTGCACCAGTTTGTTCATGTACAGCAGATAAAATTGTTTCAACTTTCAATTTATTTTACATACCTTCATATGCAGCATGAAAGATTAATTTACATTGATATCATTAACAAATATTGTATCTGTTGTTCCTAATTATTTTTAATCAAATCCATACCACACCTTCAAAATCACAATATGTTCTTTGTACTTACAGTTTGTTCGGAAGATTAAAAATGGAATTAGAGTTATAGATGGGCTACTTACGAAGCTATACTTCTATTTTAACATTTTTCAAGCTACCACTAATTGTAAGATAATATTAGGCAAAATACTGAATGAAATGATAAGGCTTTTAAGATTGGGCAATACGTCATCAAGACGTACAACGCTACAATTAGCTTACATTCATATAGCTTAACAAGCAGATTTAGTGATACTATGATTATATCAATTTTTTAAGTACAAATATATAGCATTGGAAGGCATTGATATCACTAAGATGTCATAACATGAACTGATATATATCAAGATCAAAATGTTATCTAACAAATGAAGTTTGTAGTAGTCACTCGTAACCAACACGCTTTCTGTGCGTTTTTTTTTTTGATCAGTGGTGGAGAGTCCACCTCTGGTGCGTGGAGTCCCTGGTTCGATCCCAGCCCACACCAAGTGAACTTTCTGGCGGACAAACACCGTGTGCGTGGGTTTTCTCGGGGTTCTCCGTTTCCTCCCACTTTCTTCATTCCACCATTTCATTCCTTTCTCATCATCACCTTCTCCTTTAGCCTAGTCGGCATAAGAGTGTTACGTAAAACTCAAAGATTTCATTTCATTTCATTTCTTTAGTTTGATGTCTGACAGGAGTACATAACACCGATAAGAATTCAACTAATGTTTGAATTCTACTTTAAACAGCAAGTCACACCACACATAGCTTCTGTGCCTAAAAGCTGCTTTAGGCTCTAATTAATACTATTCCATGTAAGGAAATTTTTCCAGTGTTCTTCGTATTGTGTTGCCCATGAAATGAGAATTAAGGTTTTCTTGTCTTTTCCCACAAATATTGTAGAGGCCTCGTCTCGGTTCCAGAAGGATTCTTTCTCGGCTCTTCTATATTATCGGAAAGCTTTCTCTTCTCGTTTCGTTTTGTAAATTTAAGTATTTGATCCTTTTGAAAGTAATCTTGGTAGTATTTTGCACTTGGTAATAGGAGATTCAGATGTTATATACGAATAACTATTGAATAATTAACATTAGTTCGAAATTCGAGAATGGTCTGAAACAACGTGATGCATTATCGCCATTACTACTCTACCTTGTTTTGGAGTACGCTATAAAAAAAATCAAAAACAATAACCAGAGCCGAGCTGAATGATATTCACCAGGTTATAGCCTATACTGATGATGTAAAAATAGGGGATGATAGGAAAATAATAGAAAGAAGTACTGGGGTTTAATTAAACGCTTGCAGGGACATGGGTTTAGAAGTAAACGCAGAGAAGATATGTAAAATTTGCCGGAATCGTAATACTGCAAATTAAGGATGCGTTAAAATATCATATAATAATTTCGACAAAGTGGACACTTCCAAATATCTAGGATCAATATTAACAGACCAAAATCATACCCACAAAGAAATTAAATGTCGGCTGAAAGCAGGGAATTCCTGTTATTATTCAGTTCAAAATCTTTTGCCGTCGCAAATTCTGTCGAGGAATTTGAAGCTTAAAATACATAAAATAACACTCATACCTGTTGTGCTGTGTGGTTGCGAGACATAGTATGAGGGAGTTGCGAAAAATCTGAGGGAAGAATGCAGACTGAAATATTTGAAAACAAAATCCTGAGACGAATATTCGAACCCAAGAGAAACGGGAATAGGGAATGGCAGAAACTTCATAATGAGGAACTGCGTAATCTATACCATTTACCAAACATTGTTAGGGTCATCAAGTCTAGGAGGCTCAGGCGAGCACGTCATATAGTCAGAGTGGAAGAAAATAGGAATGCTTTCAAAGCTTTTACTGAAAATCCAATCGGAATACATCCATCAACAAGAACTAGGAGCAATTGGAAAGATAAGATGAATTACGCAGAAATAGGAGTACAAAGTGGAAACTGGATCCAGTTGACTAAGAACAGAAGTCAATGGAGAACTTTTGAGAAAGCGGCATTGAATTTTCCCGTTCCATTAGTAATAGAGTTAGTTTAAAACAAAACGTTACATATCATTAGGATTCTTAATTAATTTTCATGTATAAACGAACATAAAAGTCGTTCGATGCACAACACTTTTGACTGATAGGTATAAGTAACAGTAATAATAGTGTACAATTAATGAAATATTAGAAAAGACGCTCCATTAAAATTATTTTATGTAGAAATCAGGGCTGCCTTATTCCTAATATGGAAATAATTTCCATAACAAAAAAAAATATACTAAACTTCCCGAAAATGTTGATGGATGCTCTTTTATTATATTTAATCAGTATAGTGTTTTTATACCTAGGTACTATTAATTATGTAACACTAAAACAGTATTTGAGATGTCAGACTTGAATGAACTATTGTTGCCCACGAAACTCGTGATAAATTTCTTGTCTCGATCCGGAAAAGAATTATCTTGTATCTCATCTCATCTTGAATTTAGAAAGGTATATCTCGTCTTGTAAGCAACAATAATTTCGTAAAATTTTCTAAATCTTAAAGATCTGATTTGATTCTTGGTGGAGTAATTGGGAAACCATATTAAGCTATAGGTTCAAGTCTCATCCAACCTTAGTAAAGTAAAGGGTCGTTAATTTTAACATTCTTTCGCTGTATAATTGTACTTTTTTTTTATTGATGATTATCATATATTGTACATATTTTATAACAGACTATCGCCACTGCAGAAGTTTCGGTTCTAGCGATGGAAAATTTAAGAGGAAACCATGTGATTGTAGTTAAACTATTCTCGTCTTTTAGAATCAGAATAATTCTTTGTAATAGTGTTGGATAGATTATATTTAACAAGTTGATATAGGATTCACATATATGATATATAAGGAAAAAATTCAGTTAAACAGAAGTTAGTATTTAAAACATGTTTCGTTACATACATGTTTCACTATATGAATATTTTTTATGCTCATACGAATATCTATAATGTCAAGTAGAAAAATAATAATACAGTGTGTAATCACGAATAATTGCAAGGGAAGAATAAACAGCACTATAAATCTATTCAGCTCCAGAAGGCAAATAAACTAAAATATATTACTCACAAGCTTTGCTTTTAACAAATGGTCTAAATTCACTGAGTAATGATGTGAAGAAGATTATATTTTACACATCTTTACAAAGCAATAAGCTCGTATATAAGAGAATACTATTGTGATTTTCAAGGTAGGTTAGTTAATTCGTCGACTTACGTAATTCATTAAATTATATGGTTGTAGTTTATAAATATAAAGCTCTTCAATTTCTAAGTACGAGGTACACTTTATATCGTTGATCTTCTTTTAGTAGCCATAAGAATAAAAGCGTAAGATGGTTTTACGTTCTTGGCAAACATATTAAAATTCCAAGAAATCACACCACTTAGTTGAAATGGCGCCAAATAGCATCAGATTATGCGCACGGAACATGATTTCAAGATAAGAGTGTGAAGTTAAATATTGGTTGCAAAATGGTTATAAAACCATACTTCAGATATAGATGCAGACTTTCGTCTTTTTTCAGGCATAATCGTGGGACATTAAAATCAAAGATTTTGCTTTTTTCTTCTTTTTAATTTTTCTTATCATTTAATTCATATTTCTAAAAAAAATCAATTATAACGACAGTGTATATCGTACACAATATAAATAACTCATCAGATCTTTACCAAACTTGGCATAGACCTTGAATCTCTTAGTAGGCATTTGCACCTGGGTTACAAACCATCAAAGTTAGAGTTTCAGTTGGGACTTACTGAAACTCTGGTTTTGTTTTTCAGAAAATACTAATTGCTGTCTAGAATAAGAATTATTGAAAAATACATGAAAAAATTTGATAATCTTTGCATTCACATTAGTTAAAGTAGATCACTATCTACCAAGGTCGGTAACTCAGTTACTCTATGCACGTTTTGCAGGAAACATAGAAAACGTAACATAGACTAAAATAAACAATACTTAGTATGTCAATAAGCTTACTAAGGTGTTCGATTTTTTTTAGCTTAAACAACATACAGGAAATCCACTTTCTCCTAAAATATTTTTATTAAAAATTTTCAGAGAAACAGACGTTAGGGTAACTGAGTTACGTCGCACGGTAGAAGAAGAGTTAAAGATTAATCTGAGGTTGATTATTATTAACCTATTAACATGTAAATAAATTGACTGTGTACTTATAGTAAAGATATGATATCAATGAAGGATGATTTTTCTACAATTTGGATACTCGTCTTCAAAATAACTTACTAAATCCATGATTAAATAATTCTATGAAATGAGATACGCAAAGGATTCATTACTGCAGAAACGAAAGCTGGGTAATGGGGTACTATCCGTCACAAGCCAATTGAATCAAGATTGTTGTATCATCTCATTAAGATCCTGATTTTATATCCTTCGACCTTCTTCTTGGTCTATCTAAATGACTCTTATCCTTCACTACATAACTAGAAATTAGAATACCTAGAAAGCATTTCATTCATCTTAGTAATCTCGATTTTAGCCTGTTATTGGTATGAGTTCCTAGCACAGGTGTCAATTGTAAAATTCCGCATTGTTTAACTTTCTCTATTCATCGATTTACTTCCACATCAAAAATGTTTTTGTGAATTCTAAGACTCTCCTCTTCGAGTTTGTGTCCTTGTTCCAAATTCATATGTTGCGACAGGAAAATTCATCAGGAAATTTCGGAAAATTCAGGAAATCATCATCGACATGAAATTTCCTTGATCATCTTCATAGATATTCTGCCATCACGCTGATAGGCTTCTTGCAGCGAATGAACAAACTCCAACCTCCTTCAGTTCTCCAATAATCTTTTGGCTTCTACGTACGATTTTTCCCTACTTTAGCATCATCCACCAACTACAGTCTACATGTAATTCTTTTTCTTTTACATCTTTTATGTTCTATCACACCTACTATTCTGATTCTATGATACCCTTTATTCTCCATTATAACGTTTATAATTTCTTTCTCAAATAATTTTCTAACCAATTGTTTTCTTTTTTGTAACTAACTATATTTATGTTTCCTCATTGATTTTTCGTTCTGTTCTGTTTATTTCTTTACATTCACATTTCTTAAATCAAAGTTTTTCTCGAGTTTTCGCAATATTCTGCGTATAGTAAAATATTCAATAAACTTTCTTAATTGTATTCATCGATCCCACTCCCTTCCCCTTAAAAAGTTTTCTTCATTTCTTGATTTTATTCTTTCTTCTTTTGTTAATTTTATTCTTGTGATCTATTCTTTCAACAGTCGCTAAAAGATTTTACTGGCCACAACTATTTATATTGATTGATTGGAGATAAAGGGGAACTTCAGCTCCGATATAATGTATGTTTAAATTAATTTACGTCCTGTACTTCATGAAGGGCAAATGGAGACTCACGACTAAGTTTCATCAGGACTGTGTATAAGAAATATAGTTCATTTTTTTTAACTCCATGCATAACAGGAAGAGTCATCATATTATACCTACCGGATTCGAAGCCGAGACCTCCTAATTGCAAATCAAGAATGTTAACCATTAGCCTACAACCGCAGGGAAAGTTCTCCTAGTTGCACTGTACGTTAGTTGTGACGTAATGGCCTTTGGAGGCACTCTGCTTACCAACGAAAAATTTGTTGAAACAGCTATTCTCGTTCTTCATTTGCTTTCTAAGGAGTTTAGTTTTTCAAAACCCCTTTATATGCTTACTATACATAAACAGTGCCCTTCGTCTGGGAGATCAAAAGTCTGAAGAACTACTTATTGAGTTATCATCAATTTTGTTCAGGGTATGGAAAGTCGAATTGAATTCGTTGATAGGAGTGATCCATCCATCAGAAGTGGAAGAAATCAACCATTTTCGGTTTATACGTTGATTACTATATGTTGATAAACGGTAATAAATATCGAGAAGCGGTTTTGTGCATTCGATTAAGCATCTTAGGAATAGCTTTTACTCATCGTGAACTCTCTACTAAATCCATAAGTGGTAGAGATCAACTACAATCGACCTCTATCGATCTACATAGATCTACATAGAGGAAAACAGATAGGAGATACCGAGAAGCGGTTTTCTGAAATCGATTTATTTTCTAAAAATAAGTACCAATGTCTCTTTTAACTCTCGATTTAAAATTAAAGTGACAAATGAACCACTTTCGTCTATAATGTTGATTGCTATAGAGTAAAAACTATAATAGATAGCGAAAAGTGGTTTTCTGCTATCAAGTAACCTCCCTAAAATATATATTTTGTCTCCAGTCTCTACCACTTCCGGTTTCAATATTAAATATCATGCCATAAAATGCAAACCCCTTCACCCGTCACAGTGCTACTTTTTCTATATAGGATATAACTATACCAAGAATAGTATATAAACACATATGACGTACAGACTCATCCGGTGATTCTTAACTTTGACATTGTGGTAGACCTGAATATATTTCGTACGTAGATGAATAAGTTTCCTATGTAGACCTTTGGCACTTGTTAACAAAGTTGGAATTTGGATTTAACAAAACATTTCTATAAAAAAATACAATTTGCTATTTAAAACAAGATTTAGAGGGAAAGGCATGGAATAAACCTGTTAAATGGTATTTTTATTAAATGTTAAGTAAATCAATGTGTACATATAAGTAATATTAGCTGCGTAGTTCAACTATCTCTTGAACTTATATGAAACTCTCTCTTGTATTATTATGTATCTGATGAAGCCTAAGGTTTAGTTAGCAAAACTATTAACATCAATACTTTAATAAAAAACGTTGTCCTTTGATCAGAGACTTTGTGTTAGTTCTATTTTAATACATTTATCAACTAGAATCATTGAATGACAATTTTTCCTGCAATCTTGTAACTCATACTCATAATTATAGCGTTTTATGGTTACAAATCTCTTCTATTAAATCTGACTTGAATATCCTAAATAATTGAGACTTTTTTAAAAATAAATATTATTTGGCGAAATGTAATTTGTTCATAATTTCAAAATTCAATTTAAAGTTAATGTAAATTGTGACACTGGTATAAATGTTTTAATTTACCGCTACAAAAATACCCTTCTTTCATGAGTTTTGCTTATTGCTAAGATTTTTTTTTAAATAATGCTAATCATTAGACTTTTTTTGACAATTTGTTTTTGTGATGGAAGATAAGTTTAATTACAAAGTGATTGAAATTCGAGAGAACGATGTTTAATGAAGCTAATACTACTGGAAACATTTTGCAGTCAACCGCAATCTTTGTGGAACAACTGAAGTGTAAGGGAATATCGTAAAGAGAAGCAAGGTGTATACTAAGACTTTACCTTAGAAGACTCCAGAGAAAGCGAAAAAAAGTGGAAGAGGAAACGGCAAGAATAGCCCATTCTAGGCGATCAGATAGAAAATTTTCACAAGAAAGAGAATACAAGCATGTATATTGTTCATTGCAGCTTTTGAAATATTCATCATGCATTAATAAATCAAAACTGCCCAAAACACCATAAATGTTAATTACATTGCCGAAACTGTTATGCAAGTATTTTTAATACATTTGATGTTTTGGTCACTTTATTTTATTAATACAAGTTGAATATAACAGTGTTCATCAAATCTGTCCCACAGTGTATGGAAGAGGAGGTTAATGTCAAACTTTGTCAACATACCTTGGGAAAATTCAAATATACGGCACCAAGTTAGGATTTTTCTAAAATGGTTTTGTAATATTTACAGAGCACAGATAAGTTGATTAAACAATATGAACTCAAGGCACTGTGATAAGCTGTCCCTCTTGTCACACTTCCCAGATTACAAGGTGAAACTCAGGAAGGAGGGATATGGGATGAAAACCTCTTCCCTAGAAATTCTTAAGATTACACGAAATAAAATAGAAGGTTTAAACAAATCTTTCCCATTTTCTTTTCGAGATTGGATTTTGCTATTCCAATTACAAAGGTTGTGAGTACCTCAAACGTGTTCAGGAAGATACGTGGATGAAACTCCAAACGAGAAGAAAAGTTGAAAGAAAATACTATTTTTACACACTTATACTCTCTTCTTTCCATGTAGCCATCAGCTTTTACCCTCTTAACAATATCCTTGATTTTGTGTTACGCTAATTCCGATAATTTTGTTTCTTGTTCACTTTTCATAAGGAAGTACCGTTTCGGAAATAGAAAGTCAAGGTTTGAGACTTACATACACATGCACATTTATATCATTACTTCTATTGGACGTAGTTTATAAGGAAAAGAAAATACTTTCTCATATTGCTACTTTTCCTTGTATCAATGATGATGAAAAGCCACTATTAACACAATAGTTTTGCTTTCTCGTTAGTCTGTAGCTAGCAGAGCATTGAGTTAGGAAGAATCTGAATCTAATATATATTGTTAGTAAAGTTGTTTATATTAATTTGTTAAGTAATTGATTATACTGTACTTTAGGTCGTTATGTGACACGCAATTATGAAGGTTTGATTGAGTTAATCAGTTCCAGCACGGAGGCTACACGAGGCGTAACCTACAGCTTAACGTGGGATCTGAACCACATGAGCTCCTTCCTGAAATCAAAGCTGTGAAACCAAACCGAATCCATATAGCCTATTGGATAGACATTTAGTTATTTATATTTATTTACTTATAACAAGATAGTTAGTTTCAAGTCTCTTTGCAGTTACTGCGTTAATTTGTTACATTTAACTTCATATCTGATTAGGCTGTTACTTGAAGTTTAAATTTTCCAATTACTTTAGGTTCAAAATTTTTTTTATTAGAAAATACCTCTTGATTTTAATTTCAGTCATCATCATCATCATCATAGGTATTCTGCCTTTATTGGCAGGTCACTTGCCGCAGCTGAGAAGCTTCCATACTCCACGGTCCTCCGCTAACCTTTTCGTCTTCGCGTATGATCTTTCTGTTTTAATATCATCCATTAATTGTAGTCTCCTTCGCCCCCTCCCTCTTTTTCCCGCCATCATACCCTTTAGCACGTCCCTCATGATACAATCTCTTCTTAGGCAATGTCCCAACCAGTTTCTCTTCCTCTTCCTAATAATATCTAAAAGTGTTCTTTTCTCACCCACCATTTCTAACACTCTCTCATTAATTTCAGTAATGGAATGAAATCAAATCATCAGTTTAACTTCAAACTTTTATTTACCTGTAAGTGAAGAAAACGGAAGACATTAGTGAATGATGATCGGTCTCCTGAAGAGAATAGAAGGCAAAACATTCTTCGAGTAAATAAATAGAGAATATGTTGTCCGTAGTTTATTTCATACGGTATCTAACCACACACATTTGGAAGAAGATATTAGAATTCTACGTGTGAGACAAAGTACATCTTATAACAGTTGCGGATTTAGGCATCTTACGGTTATGGGGATTTTATGGCTAGAGGCCACTCGCCTGCCACTACTTACCTGACTGTTCACTCACAGTTCAGTTGTAGTGAACGTTGGGTCCGTAGATTAATATAAATAGATGACATCACTCTACGTTTTCTGACTGGTGTTAAGTGTGAACTATGAAGTCATTTTGACAGGATCTAGGTTTGCTATTTTAGAATAATAATGAAATGTACACAACCAAACGAAACGTAAAATGTTACATAATAATTTAGAAAAAGAATGATCCAAATGTTGATTTTTTTTTTTGTTTTGCGGCCTCTCTGAATTTTTTGATCCTAGGTTACCTTGCTTGCCAGGTCGGAAATCCAACGCTGCCTTACAGTGATGAGTTCACGATTCATGTTAATCTTAAACAAAATTATACGGATAATGGAAAAGATAAAATTAGTAATATCAGCTAAATAGACGTACAGCAAAGTAGTCATGTACAAAATATAAAATTACTAAAAGAAATACCACGTTTGAACTATTTGAATGTCTATTAAATAGGAAAAGTCATTATGGTAAATATGTGATTTGTACTACAGTTTTGCCAAATCTGCATATATGTACAGGGAAATTTCTAAACCACTATTGGCGTTTACGGAGAAAGACTATTGCAAGATCAGTGATATACCTAATCAAAAATTTAATGAACTGATCAAAGTTATATGAACGAATGTAAAAGTTCATGTGTAATTTTTGAAAAATGAAGAAAAACTAATTCGTCTGTAAACTTAAAAAGTTATGCTGTACGAGAACTATGCAACTTATTGGGCTAAAACTGATGCGTAAATATACCCTTACTAAGTACTTGATTTTGACATTAACAAGATGACAATATATAATATGATTCGTGAGATATAACAAACAACTATGATTAACTCTTAAATTTTAATTTTTACTTAATTATATTATTGTGCAAAGGTGATACATATATTAGATAGATGATATTGAGACTAACTAAATTACATGATTGAGGGTAACATCTTATATAAAGGTTTCGTGAAAAATGAACTTTTATGTCACTTAAAAGTATGTTGTGTGCTGTTAATAATAATTGATAGGTTTTAGTCTTCTTGGAGAGATATTTACGGTATATACTCTATTAACTAGCACATATATTTATTTTTCTTACTGCATAATTTATTTTTATTTAATCTCGCAATGGTGATATACATAGCCCATTCCTAACAGTGATTCACATCCCACTTGTAATAAATAGCATTCAGAGTGTATTCACGTTCATGTGCAAATCCTTGAACTACAATTGAACCCTCATCATTGAGTTACCATCGATAAACCGTAGCATTGAACAATTGTCATTAAACTATCATTGAACAACTACAACATAGAACAAGCATAACTGAATATCAAGAGAAACTATAGTTTCGAACATCTGGTTTGAAACATTCGTTGTGATGAGTACGTACATTGGTTGTACACCCAAGTACTAATATTGAACAATGTTAAATTAGCAATATCAGTCAAAGTATAATATACCTCATATTCATGTGAAAACATTGAACAAATTATTATTATCATACGTTGGGCAGCTACATGGTCTATCTTACTTTGTATCTTGTATTCTTTCACATTTATTCACTTACACTGTACATATAGAATAATAGATTGTTTTCCAAACCGTCTCCGAAAGGAAACTTGCAGGTAGACCGAATAGAATAGGCAATTGCTTATGTTTAGGGTGTGGAAAATATGCGTTCGTTTTCCTTTGTACTTTTTTCCTGAAGTCATAAATTTTCCTTCTCTCCTGTTCCGATGTAACGTATGCCAACTCATTATTATTCATTTGCAATGATGAAATTTTCTCAAAGACTCCATAGCAAGATTTATACATTGCCCTTGGTTAAAAACTCTCCTAAGAACAAGGCTTAGTTACTTACTTAACCTTAACTTATGGAGGTAGCGAAAGCATTCTTTCTTGATGCCGATCAGCATTGACATAGTAATTTCTGTTCTTGAAAGCAGAAATGGTAGGCGTAAAGACCTAATGGAACTATTATATTCTAAAACGTTTGCTGTTTTACGCAATATAAGACTTCAATTAGATAAATCTGGTTTCACCCTATCCTTTTCTGCCTGTGTAGGGTCGACATTTTTGATGATTCGCTACTATCTTGCTTGGTTCCAAACATTATTCTCTATTAACCCCTTTTCTTCTAACTTCGTAGTCATACAATTTATCTATCTTCTTTTGCGATTTCCTCTTCCTCTTTTATCTTCTATTTCTATCTTTCCTTCTCTCTTGCCGACGTAATTCGTATTTCTTCTCATACCATGATCATATTACTGTAATATTATCTCTTGTATTTTTTCAGAGCACTTTAACGCTCTCTTATTCTTTTGTTTCTGATCTTTTTGAACCTGATATCACCGCATATTCACGTGAGCGTTTTCATTTCGGCTATGTCTAGTCTCTTCTCTTGTTCCTTCTAGATTCCTCAAGTTTCTGTTGTACAGTATCGCTAGTCTCACTTCCCTTTCACCTTGACACTTATCATTTTGTCACGAAAAATACCTGATATAATTTTACAATTAATTCATCCCAGCGTAATTCTGTGATCTATTTATGCATTTGAACTCACATCCTTATTTCAATTTTAATCTAAATGCTTTAATATATTATTTTCTTTGGATCTTGTTGTTCTGTTGTTCTGTTGTTACGGTTTCCTTTGCATCTCCTCCTAAATTTCTATATGCTGTATTTAAAACTGGATTAACTAAACTTTGCGTTTCATTAACATTATTCACCATTCTATCTTCTAGTTTAAGCTGTTCATACTAAACTCCTTGTTGTTAGAATCTACGCACTTAAGAGCCAGACATAGACGTTTTGCAATCGGGGCTTATTGAGGCTCGAGCGGGTTTAGACGCACTATCCTAAAATGAAACTCACACTCACTAAACTTAATAAGACTCGCGCTAGCTTACAAGAAAAGGTCCCACAAGTTGTTGCTCAAATCTGATTGGCACATAGCACATCTGATAGAGCACCATGAGAAATGAAAATAAGCAAAACTTAAGGTACTAAGAACCAGAATAGTAGGAGCAACGTGGCTTCAAAATTTGAATATCAAAAAATTATATTATGGAATTGTGTACGTTTAAAGTAAATATCTTGAAAATCGTTAAAGCAATCCAAACAGAAGTTGCAAAATATAATGAAAACAAAATGACCGATCGAAAACCACAAACAGTGTAGCAATAGGTGAAGCAATGTTGCCAACTCAACACAAAATATTCTGTTTGAAATAGCACCATATACAAGTGTGCACAGATTTAAAATGCACTATCATCACTAAACATAACAGTGAAGTGTAGTGGTACAGTATTGCACACTGTTGGAGCTACGTGTGCTGAAAATGTACAATGGAGAAGTCTGATATGTAGCAATAGATGGTAAGAAAGGAATTCATTAGAGAAAATGAGGGATCTGTATTACACTTCCGTGGTCCCGGTGAATAAGCAGACAACTTTGTTTCCATAGTAGAAAATAGGAATGGATAGCCAATGTGAAGATGTTAACGGATTAACTGCATTAACCAACTCGACCGAGATAATCACTCTACATGTCTACTAAAGAAAACAGAATTCAAAAATTCGTTTATGTTCACGAGTTATCATTAAAGTAACAGATGTACAAACTAACATTACAATCTAGTAAGTATTTCTTGCGTGATCCTAATAAGATGAAGATTTGAAGAATAGATATGGATGATATGAAATTTCTTCTCATTACTAGAGAATAAAAAATGACAGTGAAATGAAATCTTTAAGTTTTACGTTCCACAGTTATGCTGGTTAGGCTAAAGGAGACGGTGATGATGAGGAATTAATGAAATGGTGGAATGAAGAAAGTGGGAGAAAACGAGAGAACCCCGAGAAAACCCACGAGCACGGTGTTCGTACATCACAAAGTCCACACGGTGGGAGCTGGGATCGAACCAGGGACCCCAAGCTCCGGAGGTGAACGCTCTACCACTGAGCCACCGGGTAAATCCCCCTTTTTTAGTACAGAAAAGAAATAACTTATAGTTGCAGGAGAATCGACGTTGATTTGATTGATTGAAATTTCAATCCTTTTAAACTACCGAAACGAAACTTACTGCATAAAACGGAAAGCATATCATTTGTCTGAGGCTACTGTTTATGTCAGACAACAAGCTTGGACCAAGTACACGGAAAGTATGAGCACAGATGCTTGCTAACGAAGAGCATTATTAGAGCTGCTTCAACAGATTTGACAAAATTAGATATTATGATAATATGACCTTGTGCCTTGTGCCTTGTGTGTTCAAGGCCATAGCCAGAAAGTGTAGTCTGAGGAAGGAAGTGCTATACTTCCGAAACCGTTACTTTTCTAGTTTATTTTTTATAATAAATATTCTAGCCAGCCTTGTAAGAAAGCTGTTTTTCTTTAGACAAAATTAGATATTTCATAATTTATCATGCTGGAGAACTAAGTTTTCTGTAACCCTTTGCCTGTTTGAGCCCAGCCGTTAATGGACCGTTCACAAAATTGGAAGACTTTCCTTGTGACTATACGTTAACATGCACACTTTCGGGTCGGAGTTCAATTTCCAATGGGAACACACTTAAAGCTGCAGATGTGCGTTAACCAACCACAAACAAATCAGAACTAGATCTCCAAATAGTTTTGGCAATGTGGTTTGATATGTAAAAGCGTGCATATTATTAAGACAAATTATTTACAACGCAACTCATTTCTAAATGGTATTTCATCATAAGCGTTGGGAGATGAAACAGCCTGAAAGTGAAATAGAATTTGGTACGAAGAAGTGACAAACGAAGAGTTAAAAACGTTTATGTATAGGTTATATTCTCATATTTACTATAGGATATTGGTAGAGCGAAACCAGTAATCGCATGTATGAGACCTCAAATGAATCGATGATTGCAGAAAGATTTCAAGTCATGTTTTTCTGAAATCTGGTTTATGGACGTTTTCCAATTTTCTAACGAAAAAAGCAACTTTGTGCATAGACAAAGCAGGTGTAGAAGATCTTATAATGGTATAAACGTAACACTGAACTATAGAGTAAGTCCAAGGAAGGTCTGTAATACTGCGTTTAAATAGTTTTTGTTTAATATCTCGAAGCTGTACAAAATTGACTCAGCCCTTTTCTGCAATCACCAATTTAATTGTGTTAGTGATGAGTAGAAATGCAAAGATAGTAAGCTAATTCTTTAGTATAATAAAGCGAATCTCAAAACATGTGTCTTAACGTGAGTAAATAAAGATTACTTGAGCTGTAAATAAAGTAGCTAATGTATTACAAGATTATTGGACGCCCCACAGTTCAAGTTCAATGATAAAGTTCAGACTTGCAGTAAAAATTTTCATAAGAACAGGAGGAATTTTCACATGTACACTTTATTGAAATCCATGGGTTATATCAGTGGGATTTGCCTGTCATGTAACAATATTTGGTTGTCCAAGTGATGTCCTGCAACTAATCCGAAATAGTTCAGAGATATCTGATAGGAATCTCACACGAGGTTTTACTTCTGTGACATAAGCGGACTGAATTTCCGCAGAATTTCTATGGGACGTCTACATGGAATAATAGGACATCCTAATATCTAATGGGACATCCTAATACCTAATAGGACATCCTGGTACTAATGTGCCTTGGGTTTGAAGAGGTATTTACGTTTCATATAATTGAAGGACTACGTTTCAGGTAATTGTATTTTTTTTTAAATAAATAGTAGTCCTCGAACTGAAACTTACCTTTCTTAAGAGATTTACTGTGCTTAACCAATAAGATTTAGTTTGGAAATCCAACAGATTTTTTGATTATGTAATGTATTTGAAGTAGGTATTGAAGACTCAAGGTTAAGATCCAATGTGACAGTGTGACATTTGGAGAGGAGTTTAGCAAAATGTTAGATCGATACCCTCCTATTTCATGTTTCAAATTATGTAGGAAGAAGACAAAGATGTTAAGAACTCGCAATAATGTGGGAGAGCTCCCTCGTGGCTATATGATAAGCGCACACATGTTTGGAGCAGAAAACCTGGGTTCGATTCTCAGTGGGAGCTCATGTGGTTCAGATCATTGTTAAGCTGTAAATTCATCTCTCTTATGGCTTTGCTGCTGAAAAAGAAGCTAAAATATTCAATTCAAAAATAACGGGGTTAGCACTACCTAATAACGGACTTACCCCGTTAATAAAATAAAGCTTAGCCGCTTAAATGAAAAAGGTTATTCAATATTCAAGATACAGTGGATTTAAGCGTTTTTCGTATGAAGCCAGTCCACTTTTCCATAAAATATAATTGTCGAATATACAAAGAAAATTATTTTATACGGATTTCTCGATTTTCCATAATTTTTGGAAGCCAATGACTTTCGAAATTTGCCCTCAAGTTGAAAAGAACCATCAGCGTTATCTATCATGTATATCACAGCATCAACATAAGTTAATACAGTTAACGAGACCCTTGTTATAACGCTTATAACTTCATAATTTTTGGACTGATTCTTACTTCCCGTCCTCTTCCCACACAAAAGGATAGAAGTAGGAGCCTACGAAGAAAGTATTATCTAACAATTGATTAAACGTGGCTGAACTCAGGCATTTATTTATTTTGTTGAAGAAAGAAGAGGAAACTAAATAATTTTTAAAAAGTATAAAAAGTTAATCAACAAAGATCTGTTCATAAATTGTAGACATTTACTCTTCTCGATTTGACTCTCCGAAAGCAAGTTTACAATTTTCTTGTATTGTGTTATGTGGGCTGCCCAGTCAGTAGGAGAGCCCTGGTTAACATCACTCTGTGGAGAGGCCGGTCACTGTTAGATGATGTCGACAGCCATTAGTCTTACAACGTAGGTGGTTGATGCGATACAAATGAAGTGTTCAAGCAATGCAAATATTTTCGCCTCTAAGTATGCTCACACCCATAATTTTATTCAATAACCTTGTCTTTAGCATAATAGACTCTACACGTTGTGTATGGATTTTTCAACATACGTGTGCACATACTATATTATGCACATTATAATAAATAGTTTGTTTATTTAATAAATTCACAGTAATTAGCATGTATTCAATTGTGAAAATCATCCAATTATTGTATCTGAAATATTAGAGTCTGAACTATTACATGTGCGAAGTTTGTACAAAATATCAGCTACGTTATGAACTAGTAATGAACAGCTTACGTGTGTTTATCGTATTTCTGAATTTTAAAAATGGAAGAATATTGAACAAATTATTTTTATGACATGATTTTCTCATAATTACACATATCTACATACATTTTGTGCATAAAAGGAAGTAATTGATTTGTACTAAGCTTAATACGCTGATTACAATAATGCAGTTCTTTTTTTTTTTTTTAAAGTCACGTCAGGCTTTCGAGTTATTTGCGATTTCTTAACTTACTAACAAGCACAGGTCATACATGTTTTGGTGCATTATTACTAGGCTGCATTGACACAAATGTACTTTTTTTTTTTTTTTGCATGAAGCAAGAAATATGGAAGTGAGAGTAAAAATAACATGGTTTATGAAGATGAAGAAGAAAGGCCGTTTGTGAAAATTGCTCCTATCTTTCTTACAATTCAAATACTGGTTTTCCGTTTTTGAAAATTTCTCTAAATAGTTTGAGAGAGTTTTCTCTTGAGTTATACATGTTTATCTTCTTTTCGTGGTGATTGAAGAGATGAAAAAGAAATTAAAGTGTAGTTGTAACAACTCACCAGACATAGTTTGTTACGTTTATGGCGAATTTACTCCAAAATCGTGGAGAAGATATTTTTCTGATGTTCTAAAAGCAGTATACAGATATTTTGGATCTCCTCATGGTGATCAGGATCGAAAGTCGGCACCCCATATTACCGTAAGGCTGACTCAATCGCTGAAGGGTAAAGACTTGTCCTTCGGTGTACCAATGGTATGTCGTGAACCAACTAATCACGTAGAAGATTATCACTTCTGCTTAATAAACGTGACAGGGTTTACTTCAAGAAACAAGAAAAACATCCAATACCCTAATCTCCCTTCAGCTATATGACAAATTCCTCATGGAGCAGATTTGCCTATCCCAGTTCCACTATCTGCAAGGGAAGGGTTTTCTGAAGACAATTCACTGTTTCTGGACGAAACAAGAACACCGATATCAGGCGATTCCTACTTTCCTGAAGAAGAGGACAATCCTCACTTGGTAACAGAACAGGAACTGAACGATCTAGTTCGAGATCTGTACTTATCTTAGCAGCAAGTCGAACTTTTGGCTTCTCTTCTGCAACTATGGAACTTCCTGGATCGAGTAACAAAGGTGACCATGTTTATAAACAAAAGTAGTGAATTGAAGCCGTGACTTCCATAACCACACAAGTCCAGCTGAAGAGATATTGAGAAACTCAATAAAAACTGAATATTATTTGGAAATGTTGTCACCGGCCCCCAAGCCCATCTATCGCATTTAATCAAAATGGGAAAGATAATGTTGTCACGGCGAAATTACAATAACGCTAATTTTTGAGTAATTCTGTGATATTCTCAAGTAGATAAAAGATAACTAAAATGTGGAACAAGGTCGGCCTAGACAATATTATTTTACATGAGATACTGTTATCACGACTCACTTATCTGCTTTCGCTTTCCAGCCATTTAGAAAATCGGCATTTATTTTCGCGTTTCTAAATGACTGCAAACGGAAAGCTATTAGGCAGGGCCGTAGCTTGTGGGTTGGCAGGGGGCAATTGCCACCCCAGGGAATCTCCCCGACGTTCGAGGTGGGCTCACTTTGAGGCATATTTTTTTTACTCCATATACGATAGGAACATGAAATTATAAATGAAACATCAAACAGGTTCACTACATTACATAAACGAGACAGCACACAAAAGGTAAATAAAACAAGAGTGAGTTGTGGGTCCATTTCAGTAAAAAAAAAAAAAAAGTCTACTATTAGGTGCCCTAGAAATATTATGTATTAGTATGTCTTTGAGATTTGTCAATATTGTCTCCTTAATTAATTTTTCATGTATGAAACAAGCTCAGAGGCGCAACTAATGGTCCCGCAGACCTTGCCGTGCGGGAGAGCGTACAGGCTCCGGGGGGCCCATAAACAGTAAGAGAAAGATGGGGCCCAAGAATTAGAAAAAAACAATTTTTCGTAGGGGGCCTAAATACGCGTATTAATGCTTTCCCCCCCAGGAAAAGATCTAAGTTACCGTGCTGCTATTAGGGGACTCATGATAACGGTACCTCATGCAAAATAATATTGTCTAGGGCGATCTTGTTCCACATTATGATTATCTTTTATCTATTTGAAGATATCAGATAATTACTGTAAAATTAGCGGTATTTTAATTTCACAGTGATAAGGCCTCTTAAAGGGCTTTTTTTTGGCCTGGAAAGTTGTTTCTCTAAATCTATGTTTCTTGTGCCTATGGGACATTCGTGCAACAGAGAAACACTGCGTTGTTAAAGAATGTCCAAAAGGGATGAATTAACTCCAGTGCAACACAATGTAAAATGTGTATTATTATTTAATCCAAAAAAGGTGCTTCTGTCATCTCTACATATAAAACTCGAACCAATGAAGAATTTTGTGCAAAGTATGGATACACAGGGTGAGGGTTTTCATTATGTGCGAACGATTTTCCTAGGTTTGAGTGATGCAGGATTAAAAGAAGACGTGTTTATTGGATCTCAGATAAGGAAATTACTGAACGATGATTTGTTTGCTTGTAAATTGAGTCCAAGTGAACTAGCAAGCACGGAAATATTTCGAAAATTTTATGAATGGCTTACTTGGTAAACGAAGAGAAGAAAACTATGAAATGCTGATACAGAAACTTCTTCAAAGTTACGAGGCACAAGGGTGCAAGATGTCTCTTAAAATTCACTATCTATATTCCCATTTGAGTTTCTTCCCTTTAAATTTAGCTATTATGAGCAATGGACAGAGTGAGCGTTTCCACCAGGATATTTTGCAAATGGAGCAACGTTATAAGGGAAATGGGATCCGCCTATGATGAGTGATTGTTGTTGGTTCCTCATGGAAGAGAACTCAACATGCAAAAGAAGAAGAGTTTTGAAATGGTCTTTGCTGTAAATCGTTTTTCTTCGTCAAGCCTACATGTAAACACATATGTTATAACGAGATATACGTAAGTTTGATAAATGCTTTGTTTGGAATGTTTAGTAGGCTATTATATATATTAGAACTTCCTTTCATTAAAACTTATAATTTGCCCTTATAAGCACTTTATATTTTACGTCTCAAATTTGGTGATGTAGATAATCAACATCATCATCATAACAGACAATCTATGGGTGACACGAAAATACTGATTGCATTTTCGATTTCAGGATGTTTGATTTAGAAAGGATTAATACTTTTATCTTTGCACATTTTTTAAAGTTGAAATTTGTAGAAATGTGTTATCACTACCTATAATTTTCTTCACGAAGTGTGTCTTAGAAACGGTACCGGTATATGGTATTATGTACGTGTTATGTGTTTCAAGTTAAATCGACAACTTCAAAGTGAGAAAGAGAGAGACAATAAACAACTCCATTTAAATCACCTCTCTGCCAAACTGAATATTTAACAACAACATCAAAATATCTTTCAACAGCTAAATTGTTTGCAAGTATGGCAAAGTAAGATTGAACTACTAAGCTTTTAACAATTTAACATAATTATCAGAAAAAAATGATAGAATACTGTTCATTCTAGCTTTGGAACTGCACATAACCTAAGTAAAAATCAGAGGCGGATCCAGAACGGACTTCTGGGGTGGGCGGTGAGTTGTAATACTGCTACTTAGAGCTACTTTCAAGAGCTCCAGGTTCTGGGATGGGTTTTATTTATATATAAAATAAGAAAGTTTCCTCTTCTGGAGGGCAATTGCCCCGATCGCCCTCCTGCATTCGCCTCTGGTAAAAATGAACTCTGAGATACACTAGAAAAGATCATGCACTAGAAGTTTCAATTTCGTCCGCTAGCTATCAATTGTTAGAGGAAGTTTGTTGCTGCTGCCATCTAATAGCGATATGTGTAACTTTTCTACTATTCTTTCAATATTATATTCAATAATAGAAAATGGGATACGGATAGTTAGTTATTATCACTATTACTCGTGAATATCTTAACAGATTGATGGCATTACATATCGGCCGAGATAATTGCTCTCTCTCTCTCTTTCTCTCTCTCTCTCTCTCTCTCTCTCTCTCTCTCTCTCTCTCTCTCTCTCTAGCAGAAAATAGAATTTAAAATTTCGCATTCAGTCATTCAAGAGTTATCGCGGAGAGTAACGAGCGGACGTAATACACCGTCACCAGTAAAGATATTAAAGAATTTGATTCTATTTAGGACTCGGTCGAAGGAATCGTCTAGTTATCTATTGCATAAAATAGAATTTAGAAAGCCACTTTAATTCAAGAGTTATCGTGTAGAGTAATGGATGGACGCAATGAAACCATTGCCCATTAAGATGTTAGTCCATTAACGAATACAGCGGAGATAATTGCTCTGGCTATCTATTGCCAAAAACAGAATTTAAAAATTAACTTTTGTTCAAGAGTTATCGTGTAAAGTAACGTAATTTCATACGTGCGTAGTACTAATATTACAAGTCCCACCTGCGTGATCTTAATAACATCTAACCAAAGTAAGTACTTCTTATCACTAACCTGAGCTTGAATTACAGAGATGTTACACTTACTATTACTGATCTGTTTTAGAGACACATCCACGCTGGGGTACACCGGATCCGGACTTCCCTCTCCAAAACTTCGTAACTCAACTAACATTTATATACTTCTTAACACAACTATAGTTGTTTAATAGATATTATAATTCATGTAATCTAAAAATTTGATTTTACACTATATCAGTGCTCTTTCTTTTCTTATAACAATAATCCAGTTCTATCGTATATACGAGTTTATACGAGTAGTAGCAGTAATTAACAATTACCGTCTCTTCGGATGCAGAATAACACAGGTTCAATACTATGTAGACCTCCTCCCCCCTTCAAAAAGACTTTGGACCCCTCCCAACAACAATTTCTGGGTGCGCGTCTTGCCCGTTTTACAGATGTATTGTATCTGACGAAGATAATATTATATTGCTGAAAGGTACACTGAGAAAAAATTGTTGGTGACGTACTTAAAAAGGTAGGTTACATGCGTAATTCCTATAGTTTTTGGACTTAACTTACAGCAGACGTATAACTGAAAATGTTTTGTAATACTTTCCGTATAAGTGTTCCATCTGTACATACTTTCCGTATGAAACAATATAGGCTGTCAGGATCTCCATACAAATGGACGTATATAACATAGCTGAGGAATTTAACGTAAGTATATCCATGTGATATACGGAAAACTGTTAGATGTCAGAATCCTGCAACGGCATGATGTAACATCTAAGGAGAGTGCCTATGTAGCAAATGGATAACGTATGCTCCGTACTGATTTCTGTAGTAAGCAAGAGAATACCGTATATTTGTACAGTATACCGCTGTCCGGAGAACGGATATTTCTCAGTGTAACACAAATTTACTGATAATAACTGTATGCTTTAGTCAAATTCTATTTTTATTTTGAAAAAAAAAACAACAACTTCTTATATACTGTATCCATTTGCTTGCTACATAAAGTCTATAATTGCAGAATAAGTCACTTGTTTAACAATACACTAATTTTATCATTCATTATAGTTGGGAATGTCTCGATAGGAGGAAAAACTAGAAAAGGAAAGAGGTTGAAATGAAATGCAAATATGAAGCAACCAATATAACAATTACGTATTTTTCTTCTGTTTCTTTGTAAAAGAATTCCGTTGCAGTCAGAAAAAGGGTGACTTTTATTGTTTTAGCGATATTTTGGGAAAATTTCCCTACACTGTACCATGTTTCTGGGAAATGCCTTCTATTTTCTGAGTATTATGATTAATTAATAAAGCTAATTAGATTAATTAAGATATGTTTAAGTGAATCCCAAAATGAAGTCCGGATAGGAAAATTTTAGTCCACGAGCTTTCACGTCGAGAATGGCCTGAAACAAGGAGATGCATTGTCGCCGTTATTATTCAACTTTGTCCTGCAATACGCTATAAGGGAAATCAAAGATAGTAACCAGGGCCTAGAGCTGAATGGAGTTCACCAGGTTATGGCAAAGACTGATGATGTAAATTTAATGGAGGATGATAGGAGAACAATAGAAAGAAATGCAGAGGTCTTATTGAACGCTTGCAGTGACTTGGGTTTAGAAGTAAATTAAGAGAAAACTAAATAGGGGTCTACATGGAAGTGCGTCGGGATCGTAATGCGTCAAATTATAGATGCGTTAAATTATTGAATAATACTTTTGATAAAGTGGATACTTTCAAATATCTAGGATCAATATTAACATACGAAAACCATATTCACGAAGAAATTAAAAGTAGACTAAAAGCACGGAATTCGTGTTATTACTCAGTTCAACGTCCCTTGTCGTCGCTATTTCTGTAGAGGAATTTGAAGCTTAAAATGTATAAAACGACAATCATGCCTATTGTTCTGTATGGTTGCGAAACATGGTCGCTTACTCGGAAGGAAGAATGCAGACTGAAAGTATTTGAGAACAATATTCTGAGACGAATATTCGGACCCAGGATAAATGGGAATGGGGAATGGCCTAAACTTCATAACGAGAAACTACACAATTTATAGGTTTACCAAACATTGTTAGGGTCATCAAGTCTAGGAGGCTCAGGTGGGCAGGCCATGTAGCTAGGATGGAAGAAAGTAGAAACGTTCAAAATTTTAACTGGAAGACCAACCGGAAAACGACCATTAGGAAGACCTGGGCGCAGGTGGGAGGACAATATTAAGATGAATCTCGCAGAAATAGGTATACAAAGTAGAAACTGGATCCAGTTGGCTAAGGATAGTAATCAGTGGAGAGCTTTTGTGAACGCGGCATTGAACCTCCGGGCTCCATAGGCCATAGAGTTAGTTAATTAGTTAATTAGTTATTATGAAAATTTAAACCAAAAATCTTATAAGTATTGTCTTAGGTAGTTTATGAAATTGTTGAGAAAGCAATACCACTTATAGTACCAAAATATTCATTTACATGAAGATGTATGTTAGTTGGTACAATTTAGGAAACCATTCCTTAAATTGTACCGCTCTTCAACTATATTGCACCAGGTAAGTAATTTTGGAAGGAACATTTGTGCAAAGAAGGCAAATAACAGTATTATTGATTATTGTTACTGACATTACACTTATAACTATATCAAGCATAAATTCTTGTAATTATTTTGAAACAGTCAATACAATGTAATGTGTCTAACAAATATTTTCATTTCGATGTATTAGCATTGTCAAAGTATCTCTATGTCTAAATACAGAGACATATACAAAAAATCGAAGTTAACAAACGTTTATTCATATTTACGTAGAATACATCTTCGACTATCAAACTGTGAATAGAAAAGAAAGAATTGCTTTAAAATACGAAACACAACTTGCACTAAACTGACAATGTAGTTTTATGATGGACGAAATAGCCTATTTGTGAGCAAGGACTATAGTTACGATATCAGTTTGATTTCATCATAAAAGGAGACAAAAATATCTGAAAATGAATAATAATAAAATAACCATTATCATGACTGTATCCTGCAAGTTAATCATTCGGCCTATCACCAGCAATTTAAACACATTAATCACAGAATCTTAGTTAATTCTGTTTGTTGATTGAATTTCTGTTAGATTAAAAGCAATATTTCAAATGATTTCTGTCAACTGTCGCAATAATAATAATAATAATAATAATAATAATAATAATAATAATAATAATAATAATAATAATAATAATAATAATAATAATAATAATAATAATAATAATAATAAAGTTATAATGCTAGTAACAGCTATCGACAAATTACAATACTTTGTCAAACTTAAATATTATTATATTCACGTAAATTATTTTAAAAAGATAAAATATAAAATATATTTTAAAAGCTTCTTTCCTAAAAAAAACATATAGTAACAAAAAGTGAAAAACAAAAAATCGTACTATCATATGTACGAAATAAATGTTTTCAGCAAATTGCTCTTAAAATGTACACAACAATTATCTATGACTAAAAGGGAAAACATGGGGAGCGCTCTTATATACTTCTATATCTTTATATAAAATAATACGTGTTTCTCTGTGTATGTTATCAGATTTTCGTATGAAAAAGTCATATAGAGCCACCAAATATTGTACATACATAGATCTTCGCTAGATCTAATCATGTACGAAGCCTTTTTAAGTTTCGAGGGGAAAGTGCTGGGGTCAAAATGTATACTGATGATTCAGTACTTGTAGTCATACATTGTTCCATGAACCTCGAAGTTGTCTCGTATACGTGAAACTGTTACCCTTCAAGGTGAACCAATCATATACTCGCACTTTCACTGTCTCTGAACCGCAGCAACATTCTAAAATTTATATTACCGCTTAATAACCTTCTTCGCCCATCTAAAACAGACAAACATCTGTCCGCCATGTTGATATTACTGTATTACTACTAACTGGGTTGGATAGCTAGACCGACGATTCTGCTGCTACGTGTTGAAGAAAAATTACTTTTTCCTATAAATTTAACCTTCTGGGTTCGAAAATGAAGTTTCTATGACAATTCAATGTGAGTATACAATATTTTTACGCACGTGATGTATATACAGCGTTTGTCCTGCTTCGATGAGGACCTCGTTTAGAGCCTTTGTCAAGGCGGTTTAGAACGCTTCAATGGTCTAAAACGGGTTCCTGTGAGGGAAGTCTTGATCCTCGAGAACAAAAAGAAGTCTACCACAGGAATTAACGCAAATTATGTTGTCGGAGTTCACAGTTTTTTCATTCATGTTAAAACAAATTATGATTTGTCTCTTTTTCTACATTATAGTGATACAATGTTATTGAAGTATATGACAAAGTGTTATATTTCTGCTATCAGCTTTTCTCAGCTTGTAAATAATGCATTTACATGAATCTCTCAGCATGCATTTATAATTTATTATTATTATTATTATTATTATTATTATTATTATTATTATTATTATTATTATTATTATTATTATTATTATAAGAAAGAAGTGGCCGCAACTCTGAAAAATCTTTAGTGCTACACTATTTGTTTCTATAACGCAGAAGAGCAAGGAGAATTTTCAGCCCAAGGTTAATTGACTTCTTGTAACGTATTTATATTTTCTTCACGAAATATTATTATCTCATTAATATTCTTTAAACGACTGTTGTACTACTGAGCTACGTCGCCAATCAATAATCGGTATTGATAATTAAAATTCAATCAATCAATAAAATAGGAAAAAATGAAACCTCACAATAAACAGACTTGCCACCAGTTACCGTATGAATTACTGTTTTTGTCATCAAAAAACTAAATTAGTAAGTGCTGTCTCGAGAGTAACAATTTAGCGTCGCTGATTACTTAAGAACATTTATTATTACAAGTAATTTGTATGTCAATGTTAGAGAAATCAAATAACGAAAGATAAATCTACTACTTAATAAGATTTTATTTTATTGTTATGTATTCAAATATAAAATCATAGCACTGTAACAATTAAAATTGGAACATATTTGACATTTTTTTACAGGCTGATAAACAGCAAATTCTGAACAGTTAGTTATAAAAGAAAAACTTCTTCTAATAATTTTCCAGGAGGTAATGTACCTAAAATGGAAGCCACATTTCCTCGCTGAACTGCTATGCTGATACGTTGTATCGGAAAAGTAGTAGCCCGCTTGTCACCAGTAAGGTGACTTAATAAGATATATTTTACAAATACAGGAAATACATAAACCATATATTGCAGTAAATCAAAAGAAACTACAACAGCATCAAATTCGTAGCGAATGACACTTAACTTTTTTCAAAATGCAGTTTCATTCCCATCGCAAGATGGGCTGGTCACAGAAAATAACGCTTTCTCTTGGCCAGTGGCATCAAATTAATAATAGGTAAGGAATTTGAGATGGGCCAAAGATTTATTATATTTATTTATTTTTACATTCTTGTTACTCAGACATAATAACGTTATGGCAGAGCATATGATGTAAATGACGACGTAAGTACAGTGAACAAAAAACAAAGAGATGCGTTAATTTGAACCAGAGTGTTAATCTTCGGTTCTGGGGCTACTCAGAGAGGGTGTAGACACTTGGAGCCCTGTTAACGAAAACAGAAGTGTCCAGTAATGGAATGATGCGCTATAGATTTATGGATGACGACTATAACTGAGACGATGAGCGTTATAGAAAGGTAAGACCTGTTCACGTTCATGATTAGGAAGAAGGTGGTTGATTAGCGAATAAGCGTAACGTAGTAAGGCTGGAGTCTAATCCAGAAGTTTCTGGAGAACTGGATGAGCATCTTTCATACAATGGTGAATATAACGATACATTTTAATGCCATAAAAGTTCATTTTCCTCGATTTCCTTGAAAACTGTTTGTGAGAATTTAACCTCAAGCATGTCATTTAATTCAGTTCTTTATTTTAGTTATTATTATTTTTTAGAGTTGCTATATATCTCGCGTTTAAACAATTATATAGAGAACCAAAACCTAAACTTTAAGTCTTAATAATGATTTTGAGCTATAATTGATTAATGATACTGTATATTGCCGTGTTACTAGTATCATAATGTAAAGCTCAATTACTGTATTTTTAAGTATCCGCACCAAATTAATAGGGCCGTGGTTATGAACAGCATTATTTTTAAGAAGTTCATTTACCAAAACTTCTTGTTATATCTATTTCGTATGTCCACATGTCTGTCTGTTTGGATGACAAGGAATTTTATGATAAATGAATGATGACAAGTCTCAGGAATTTTATGATAAATTATCATCAATTTTGAATAGCATATAGACAGAGTCAAAACTTACAAATGAGATGGGGTGATATTCAAAAAAGAAGTGGTAGAAGTCAACCATTTCCAGTTTTAACATTGATCACTATTGAGTTAAAACTGTAGTAAATAGCAAAAAGCGGTTTTCAGTAATTAATTAAGCTTCCCAAGAATATATTAGATCTTCACTACAATCTCTCTACTTAAACAGAATTTAATAGAAGTCTACTACCGTTTCTGGTTACAATGTTAACCCTTAATACACCAAGTGGGGTCTTCTAGGAATCCCAGAGGGTGATATTTGGTGATACTGTTGCAACTATAAGAACCAATTTATTCTCGATTCTAATATGTGCCCTGTATCCTTTTGGGACATCTGGTACATAATTAGATCAATGATACGTTCGTTAAAAAAAGTACCAAAAAAATATGTTGAGAAATTAAAATAATACTCGGAATCCCTAGAAGACCCCAGCTTAGTAAACAACGTTGACAATTTAGGCTTGGTAGGTATTAAGAAAATATCACGCTACATAAACCAAACTCCTTTATGTGTTGTACAGCGGGGGACACTTCTAAATGGTACGGCATTACCTTAGTCGTAAATCTCCATATGGCTGTACCATTTAGAAGTGTCCCCCGCTGTACACCTGATATCTCTACATGTTAGTTTTTCAAACAAAAATAGTTTTCTTTTTTTTTTGCGGGGAAGGGGGTTTTACAAAGCGGAAAACTTGACATGAGGCTTTATACTCACCCCTATAATGTTTTTCAGGTTTTTGTTCATTGATATGTGTCTTACCTTGAGGCATTCTTTTTCGTTAAAGCTGTAATGTTATACAATTGATAATGGTATGAAATGAAAGCGACTTATAATACAATTTTGTTTATTGTTTTTTTTACATACTATTAATTAGTTAAAATACTCCAGATACAAGATCATTTTACACAAGTGGAATATAATATTGTAGTGTTAGTACGTCTCTGTTACTCCACACGATAACTCTTGAATAAAGCCAATTTTTCAATCCTATTTTTTGCATTAGATAGCTATTATGGTCACCTTGGCCGAGTCCGTTAATGGGTCAATCCTATAACACGCGAACGGGTAACGATGTTTATTACTCTACATGATAACTCTTGAACGAAAGTGAATTTTTGAATTCTGATTTGTGCACTAGATAGTTAGAGCATTTATCTCAAGGAGTCAATCCATGAATATCTTCTCGGACAATTGTGACTGACTCCACATGATATTTTTGAATGAAAGCGAATTTTTATATTCTGTTTCTTTTTAATAGATAGCTAGACAAGGGCGCCCATATTGTGGTTTCCAGGTAGTGCAAATATAAGCGACATTTCAAATGTAGTCTCAAATTCTGCTATAACTGTTCTAAAAAATCTCTTAGGTTTTCGCTCTTCCGAAGTACAATTTCCTCTAGAGAGGGGGAGAGCCCCCCACCTTGCCCCCCGCTGATGGGCGCCCTAGTAGCTAGAGTAATTATCTCGGTGGAGTTAATTAATGAAGTAAATCCCTTAACATCTTGGATAACGATTATTTTAACGCTGGCTGAGAGACGTGCTAGAGGTTAATTGCGTGGCAGGAAAGAGACGTTAATTGCGTGGCAGGAAAGAGACGTTAATTGCGTCGCTTCGTTAACATCTTTACAGGTAACTGTCAATTTAACGACGGCTATCCATATCCGTACATAGAAATACAGGTACTTAGGTACTTTGGTTAACATTAAATATCATAAAAATATGTGAACTTACATGAATTTTAACTGATACATTGAATTCTTCACTATAATCTATCATTTCAACTAACAGCATTGATTCATTTATGAATGTAAGTTTCTCATTATCTCCTTTACTATTTTTAGCAGAGTTAGTTGTAACTGAATTAGCATTTTCAGTGATAAGCCCGAGTAAAGCTCGCAGTACCTTAATAATACAACAGTACGAAGTCGAAGTCTATATCGGGTTTTACACGTGTCTCTAAGCTACCTTCTTACGAGTGGTGGTCGGTTGTATGGAAAGGGAAATTAAGCCTTCCAGACTATGCAAATTCAATACTAAAATTTGAAGAAGCACATCTATATATACTGGTTGCAATAGAGTAATACGATCAAACATAAGATTAATTCATGTCAAAAAACTATTACTCGCTATCCCTTACTGTATTTGTTCTATGGCGATAAAGGTTGAAACCCAAAATCTTTTGTTTCAACCAGTTCCGGTTTGAGTTGAGTTGAGTTAATTTTGAGCTTAACGTTCCGTTCAGCACTGAGGCTACGTAAGACGTGGAACCACTGATTAACGTGGAAACCGAACCACATTAACTCTCGCGGGGAATCGAACCTGCGTCTCCAACGCGAAAGTCGAGTATGCTAATTGCTTAGCGACGAAGATTTCCAATTTAAAATGAAATGAAATGAAATTTTTACGTCCCACGGTTATGCCAGTTACCCCAAAGGAGACGGTGATGATGAGAGATGAGTGAAATGGTGGAATGAAGAAAGTGGGAGAACTCCGAGAAAACCGACGCACACGGTGTTTGTCCACCACAAAGTTCACTTTGTGGGAGCAGGGTTTAAACCCTGGACTCCAAGCACCAGAGGTGAACGCTCTACTACTGAGCCAACGCGGTCCCTAACTTCCGAGTTGAATAGAGGGCAAAAGAAAAAGATACAACCTATCGCTAAATCGATTACATAAAGCCGATTCTTGGCATCTTTTACCGTTTTGCTATACGGAAATCAGTATTGAAACCAGAAATAGTAAATTTGAGCCACTTCCAGTTTTGGTAGAGTATTATTGATTGTCATGATGTGATGTTTTGAGACTCTGAATCATTTGCAAGAGAACTCTCCTTGCTATCTATAATCATGTTTATTATGTGGCGATGAAAGTTGAAACCAGACTTACTACTTTTAACTACTTCTGGTTTCAATAGGGCTTCAACTGAGACGAAACCTATTCTTGAAACGCTAAAGCAATTTGAGAAACAGCAACTTGATAGGATTAACTTTTAAGTTCTACGGGAATCAGTACTGAAACCGGAAGTAATTTTAAATTTGAACCATTTTAGGTTTCGGTGAAGTGTTGTGCATAGTTATGATATGTTGTCTTGAGACGTTGAATCGTTTATTAAAAAGCGCTAATCGTTATCTATTGCCGTTATCGTTCTATGGCAATAAACGTTGAAACCAGTTTTGAAAGCTGAATTAATGCTAAATTCGAACCATTTCCGAATGAAGAAAGATGGTTATGGTAGAATGTTGTGGATAGTCACATTAAGTTACCTTTAGATACTGAATCATTTGTAAGAAACCACTTCTCGCTATATGTTACAATTTTTGTTCTACGGCAATAAACGTTAAACCGGAAATCGTTAATTCTAACTACTTCCGGTTTGAATAATGGGTTAACACAGCAATTGAAACTTATTCTTAGGGCTGAATGATTGCCGAAAATTATATCTTGATAACATTTACCGGTTTTGTTCTACTTTAATCAGTATTTAAACCAGTAATAGTAAATTTGAACCACTTTTGGTCTTGATAGAGAGTTCTGGATAGTCATAGTATGTTGCCTTGAGACGCTGAATCGTTGCAAAAAAAAAAATCGCTTCTCGCTATCTGTTACCGTTTTCGTTCTATGGCGATAAAACGTGGGAAGCTGAAATGTCTAATATGGACAACTTCTGATTTGAATAAAGAATAAATGGAAGAGATGAAACCTATCCTTGAGACGCTGAATCGATTGCAAATAAACACATCTCGATATATGTTACTGTTCTTGCTCTGATAGCTGTCGACAGACGAACGAACTAACCGACAAGGGGGTTCTATAAGACTTCGACTCTTATACATGCCATAGTTCGGAAGTCTAAAAACTGATATTTCTCCATGAAACTTTGAACGTATTCCAGGACGATTTCAAACTTCACTTTACCACCAAAAGCCAAACTAGCTATAAACTGGTTTCAAATACTATTCTTAGTATTGTTTCTACTGAATTCTACATAAATATTGAAACAACTAATTCGATGTAATTTTGTAGTAATTTCACCAATGATATCTTTTTCTCACACATGCCTATGATTGTGTTCTAAAAATATTTTTATTATCATTGGAAGAACATTTATTTGAAGCAATTTTATAAAAATTTCATCCAGTAATACGTATAAGTATACTCATTTTTAAATCGACTATTTAAAGATTTATTCGCCATGAATTTCAAAATTTTTATTTTTCTACCTGATACTCATGTTTTAAAACACTATACTGCGAGGAAATTGAAATTTGCTTAGGTACAAAGATCAAAAGTGAAATCTAAACAATATGAGTTATTGCGTTAAGCAAAATTTCATTAGGTAAGAATTTTTGGTGTATTTTTCAATGATTTACAAATATAACAAATTGTAACTGTTGAAACTTATAATTTGATTTCTATTGAAACATATTCTCATAAATGCAACTCAAAATTGATAATAATTATCAAAGATGTTATTCAGATAACTTAGTTAAGAGAGAAATATCGAATTTTAGACAGTAGCTAGATATTTTGGAAATAAAACAAAATATTAGTTAAATGTCATACGATTATGCTCTCTAGGCTAAAGGAAAGAAGTGGTAGGCCTAACATACTTGAATTATTATGGAAGCATTGGTGAAATGTGACATCGAACGGCAAACCTTGTGAAAGCCTACTAACACAAAGTTTATCACAAATTCAGTGACATAGGATTAGGATGGTGATGTCTGTTTCAAATGAAAACGGGCCATTGGGAAGATGAAAATAGAACATTAATTTATAAAGCTTCTTAATCATCGTTGACAGGCAACCATTTACCTAAAAAATATTGCCATGGCGCAGAATAAGACAAGAAATATCTTCAATGTATGACACGTGCAGATGTTACCAATATGCGCTTTCCATTTTCTCTGAGTATATCACTGCAGAAATTGATACATTATAGTAAACAATGCGACTCGATGGATATTCAAATTACTTATTTCCTTGCTATATAAATATGGGCTACTTATGAGTAATAATTTACTTTTAACTAATATTGACGCCCGAGAAATAATATGAACACGGTACTGTCCCATACATCAAGTCAACATAGAATCGAACCAGGGTACCTTCATACCAGAAATTTGGAATCTTGATTCGATTGCAGATAATGTAAGTTTCTGGTGTGCAACGTCCTACTAATACGTTTATTCGAGTTTCCCACTGGTTCAATTAAAATAACATGGGCTTCGCAGCTACTCTACTTAATCTAGAAGGTATCTACTGCAAGAAATCTGTATTGTACCTGCAAGAAGAATAAGATTAGGAGCAATGAAAAATTACTGAACAAGCTAAAAGAGAAAAAACAAGTTGACAGGAACATGCTGCCCTCTTGTGCTGAGACTCTGAAAACACGTTCTATTACACAAAAAACAAAGTGCTTAGGGAGGGAAGAAAATAGGAACCACTTACTTTGCACACACACAGAGCGAGTACACCCGCCAGAAGCCAGTCGTTTCCCAATAGTAGGAGGGAGAAGAGGGTTGTTTTCTTGATGCCAAAGCATCACTTATAGGCACGTTTTAATTGCATTTACGTGACACGTTTATGTAGCAGAACTTAAAATATGCCGATGATGGCGCTCTCTGCCAGATTCTTCCTTTCTTACTTGCCCGCCATCTACCGGTTTCATCCTATAATTTTCCTTTTTATATATTATATTATTATAATCCTTATTATTATTACTATTATTAGTGCTATCTTGTAATACAACCAGGAAAGTAACACCATTTTTTTATATACTAGAAAAAGTTAATTGGTATGCCAAAGTATCAACGGAAAGAAATTAATAAATTGATCTTCTTGAACGTCACTAATAGCTTCATTCAGACATCTTAAGGATCGGGAGGTTATTAAGATAGATGCAGATTCAAATAAACAGGCTGGTAAAAGAAAGAATGCAGAAACAATAAAAAAAGAAATATGTAATGTTTTACCATCCTTAATCGAATTGATAAACTTATTAGAAAGTCATTAAGGATGTTGATTATTGGATTAAATCAATTGATATAAAGGACAAACTTTGTTATGCTTCTAGCGTTGTGATATATATATGTAACAACACGGCTTTTAAAGTATGATGAAATGTTTATTTATGTGAGTAGAATAAAAAAAAGCATATTAATGGAGTAAACCGCACGAAGTGACAACACTGCTTTAATAAGAACAAGAATTGATATTTTCTTCGTTGGAGAGTTTAAGGAGTGGATTGAACAGTAACTTTTCACTTTGTAATGGAGCAAAACCACTTTCTTGAGTTGTTTTTCTTCCTTCTTTCGAAATCAATATGTTTACTTAAAGTTCTGCAACATCTCTGAACGCTTAGTATCGTCCTATCGTACATTACAAATATATGTATAATGTAACAAATTTATAGTAATAAACAGTGGTGTACCTAACATTTTTCTTGAGGGGCCCCAAGACTTTCTCAGGGTGGCTAGACTTGTACATACTAAAAACGAACCGAAAGTCCTGTTTCAAAATGTAAAAACATTATACCTAATAACTCACAGTTCATAGACTACATGAACTGAAATTTGGCAATCATATAAATGATATAGTGCAATCAACAAGAAAACACAATAGATTTTATATTTAATCAATTGCCTGATTTTATAAAAGGATTAGGGATGTGCACGAGACAAGATTTGAGACTATCTCCTCTCGAAAATGTGCTGTAAAAGTGATGTCTCGACTCGAAAAATATATATTTTTCTATTGGAAGAGCTGTATCTCGACTCGAATTTTGTCTGAAAAATTCTGTCTCGACTCCACTCGAGCGTATCCCTAAAAAGGATGTTCTTACGTATATCTATATAAGACGCTTACTACATCCAAACTTCTATTTGGTTAATTGTCTGGAGCAGTTAATCTAACACATTTGCTAATAAAATCGAAGCTGTACAGGAATGTTTTATAAGGCTACTACGTATGTTATAAAATGAAAAAGGTTTACCATTCACATGTCAAGAGTATTGGCTAACTTTTTGGGGACTTCAATCCCTATCGGAAAGGATGAAATTTATGATAAATTCTTTATTCAAATAGTATTGAATAACAGATATAGTAGAAAATGTTGCTTAGGAATTATAAGAGTAAGAGTGCCAATTTATAGTGTTAAAAATCGATTGACATTGGTAGCACTAAATCCTAAACGCGAAATATTGAGAAAAATGGCAATGCCTTACAGTAATTTAAAATTAAAATATGTTAAGTAAAGTAACAGAGCAATTCTTACAAAAATTAAACTGTTTTAACGTTATGACAAGGGATCTAGTTGTCATTCTTAATTTTTAGTGTATCTTTATTTTATGATCTTTTATTCAAAGAACCAATCTTTTATTTTGAAATATGATAGTAAGTGACCAAGAGTTTTGCATGCCGGATATGTAATTTTAAGTAAAGTTGACTCTTTTAAATGGTGGTTGAATGAAACCTTAATTTGTATAGTTCTATTATTGGTATATTATGAAATTGACTATTTAATCTTGTTTTGTAAATCAGTTGGAACCTTATAATTTGTATATATTAACCTTCTGACAAGGGCCTTAACCTGGTCTAATATTCACTCTATATTTAAAATTATTATATAATGGTTTTAACATAGTTCTGTGTTATTGGCTATGAGCTGTTCATAACACCTAAAATAGTAAAGTTATTATTATTATTATTATTATTATTAATATTATTATTATTATTATTATTATTATTATTATTATTATTATTATTATTATTATTATTTGCAGTTAAAATATTGGTTTTGACCCGTAGAATTAGAATTACAGATTGTAGGAAATGTGCCAATAAAGTACTCATAAGAAAAGAAAAATTAGGAAAAATTAGGAATTTACATGACTTTGCCTTTATGTGTGCTAATGTTTCGCCTTGCACTGAAACTTTCGCTCTCTAATCTCTTAAACTAAATAATATCATACTGCAGTTATTACTGAAACATTTACTTATGAAATAGAACAAAATTATGTTTTCAGAAAACTTCGTTCGAACAAAACTCATCTTCAAAGGTAAAATAGGATTATTTGTGAAACATTTGTTTATGATGTATCAAAAAAATAGTATGTGCCGTATTTGAGGAATTAGTAAATAATAATAATAATAATAATAATAATAATAATAATAATAATAATAATAATAATAATAATAAATATTTGTTGCGTGACAAGTGATTTGCGCAGCATTAGGGTTATTAGAGCTTTCTAATAAAGTGATCGTGTCAGTTATATTCTGCTTGATACCTTCCGAATTTGTTTCACATATCTTCTGGCGACGTTTTCGAGAACGTCGAAGTTTTCATATGACTATCCGCATAAACCTTAATCATTAATATATGCGCATTATCGGACACTATTGCCGTTTAAGTCACAAGATCAGTATTATAAAAATTGAAAATTATTTTCTCTTATGTATTTATTTATTTTAGTTTTGAGTTTACTGCCCAGTTTATTCTTTTGACCAGTGGAAACTGAGAGATGGTAAACCAGTGCTGGAAAACGTCTCTGCCCTAAACAGTATTCGAACTCACTATAGACAAGTCTTACCATCTCCAGTCTAAAGCTTTAGTTTTCTCGACTAAGCTAGCTAGTTTCCCTTTATTCTAATCAGCATCCATAACAACAAGGAATATAAGTTTTCACAAACATTAGCGTCACTTACTTTGAATATACTAGGCCTATATTTCTTACTTCCTAATCACATATTGTTGCTTAGAATTCCATACTTTGTCTATTTCAGTTAGACTGTTCAAATTCAGTGAAGCTTTTTTACACTTTGGAATCAAAAAGCATTCTTATAGATTATCTTATTGATGATTCGTTCAGTATATGAGTACCTAGGTAATTTAATTACTAGTATTGCAGTGGTACAGTTTTCTGGAGCAAAGAAGAAAATGTTACCTAAGTGACTTCCAATCACGGAAAAACGGTAGGTCCTACACACATTTTGTACCTATTTTTGAGTTCAATATGCACAAATACAAAAGTAAGAGCTAAAATTAATTTTAAAGGTTTTTAGTGTTTGGTTGTACAATAAAAGAAGCTAATAATAATAATAATAATAATAATAATAATAATAATAATAATAATAATAATAATAATAATAATAATAATAAAATAGTTTTCTATTTAGTGAACATTGTTATAATTTAAATCCCTCAGAAGATTATTAACTTAGAAAATGAACCATGGTCAACCGTCGCTGATATATTCAAAATACATTAATGTTGGGAATCTAATATATTCTTCAGAACCTAACAATGTGCTCTTGAATATGCTAATCGTTTAATTAGAAAAGTCCTTATAGGGAAACTAAAGTAAAATAAATAAGACAAAATTCAACATAAAATCTTACTTAACAAATTTGAAAAAGAGAAATTCTAGTAAATGTAGTAAATGAAATTAAAAAAGTTAATAAACAATTGAGTAAAAAAGTTGATAAACAATTGAATGTCGTTATGCATTGTGCAAGTACAACAAACTGCTCAAACTATAAGGGCCTAATAGTCTAACCAGAAGTTATAGATTTATGACTTTTGATTTCAATATATGGATAAAGGGAAACATAAAAACTACTCCTAGAATCCTGAATCTATATCAAGAAACAGTTACTTGCTAGTTTTGTTAAATTGTTTTTGTTCTGTGAAGATGCAATATTAGAAACTGATGTGATATATTTCTAACACTTCCGCTTTCAATAAAGACACGGTCGAAATTAAACCTATTTTTGGAATATTCCATTCATCAGTTCATAGACAAAATAGTTGGTCGCCGTATATTACCCCATTTGCTCTTTGAGGATCAATATTGAAACAAGAAGTTTTAGTAATTATATACCACTTCTGATTTCAGTAGAGTGTAAACTTGGATATGGCATTTGTTAGCGGCAGGCTGATTCTAATCAAAGAAACTCTACACTGGTATTTCTTGTCATTCATGCTAAATAGTGATAAATAAGACTCGAGAATTTCTATGGCATGCCACATTTTTTCCTGGCATCTTTCTACATATCTAATTACGCTTAAGCACATTGCTCACTCGTGTGAACATAAAAATACGGTTTATATTGGTCATATAAATACATATTTGAATCATATTTTAGCATTGGGTCAAGAATTGTCATATTTTAGCATTTGAACTTGTACTGATATAAAATCATATTTTTGGTCATATTTTAGTTGAGTTTCACTTGTTGCTCGGAAATATATTTGCCAGTATTTGAAATGAGAAGAGCACCATTCCATTTCTTCTATTTTAAGATCAGCAAAGTGTTGTGATAGATATTTGAGATCTTAAAGATATTTATTCAGTACAAAATAACTTTGTAAACTTGTAAATTCTTAATAAATAGGTATTCTTAAGAATTTATGTTATGTAATACCAGTGGGGCATATGCCCAACATGGAAACGCATTTGTCAAACTTCTATAATAGTGTATCATTCAGATAATATGACTCATACTATAATTATTAATATTCTTAGTACTATCTCAACTTTTTCCTACAGTTCAATTACAGTGCAAAATTTGCCAGCAAATAATCAAAAAGTTAAATTAGTAGTAAAAGAGTTAAAATTTCCGAAATACGATTGACAAAAACGTGTAATCCCCACAAATCAAACATTTATAATTTCATATTACCATTACTAGCTTTAATTTCCTATATCTCAATTTCTGAAGTTTTGAAGTGATTTTTAAACACCCTGTTTATTATTTATGCGTAATTCCCCGTTGTTGACCTTTCCTTATTTCTCATATTCTTTCTTTCACCTTTAAGTTTACTTATTGGATTACCAATGCGTGAATGGCAAGAAGACAGGCACGGATAAAAGAAGTACATATATTCTTACTAGTTAACCGCTTCCTATACAGCAAATAAATATTTCAGACATGAATACGCAGTGGTAACATATATGGAAGCTCTCAAAGTACAATCCATGCATCACCTTGTTGCTCTTAAATAAAAAGATAAACAGGTTACAGAAAAAGTTTCCTTTTCTTGCTCTTCTTTCATTTGTTGACATTTTAAGAAATGTGACGATAGAGAATTTCTTGATCCTTTCATTCAGGAAAAACGCGTATTCTTTTCTCATTCTTGTTAAGAATTCTCTTCTTTTTTCCACTCCATTACTCATTTGTCATTCGCTCGTGCTCAATATTTCATCACCTGTTGAGTTTCGTTTCCTTGTGTTTGTATGTATAGCAGAGGATTTCTGGGTGTTTTACCAACTACTAAGTCCCCGCCCTTTTACAGTTTCGCTAATACATTTTCTCGCGTTTTCCTCACCATTCTTTTGGATTCTTCTTTTCTAAGCTTTAAATATAATTACAAACCTATTTTTTGTAATGTAAGATGTAAGACATGTTATAACTCTTATTTCTTTGCAATAGTTTATATATTTCACATATATTTGCTTAAATGCCATTATGAGCTTGCTTCTGTGTATCAGAATAGCCATGTCTTTCGTACTGGTCATTTGGTTCGATTCTCGGTGAGGAAATAAATTTTTTCCTATCTTGCAACATTGCGAGACTTTGGGACTTTCTTACTAATTTTCGGGGTATTTCACAATAAAATAGGAATTAAGGTAAAAGAATTATCATATGTTCACTAAGTAGTAATAAACAAAATACCATTAATATTATAGTGACAAACTCAAGTTGTTCTTTTTTCTTAATTTGTGAGGTATGTAAAGTATCACTCTTTAAAAAAATGGGGTAGTTTCCCAAATCTCACTACTCTGTGTGTCCAAAATCACACCAATGTGATTTTGGCTCCTGGGATGTAATTGTTTTTCCTGGTTTCTTTCTCGTTCACATAAGGTGGGTACACGACAATATGGAAAATTGTATCCAGAGTCTATGAATCGAGCTTTGAAAGAGTATAGAGAAAATAAAGTTAAATTGTTGTAAATAAAATAGAAAGGAAGTATTGTATTCTAAAGAAAATATTTTTGCGACATTACCGCGGTGAGGTGGCACGTGGAACGTGCCGGGGTAATAAACCAGCCTTGCCTGCTGAAGCAGAAAAAGAATTGGCTACCCTTATTTTACAATTAGAATCATAGTTGTTTGGACTTACAGCGTTTGATGTTTGTCGTTTAGCGTATCACGTAACTGAGAAAAATCCTCATCTCCCAAATCCATTTAACACTGAATAACAGATGACAGGGAATAAATGCTATTACGCTTTTATGAAGCGTCAGCCATACCTTAGTCTACGCCAACCAGAAAACGTATCTGTAAATCGTGAGAAATTATTTAACTAGGAAATCAAGAGATCCAAACGGGTGGAGATATCTAATTTTTCTGACTGTCCGTTAGGTCTGCATTGTATCTGAACACCAAAAATTGTACTCAAAAAGTAGATAGATCTAAATCACAATGCACCGAGCTACATATTAGCAATGTTTCAAATGTAACTATTGAAATCAATGAATAAGATTGGTTTTGCTTCCTTCGTCAACAAAATTTAGTCGAAGATATGGTACATTGTATTCTGTATAAAGTCTGGATACATGAGTATTGTGCGGGTGTTTCAGGAGATTAATGGTGCTTTCCAATGTGGTTTTCGTGTACATAAAGTGTAGCTCTCCGTGTATTCCATAAATACAGATACGTTTACGTTTCACAGGATTATGAACAATATTGCACATTTAATCAACAATAAGGATATTATTTCTATCATGATATAGTATTCTTCCTCGTATTAATAACAGTGAGATAAAAGAATGTGATATAGAAATATTAATTTGTTTTACTTGTAGTTGCATTTCTACTTAGCTTATTTCTAATGTGTTATTTCTTTGCTTGGTTATTTACATTGCAGTATTTTTCCCTTTAAAAATGTATTATTCCCCATCTTAATAAAACATTAATAACATAATGTGATATTCCATAGAAATGATAATTTGTTTCATCCATACACGTTACTATAACATTTGCATGCATTGAAATGACCGTGTGATTTTGGCTTCATATAGTGCGATTTGAAAAACCTGTTGCGTAAATTGCACCAATCGCTAGCTTCTAAAATATCATAGTTTTTATCCTGATAATGATAAGATGTCGTTATGGAATTACCGTGAAAGAATAGGGAAAGTATAAAGTTCAATATGACCAAAAGATCATTTTTAATTGCTTCAAAAGTTTCGAATTAAAAGAATTTATGTAAAAAGTAGTGCGATTTTGGCTACTCTCCCCTATTCTTGTATCTAGTACCAATTTATTTTGCAACCTTTCAATAATGTCTGTACGTAAAATATTGCTACTCAAATTGAAAGGCGATGAAAGTGAATGGGAGCAACATTCAACTGAATAAAAGTAGAAATGATCAAAGATGTAACCAGTACATTTATGAATACAATTGACAGTTAGAAAAAGTAATAATAAATGAAAGAAAAGTCCTAGAAGTTAACTCGTGGACCTGCTGAAGAGGAGGGTTCTTAATTTTTCTCATAGTGCTTCGCTTCTGTTTTTCTTTTTTTTAACCTTACATTTAGGATCTAACATAGTCTCAAACACAATACATAACACATGAGAAAAATGGCTGATTTTACTTTAGCACACCGTGGTAACCAAGTCTAGGATTTGCATGTTAACAAGAGATTTTAGTATATGTATGGTCAGAAACAATATTAAGTATAGGTTGAAGCTATCTTTTCTTATACCTCCAATCTACAATTGACATGGTTTCTGACTGTACAACATATGGACTAAAACTTGGCCAAATATGGGCTAACGTATGTGTAAATAATACATCAAGGAGATTTTCACAGTGATTTCCTAATTCGTGTGTGAATTCAAATAAACTAAATAATTTATTATTGCAATACATTAACGCTTTAAAATGACAAGTTATATATGTCAAACCCAACCTAATCGAATAACTGACATTCTAAACTATTCCCCAAGCAGGGGTTACAAAACACTGTTTTAAGTTTTCGAATGTAAAATTTTGTCTATTATTTATTAATAGTGCTTTGTACTGCCTGAAAGATCGCTCTACACCACAAGCAGTAAGAGGGATATTTTTAAAGCTAGCAATACAGGTTGTCTCAAAAGTCCCCTGATATAGGATAACTCTGTTATTATCAGAGTTACAACAAAATGTAAGAGGAAAAAATATTTCCAAATATGATGTTTTCAACCTAAAGTGAAGGATTTTTTTTTTAATCGGACGAGCCGTTTGGGGTATACACTGTTTATGTGCCCAATGTTAAATGAAAATGCAACGTTGCTATTTACCTAGATCTACAACATAAATGACTGAAGTTACTGTTTGAGATGAGGGTTTATCATCGACATGTTAGCGTAAAAGACAGTAACTTCACTCACTTATGTTGTGGGTCCAAATAAATGGTAACATTGCATTTTCATTTAACATAAAGAGTGAACAATCCAAACGACTTGTCCTATTTAAAAAAAATCTTTCACTTTAGATTGAAAATATCATATTTGTAGATTTTTCCTCTTACACTTTGTTGTAACTCTGATAATAACAGTTACCCTATGTTCGGGGACTTTTGAGACACCCTGTATATTGAGGCGCTAAATCTGCATCTAGTTCTACATTTGATTTACCTTTTAAGATTGCATTGATTCTACTTACTCTACTGCAGCCTTGATTCTCGGTCAACACTGCATTGAGCTTACATCTCACTGTTTCTGCGAGTTCTCCAATATTAGAGTTTCGCCAACTTTTCACAGGATATCGAGGATCTAGTTCAGTTTAACGCTTCGTTTCTGGAGAGCTGTAAACGCAGGTGTAGTGCACGAGAAATTAGCATCAAGTACGCTATTTCAGTTTTCAATACCCTGTCACCAACAACAGACACAACAGATTGAACTGAAACAGAACTTTTAGAGTACAAAGCACTGAACAATAATGAAAAATAAAATTAAATCTTTAAGTTTTACGTCCCACGATTATGCCGGTTAGGCTAAAGGAGATGGTGATGATGAGAGGTGAGTGAAATGGTGGAATGAAGAAAGTGTAAGGAAACGGGAGAACCCAAGAAAACCCACGAGCACGGTGTTTGTTCACCACAAAGTCCACACGTGAACAAAAATGGTTCACTGCCTTCAACCACATTTCCCATCGTGTTACAATAGGTTTGGGTGAGAGTGATATGTCAGAGTACATATCTTTCAACAACAACTTCCTACTCGGCTCAGTAGTAGAGCGCTCACCTCTGGTGTGTGGGGTCCCTAGTGCCATCCCTGGCCTAGTAAGTTCATGGTGGGCAACATCATGTCCGTGAGTTTTCTCGAAGTACTCCCTTTTCCAACCACTTTCTCATTCCACCAATTCTTCCATCATCATTCACTTGCCTTAATCATCATCTTTCTTAAGCTAACGGGCATAATCGTGGGACGTTAAACTGAAATATTTCATTTTTTAATCCTACTGGGAACCTTCAGAAAAATTTTCTTTATTCAGGATATTAACAAGTCCACATTGGGGGTAATTAGCACGAGTAACTTAAGTACATCTATGAACTGCATGAACGGCACAGATAAGGGGAATTATCTTCGGATAAATTACTTTCAACACTTCTCCAGCCTTTAGCATGAGGTACATTTTCTCATTTGATTCCCTCAGGCCATGGAATAAACATTGCATCATTGAATACTTTGGCAGTTATCTTGCTGTTACATTTTTGAATGACCTCACGCACTAGAAGAACAGGTTTACATGGCTCACACAACTCATTACACCAATGACGACATTCACTATAATATTTATCTTCTTATCTGTAGTTTCATACATTTAGGCCAATATTGATTTTTTCTTGATTCTCCTGTCTTATAATGACCAACGTTTCTTCGTGCAGATGTTGTGTGTACTTTTCCTTAATACTGAGTCTTCTAGTATATTCTGTGCTGTATACTGCTCCGGAAACTATTTCAAACACGGGTTTGTTCAGCTTATAGAATGGTATGTCTGCGCCTATGAGGACTCGACAGAAGTCCTTTAAATTTGTCTCTTTTATCTGAATGGATATTGACAACAAAACACTGCTTTTCCCTAGCTTGGTGTTTTGTTGTCAAAATATGTCTGTACTAGAAATCACTAGGAACTTGATGCTGTTGCCTGGCAAACATTACAGAAAATTATTTTTTCGTTTGTTGATAGGCTTTCGTTCGTAAAGTCAGTTACATAAGATTTTAATTCAACTGATGTTGTTTTACGATTTGGTGACATTTTAACTGTTCTCTCCCAATAACCCTGTCTCAACTGTACCAAAAACTGAAACTACAAGTAATGTACGGCTGCCACTATCACTGATTTGAGAAATCTTTCAGTTTACATCCCACGGTATTGCCGTGTAGGCTAAATTAGATATTGATGATGAGAAATGAATGAAATGATAGAGTGAAGAATGTGAGAGGAAGACAAACCAGAAAAAAAAACAAACAACAACAACACACACACACACACACACACACACGGTGTTTGTCCATCATAAAGCCCACTTGGCGGGAGTTGTGATCGGAGTAGGGACCCTATTTACCAAAGATGAACACTACCACTGAGCCACTACAACTCCTGATTTGAAGAAATAAAATATCCTGAGAACGTATTATACCTTGACTATTAGATCACAATTCTATTTTTGAGTATAGACAGTCAACTGTTACGTCACGCAACAATAACAATAGTCGCCAAACAATAAGACACATATTATTTCCTTCTGCTATTAGCTACTACTCATCAGAGCGTCGAAGTTTTAATGAAACATTGTACGTGGCATTACGCGTGACAAGAAACCTTATTTTATGTAATTCCTAAGAACTAGTGTCAGAGTTGAGAATTGAAATACCAATATTTAAAATAAACCTCTTGATATAGATAAAGTTGGGTAAGTTTTCCTTATATGTAAAAATATGCATTAAAGATAGAAATATGAAAAAAAGTGTGTTAAATGATTGCAAACATTCGTGTAGATATCAGTTATAATTTGTCAAACTAAAAACACGCATTTACATATAAATCGTAGCTGTGGTGATAACTTACACTGGACTAAAGACAATTCGTGCAAGTTTTATCCATGCAATAACCAGCTGAAAAATGAAGATTGCACTGGAGCATGTAAACTCGGAATGGGTCAAACGGAAAGAAAAACATTTTTTTAAGGGATATAAAATGGTAAGTGCTAACTCACCATATCTCTTGTTCGAGAAAGCGGTTTCTTTCGTTTCCTAACGATAAATCTTCTTTGTAAGAGTGAATAAATGCAGTAAATAAATATTCCGTAAATTAGATCCTTCCTTTATAAGTAATTAAATTACTTTATCTAAGTTGTTCAATTTACTATTGTAATAAGTACAATGATTTTACCTTAAACTCAAAGATTGCACCTACTGTAAACTATCGAATTTTTGTAATGTGTATCTATACTAAATAAGCAAGGATGATCTTTGGCGGTCGTTCCCAACTAGCTGTCGAATAATGTAGGCTCACGATTAAACAGTCGACGAAAGGACAGTAAGAAATGCATTGAGCAAAAAATTGTAGAGGACCAAGCAGTCAAATGGAATGAAACAAGTATTTCCAAAATATGACTAATCATTAATCCACGAATATTGTATCTACAAAACAATCTACTGCCATCAACGTTCTTCTTTGCCCTACAAAATTCTTTTTCCTTCCACTGGTTTTGTGTTTGCTCCTTATTGTATCCGTGTTGTTTGATGAGAAGAGGAGCAGCATATTGTAAATATATGTATTTCGAAGACAATATACCATAGACTTACCAATTATTTTAGCTTTCTCTATTTTTATAGTCTCTCCTGAAGTAATATGTGCTAAAATACTGTTGACCTTTTAGTTACTCACTCATCTATAATGCATTGTCAAGTTACGGGATTAGCGATATTGTTATGTGTAGGGTTATATTCTAATACTAATTTTGAAGTTTGTAACGAGTAACTTATAGTGTTAATGTTGCAATCATGATAAAGGATATGTTTCTGTAGAAAAGGATATTTCCTACTCAGATAGAACTGTATTTATAACTAAAAAGTATTTATCATGTTGCAATAATGCAAGCTTTCTTTTGTAGAAATTGAAAGCAAAGGGGATGAGAAATAATTTGGCAATATACTGGGGAGTACACGAAATATGAGAAGTATTTTCTTCTGATTCTTTTAAATAAAATTTTAAAAAATCACGCACTCAGAGACTTGTTGAGAGGAGTTCAACCTTTGCGGGGGAAAGGCAATACAACAAGCCACTATATCTGTAGTGTTGAACGGGTATTATTCTGTACCCGAAAAGACGATAAGTAATTGTGAAATACCTTCATCTATATTTTTAGAAAAAAAAATGATAGAATTAAATTGCTTTTATAAAAGAAAGAAGACAGATGAAGTGTATGATCAAATTTTCATGCTATTTTAATCATTTCCGTGTTAAACAAGTTTAGTTTTATTGAGAAAGTGTTCACATGTATGTTATGTTAGGAAGTTTTGGAAGTCCGGATCCGGTGAACACTCACGTGGGTGCGGGCCTGTAGTACACGATTGATGAAGCTCGCCCAATCTTAACCAAAGTTGACATCCCGGTAGATTGTTACTAGTTTAGTATGTATTATAGTGTGCAGGTCTTTAGTTCTCGAGTTAGGAAACATCAAAAATGGAATTTGGACTAGTGTTGCGTATAATGTGAGACGAGAAATAAGGTTTGCTTGCCACGTATCATAAATTTTGTAGAAACCTCGATTCTAGAACAGTTCTCTCGTGTCTTATTTCGATTCTCGAAAAAAGTGTTTTCGTTTCGTCTTGTCTCCAAAAGTTTACAGTCTTCTTTAATAAAATTATGCACAAAATTTATGCGACGCTGACTTTTATTTAATTGCAAATATAAGTTATTAGAATTCTTCCGAGTCATGACAGGTACACGAAGGGAATAATATAACAACATTTAAAACATATTTATTATTGAAGTATATTGCGTAATGGCTTGCGTGTCTTTAAACGTTGATAAATTGCTTTTCATTGTACAGGGTGATTTTCTAAAAACTACCGGATTACATTTGGCTCTAAAATTTCTAACTTAAGTCCGATTTTCATGTAGTTTGTGGTAAATGATCAAGGAAGGATGTGAGATTTATGAGACTATGTTTACTGGTGTAAATTCATTTGAGATAATATATATCAGCAGCAAATATTCATAAGTGTACCTTACAATTGGAATGAGGTTTTGGAGTTTTGAAGCGAAATTGCAGAATACAAATTAAATGTTGGTGAAAATACAAATTAAGTGTTACTGGTAACACCCATAAATCACATGTTGAATAGCTATAGCCGGTTTCTTGCGACTAATGACAGAGGAGAGATTTCTTAGGCGACCTAAGGAGTCGATAACTAACATCTTCCACAACACCAGCCTGCGGGGTGCGATGCTTCCCTGTCTCACTCAGAAGCGATCCTGTTTCTTCCAATTTACTCACTAGCGACAATATTGTGTTCCTGTCTGGGACAGAATGTGAGGCAAATTTGTTTCTAAATTCCCTTTGCGTAGCGACAACAGATTTCGTTCTCCAAAAAGTTTTAACGATAAACTCATGTTGCTCCAAACAGCATGCTATCCTCGCTATGTCCTGATCATACTCACACAGTAGCACCCCAATACAACGGCCTAGTTTCTTGTTTCTTATTGACCGTGGTGAGGTAGCCATCTAGCAAAGAAAACTCAAATCTTCACACCGCACAGCAACTCGTTTCAATTGTAAGGTACTCTGGCGAATATTTGCTGTTTTTCTTGAGGCGTGACCGATATTACCCCCAGATAAATTTAAATCAGTAAAAATAGTTCCATAAATCTCCCATCCTTCCTTGATCATTTGCTACAAACCTCTTGAAAATCGGATTTCAGTTAGAAATTCTAGACCCAAATGAAATCCGTGAGTTTTAAAAAATCACCCTGTATTTCTGAAATCATATTACCAATTTATATTTTATACTATGAATCGTGTAGCCATGTGTAAAGTCTATCACTTAGGAAAATCAGTATTATAACTAGTATTACCTACGAGACTCATGAAATTTTTAGTCTCAAAAACGGGACAAGAATTATCATATTTCTCATCTCGTCTGGAAATTAAGATGATACTTCTCGTCTCGACTTTCGTCTTATTTTCGAGACGAGACGAGAAATTTCTCGTCTCGTGGGTGGACAATACTACTGTGCAGTTTGTAGTTAATAAAAGGTTCGCAATAATAATAATATTATTAAAATAAAATAAATGTTATTTACAATTCAGAAGGTTGATTGGGTATCTTATAGACCCTAAATGCAGTGTAGTTATATAAAAGATTTGCTAAAAAATAATCAATGAAGAACGAATATTTTCCGGAATAAGCATGTTTAATAGTACGGTAATTAAAATGGAAGTAAAATTTAGCACATTGTTTCTTAAAGCCTTATTAACAAATCTAAGGTTTTCTTCTTAATTTGCATCACACGTTCTTTATTGTTAATACATGTCAATCAAGTATTAAAAGTATCCAAGACCTATTTAGGCAGTATTATAGAATTTACTCAACTCAATTTTAAAATTAACTCACTTACAAGCTGAACTCGATTCAGACACGCTTCGAAACAATTCGATTAATCTAATTAGTAGATGGATACAACATCAATTCTTATTCGTTTTGAGCTGTAAGCTACTGTTCATTTGACAATATTAAGTATTAAACTTTGTTGAAACAAAAACTCAAGCTACCGTAGGATAGTGGTAAGTGATGTAGTGCACCGGTAGTCGAAGAGTGTGAGGAGTTAGAATAACGATCGAGGAAAGAACTGTCGGAAGTTCGAGTCCCGCAACAAAGCATGGGTGGACTTTTAACGGTTCTCGAAATTTCTGTGCTTCAGTCCCTGTAGAAAGTGAATGAATAGATTAAATAGAAAAGTGATTAAAATGAAGAGAAACCATGCAACAAATTTCTCCCAGTTGAGGATTTAAAAAAAAATGGTTAGATTTCTTGTTTCCCAATCGGAATACTCCAAGTTCAAATATGGTGTCCGGCATACTGACTGAGATTTTCTCAGAGTTTTCCTTAGTTCCACCAGGCAAATACAGCAATATCAGTAAACATAGACCCTGGCCGACTTCCTTTTGCACTATTGTGATGTTGTTGGTTGTTGATTGTTCCACTGTAAATTTGTTTTACGGGCTGGAACTGCTAGTTTGTTTAGTAAATAAATAAATAAATCGATAAATAAATAAAAGAACAGAATCATATTGTAATTATTAACATAGCCTATTCTTTTATAAATGATGAAACCGGAAATGAAATGAAATATTTGAGTTTTACGTCCCACGTTTATGCCGGTTAGGCTAAAGGAGACGGTGATGAGTAATGAATGAAATGGTGGAATGCAGAAAGTGGGAGGAAACGGGAAAACCCCGAGAAAACCCATGCACACGGTGTTTGTACACCACAAAGTTCACTTGGCGGAGGCTGGGATTGAACCCGAGACCCCAAGCACCAGAGGTGAACGCTCTACCACTGAGGCACCGCGGCCCAAATGATGAAACCGGATTATATTCCTGCAATATACTATGTTAAAAATATAAATATAGAATAGGCTAAATGCAAAACAAAGAGGAATATTTTAAAGATATACCTACACCGTATTTCAGAAAGAAATATCAGTGAGCGTATTGACCACCTTACGAATAAAATGTTTTCTTGGATTATATCATGATATTCATGTTGTTTAAAAGTTCATGAAGTAATAATAATAATAATAATAATAATAATAATAATAATAATAATAATAATAATAATAATAATAATAATAATAATAATAATAATAATAATAATAATAATAATAATTTTTGCTTAATCCATAAAAATCTTGGTTGCGAAAAAAAAATAGCCCGAGAGAGCGACTTGGTAGAAAAAAGTGGGTGAAAAAGAAAGTAAAGTGACAGAAGTGTATACAGCGTTGCCACTTTTCCCTTATCTTTTTCTGCAAACTCACTTCTCATTGTAACTTATAAGCTTTAATAAAATATGTAAAAGTTTCTTCCAGTGTCCAATCTCTCCCTGTCCCATGGTCTAATTAAAGAAACAAAAATAGACGCCATTTTAGCTGAAACTACGAAACTTTGCTTCTCAAAACAATATTGATATTAATAACCATTAGAAAAATCTCTACTATCCTTACAGCCTACAAAAAAAAAAAAAAAAAGTGACTACACTGTGCATATAATGCTATCTTTTTTCGGATCTCCAAAATCGTTGTGCATGGGAGCTCTTCCCTTTTTTTACATGTGTTATCCTTGGTGCTTACGATGGGCTTATGGGAAATTCGAGGCCTAAGGGGGAGAGGGAATGCAGCATTGAGTGTTTACTGACATTGATTAGATTTCTGAAAATGTCAGTTGTAAGAACTTCAAAATTTTAATTTTTGCTTAAAGCGAGATCTGAACAACCATTCGGATTTTTATCTAAGGTATATCTCAGCAATATCCCAGTGAACTTACCTTAATGGCAGTGAATTACGTGATAATGAGGAGTTCACGGAACTTGAGTGAATATGGAGTTTGATCAAAAGTATCATTTAAAAATGCATATCTTGCAAGTATTTTCTATTAATTTATCCCCTGCAAAATTAACGAGTGTTACCCTTGATAAATACAGATAACAGGCATTTTTTGAATCTGTGGCCTTTAAAGATGTTGGGAATTTAGTTGTGAAACAAATGGCAAAGACTTAGGGATTTGTAAGAGAATAGCGACAAGCTCTTTCTAATTAAAATCTTAACATTGAAGTGTAAATAATAACTGAAATTAACATATTTAGTCGTAACACTGGTTTCCTCGGGATTTTTCTGCTCCCTTACACTTTCTCCGTTCTTTATCATTATCACCGCCTCCTTTAGATTCACCCCATAATTATGAGCTGTTAAACTTAAAAAGAAGTTAGTTTAGTTTGTTCATGGGGGTGATTTCTTTTCGAAGGATTCTCTTTGAAATAACTCAGGCGATTTTGTTCGTATTTCATAAATGAATGTATTATTCATAATGCATTATTCATGAGCAAGTTTAAAATGGGGTAACTTTTACTCTTCGGGAGTGAGTTCTTTTCGCACGATTTTCTCAGAAATCGACTCTGAGAAATTTGTTTTTATTTCTTACCTAAATGTTTTAGTAATAACCCTATAATCCAGCATAAATCATTTTGCAAGAAAATTATCACGTTCTGCGATAAAAAGTTTTTGGAAAACGCCTATTGTAATTTTATTCATATTTCAAAAATAAATATATTCGTAATAATTGCAGTATGATGTGATTCAGTTCAAGAAGTTGAAGCAAGGAAGTTTAGTGCGTTGACTCGTACCTTTTGTTGAACTTTCTTTGGTGTCTCTGTTTCATATATGATTATATTATAAAAAGTTCACTTAGACCACCTATGTACGAGTATATGAGTTAATCCAAAAATTCTTATTACAGTCCCGCCAAAGAAAGAGAGTAATCATTTACTCGCCTGGGTTGGATATTGGTCGGTAACAAAACCAAGCTACATAAACAGCAGATTTAAATAAGAAGAATCCAATCGCACTAGCTACGAAATATTAATAATAAAACGAATAATGTTGCTTTGAAAATTTCGGGACTTTATCACATCTATAAGAAATTTTTAACTATAAGAAGTTAACATTCACTCGTGAATATATTCGGGTGTGTGTGTCTGAATTTCGATCATAATTTTCCTGCTTACAGTAAGCGAGTTAATTTTAAAAAATATGATATTTTCCTTACATCTCTTGTCATTATATACTAATACTTTTTCCCTCAATAGGTATAGAATTTGTTTTAAATTCCACTAAATGACCATATTTTGTGAAGCTAACACAAAATGAGAGTAAACTAAGCAACAATTGTTTATATTCACTACAAAAAGTAATTACGAGTATCTGGTTATTGATCTATTTTTCATTTTAAAAATAATTTAGGTCATACAGTCAGACACAAAACTTCCTGTCGTATCGTAAAATTTATTTTGGGAGTAACTGTGCTATGGCTGGAACGCACAACGGTAGTATGGCTGGAACGTACAGAAAATTACTTTCATTTTAATTTACTGAAAACTGTATTCAAATTGTCCTCCCATTCTGAAGTTATTTACGAAACTAATTTTATCAAACGGAAAGAAGTTTTGTCGTTGACTCTACAAGGTCATTTTTCTTGCAAAAGTCAACACAATCACTTTAATTTTCAGATGAAATTCGGTGCCTATTCTTCGCACAGAAGAGTATGCAACCTGAAACACAGTAGAAATCTAATTTAAGAGATGTCTGAGATATTTTTCCATAACGTATGACTCTTCAAATCCCCTAAACATAAAACTCCAGAAACACTATTTTTAAGTGCTCCAAGTTATAAACTACATAGGCGATAGACCTGAGACGTCTTGATTAAGAAGTCAGATCATTTGTTTTAAAAGACATTATTTGTCCTGATAGTTTGACCAAATATTCTTTGAAACTTTAGAATGTGTTTGAGTAGCAGCTACTCTGTTTATTACAGGTGCACATGGATATGTTTTCGACTTTTGCGACAAGTATAATGCACAAAGAAATGGATGAAGATACATGTTAAAAGAAAATATGTTAAATTATTATTTTTGCTGCATTTTCCGCACACATTACTCTTTTATGTAGAAAAACTGCTTAATTTGACTGACAAATTAATGTTACATGTTTTATTTATACAATTTGTGTATTCCTTTTCCCTCCTCACCTCCACCAGACCAATCAATTCGAAACTGTTTCACACAAAAATATATTAATTTGCTTACATCAATACTGTTGGCTATACTTAAACAGAATACTCAGTGCAGAGCTGAGAGAGTTACAAATAATAATAATAATAATAATAATAATAATAATAATAATAATAATAATAATAATAATAATAATAATAATAATAATAATAATAATAATAATAATAATAAGCCACTTGGCGTAACAGCCCATTTTGTGAGCCTAAACTTGTTCAGCGATATCCACTAGCGACCGGCTGAAATGACGGCGTCCAGTCTGGCAAGCACGTTCCCAGCGCGTTGCGACGTCCTGTCTCTAACAGGCGCATCAGAAGCTTTCTAGACCTAGTTGCCGTCATGTCTTGTTTTCACGTTACTCCCCAGTTTTTCTCACGACGCTGGGTGGACGCCGGAAATTGGGAAGCACTGGCCGGGAATTATACCCGGGACCACCCAGCGATGATAATAATAATAATAATAATAATAATAATAATAATAATAATAATAATAATAATAATAATAATAATAATAATAATAATAATAAAATCGGATAGTATTAAAGGCTTTAAAATCACTTAAAATACCACTTAATGTTGATTGAATATTATTGGTGTCTTTTACCCTTAAGTTTCAACACTTGTTACACATTCCACGTATGTTACTAATTACTATTTGACTCAACTTGAATTCTGTCTGCACCCTGGTTTTAATTGGTTAAATTAATCGTATTACAGTCAGTGTTGTACCAGAACCTAAAAATAATACACTAGACTATTACACTGAAAAGAAGTACGAAAGAAGATGGACTAGGTCAAATAAGCAAAAATAAAAACGAATCTTTAAGAAAGACAGTGAAAGAAAGTGAAAGTGAGGCCAGTGGTATGTCAGATGCTAATAAACACAAATAAAAAAAATCGTGTTACGTAAAAAAAAAGATAAAATAGTATAAAGAAGATTTAAATTGAATAGAGAAGACGATAGGTCAGGTGATGGCCTGGACATCTTGGTTTGTGTCCTCATCCACTTGTAGGTTTCTAACAAAGGCAGAAGAGAAAAAGCCCATTAAGTGCTTGCTAAGTGAATCCTCCACCTCTGCACACCAACGACCACGTTGTTTCTGGTTTTTTGTGCTACTTTGAATTGCAAGTGTTATGCATTCAACGGTGGGGAGGGGGAATAAGACGTGAGGGAAAGGAAAACATAAACACTAGAGACATAAACAACAACTTTACCTGAGTGTTGCCAAAAAGAGAATTACAATTGGCATAAATTATTCACTTGTAAAATAAGGTAAACCGAAAATAACATTGGTAATTTAGTTAGTTTATTTGTAGTTGTAAAAGTAAAGACTATTGATTAGTACCCCACTAACCTTTTAGTGTGTTTTATTTTTTAAAATGAAGAATAATAGTACAATATTCGTGATTGTCTAATCATAACCTAATAATTGTCTAATAAAAAGTCTATATAACAGTAAAATACTTAAGTTACGGTTTAAAAAAACGGTTACGGTTACGGTTACGGCTTTTTTTAGTAAACTAACAGAAAAGTACTGTGTCTTATAGTTTCCGAATTACTATAATACAAGCATGACGGTTGATTTTACAATAATAATAGTTGATATTAATACTAATATTTTTTACTTCAACATCCCATGTTTATGCATCTAAGAAATGGTAAATGGTGATAACGTGATGGATGATAATAATGTCATGATGAGTGTGGAGGAAACGGAAGAACCCCGAGAAAACACATGTTTATACACCACTAAGCCCACTTGGAGGGAACTTGATCGAAACAGGAACTCCATGCGTCAGAAGTAACAGTCTACCACTGAGATAATACTATATAAAGTACAGAATTTGTTTTACTTATTTTATCTATTTACCAATTTATTTTATCTTCTTTTCAAATTTTAATTTAATATTGATCGTCTTTATTGTGTAACATTTCTAGGGCCTGGAGTCTCTGATTCGATACCAGGTCATACGTTTTTGGTGCTTCGTGTCAGTGAGTTCGCCTGTTTTCTCCCAAAATATCATTTTACCAATTACTTGTTAATCCTTCATTTTCATTAATCATCCTTAGCCTTTAGCCTAAACTATAAGACATAAAACTGGAGATTTCACCTCACTTCATGTTTGTGTTATGTATGTATTGCCTCAGTCTAACGACATAATGGTTTGACAAAAGATCTTGTTAGCAATGTACATGACATAAAAAAAAAAGACTTCGCTTTTGGTTTGATAGTAATCAGTTGGTTTGAAACAATACGAAAACACAATATATACTTTTCCACTCAGCACACGCTAAAAATATCAATAAATCCACAATAAATCTAAACGATCCATCCATACAGCTAGTCAACGAAACAAAATTTTTAGGCATTATAATAGATAAGCACTTTAGATGGATTAGTCATATTGAAGCAACTACACATAAACTAAATTCGAGGCTTTATGCTCTAACAGTGCTAAAAGACACTTTAACTCTAAAAGGCTTAATACAAATCTACTATAGATCCATATACCCTATCATAAAGTATGGCATCCTATTTTGAGGTAACGCAACTGAAAGCAAATCTATATTTATTAAACAAAAACAGCCATCCGTACCATTGCAAACTTACATTACACTACAAGCTACAAATCATACTTTAAAAAATTAAAGATATTAACAGTTCCATCTATTTATATATATGAAGCATCCGTTTTCAGTCTAACGCAAAATGAAGATGAAGTGAAAGATCATCATCATAATACTAGAGATCAAAACAAAATGTCTTACTTTACTAGATTATCACTGGAACAACAGGGCCCCAGACATATGGCAAATAAAATATTCAATACTTTGCCCAATCACATAAAAACAGAGAAAAACCTAAATAAATTTAAACAAAACTTAAACACGTATCTAATAGAGAAAGAATTTTATAGTATTAAAGAATATCTAGAAGTATACGTATAACAATGAAAAATATTTTATCTATATGTATAATCACGTCTGTAAATCATATTGTTTCTTTTATAATCTTACATAAATACTATGTACATGTGAACTGAACCCTTCAAATACCATGTACTGGTTAGATGGAGCAAATAAATGAAATGAAATGACACAAATTACTTGCAGTTTTCGTAAAGAAAAAATCAATTGTGCATATGAAATGTTAAGAGTTGAACGTTCTTTGGCAAAATTTATGATGTCACTAGTGATTTGAAAATACTTTTCTTAATGAAATGGATAACATCTCGGTGGTACTAATCACTTTACTACGTATACAGTACAAAATAAGTGCACTGCACGCAATATTTATAAAAGGAGTATTATAGAAATTTTTCAGTCGAAATTCAGGTAACAAAAGTTTGAACAAGGAGAGAAGAATTAATTTCAAAACTAGTTTTCTTAGAGAATATTACTTAATTTGTCCATACCTTGGAAACAATTTATCAATTTTTGTATTTTTATTAAGTAAAAAATAATTGGTTGTAGTTCAAATTTTCTAAAGTAATAAAAATGATACAGTTATACTTTCTCATGATATATCATTTTAAAACGTCCTAATAATTTCTTTTGTGAAGCTGGTTAATTTAAGCGCACATTTTACATTTAAAGATCGTAGAGGAATACGACAGCTTGAGAACCTCAGTTCCTTTTGAAGTCTGTTTGATACATCAGCAGAATCTTCAGATTTTCATTAATTCTTTTCTGATCTCTATTCATAAATATGGCGTCATGATATTGATAAATTATAGTGCAGAATATAAAGAATGAACAACAATTAATCATTTTTATGACAGTAATTCACTATAATTTAAGAAAATGTCTTATACTGAGATCGGATTGTATTAAAAAACTTTCTAAGCGACAAGTTATATATCTCCCTATGATTATTGCAATCCTACCTACGCATAATTGTACTGCAGTCTTCAATGGATTCATTTTTTAGCAATACTGAATATTAAACAGTTATAGTAGAAAAGTAATTAATCCGAAGTCAACATTATATAATGAGAGGCGTACGTACTGGCAATACTATAGTATCGTCTTTTGTAGATTTATATTTCCAGTCTCTTTCTAGCTGTCCATTAGTACATCTCTTTCTTTGGTTCATTTTCTGAGGGAGGGAAAATAATTTGGTTACGGTTTGGTGAATTGTAGACTCTATCAAATTTATGTGAACTAACCTTATTTTATACCATTTCTTATAAAGCAAACAATCAATGCTGAAACAGTTTTCTTTCATATAGCTAATTCTGTGGTTTTAACAAATTTGCACAGTAAAGTTGAAATTGCTTAAAAAAAAAAAAAAAAAAAAAACATACTAGCGATTTATGTAGACCGTCTTATTTCAAAATAATCTGGCCAACCACTTCCCTTTGAAAAGTGCACTATTCTAACTCATATTCGAAATTAAATCAAACAAATTACAATTTACTTAAGTGAATTTAGATCTTTATTTACAGCCAAAGGATTTGAATTTTCTATACATGGTTACGAGAATGTGATCTTTCAAGCAAATTGGGTGGCCAAGATGTTTTTCTGAAGATTTACTTATGATATATGTTTTCATAAGTAAAAGTTGTCATTCTGTTGAATACTTTACTTATTTCTTTAATACGTAAAGTATTTCTTTAATACTTTACCTATTACTTATTTGAAGTCAAATGTTACAGAAACTCAAAGATAATTTCGTTTTCGGGTATCCTAAACCATTTTTCATGGTTTTCTTCAGTTCCACTACGCGAATTCTAGAACGAAACATTGAACATAATAGAGAAACTATTTTAAAATGAGTTTCCTAATGTATTCTGGAGTTTTAAATGACTAAAAGATTATATGGAAATGAATTTATTAGCTTTCAGAATTTTGATAACCTCAACAGCAAATGCCTATTTTTAGATTTGCATCATCTCAGGAATGACGATAGTAATCACAGGAGGAAGGGAAAGATTTAAAATATTTTACAAACTGCGAAGAAGAAAAGCGGAAGAAATGCGATTACCACAAATTTGTTTGGAACTGTTGGGCATAAAGTTACGAAACATTGTGTGTCAATGTTTATGTTTCAGAGTACGATTGGACTTACTTGCATGCAATGAGGGGGAGGATTATTGTTTGCAGCCACATCCGCGTGCATTTGCTAATAAATAAATAAATAAAATATTTTGAAACGTGTAATTAGTGAAAAAATAAAACAGATACTATCTTTGTGTCTTATGAAACTAAGAGGTTCATTCCCTCATGCAACATACCCTTTACCGTGGATTCTGTCTTTAGCTTAACAAGATTCAGGTTTGTTGTTAACCAGGTCCTGAATATTTATCTTTGTATCATTCACCCAGTCACTACTACTCGCTCGAATGGGAAATACTCACGAGGTTAGTTGGAATTACTGAGGAAAAGACTGAGAGACACTTCGAATATATACATTATAATTATTCATTAATTTATTTCTTCCACCGACAGAGTACATTCTATAAATTTTGGTTGGCCAACACGTTGATCGGCAAGTCCTACGATGTAGTTCACTGTGGTCTTCGTCATAGTGTTTGTATCGATCACTATTATTGTTTCATGATCCCCTTTAGTGGCTGGTGAATAGGTAAGTACACTGCAAGTGACTTCTGAAACAGAAAGTAGCTCTCACCCCTAAAAAGTTTTAATACTTCTTACAAATGATCTTATATTGAATTTAATTGTTTATTTTGATGATTACGGGTGTTATAATACAGATAACTTTATTAAATTGAAATGATTTTTTTTTCTTTTAATTTCAGATGAATCAGCTATGCAGAGTTTGCGGAGAACCAGCGGCTGGATTTCATTTTGGAGCTTTCACATGTGAAGGTTGCAAGGTAAAATTCTTTCCTGTTTCTTTCTAAGTTTCCTTACACTTGACTTTATAGACGGTAGTATGCTTACTCTTGTTAAGATGCCTTCTTAATTGCCTCAGCGAAAATTGAATCCAAAGCAACTACGTGTTCTAAACAGTCAACTACTCAGAATTCTCTTATATCACCTATACAACATTAGTTAATCTACTATGAAAGGTGTTTTATTTAACTGTACTATGTGTAGAATATTTAAGAATATACTGAGCTACAAAGTAGAATCACAATATGACAATTGAGTTATATTTCAAGTTTTTATGCACATTCCAACTATCTTAACTCATTAGAGTAAAAATTCTATTAGAGCTTACAAGGGAAGAGAGGGAGATTATATATCGAAGTGGAAGATGGTTTATACACCAATCAAAAACACTAAGGACACCTATAAAGAAACTATAATAAAGTTTTTCCGAATGCGTATACTGTGCGAGTTATGTGAATATATAGGGTGTCCACAAAGTCCGTTGCCACCCCTTGAAATCTCAAACGGTGAGACAGATGCAAAAACAGGAAAAGATATGTTTGCTCTTTTGAAAAGTACAGCGTATCAAAGCAAAAGGTGTTATCCCAGGGCCACCCGCAGGGCTCCAGGTGGGGTCCAACTCAAAAATTTCAGATGGTAAGTGGGGATCAAGTATGATATTGATGGAAAGCTGTTGAAAAATGAAAGAAGATGGAACAAGTGTTGGCTCTCTAAAATTACCCTGTGCAAAATGGCGGCCGGTCAAAATATCAGAAAAACGTCATTCTAGAATCTATGGCCACCCCCAGAAAACTGAAACTGTGAGACAGATGTCAAAACAGTGGGTCAATGCACCCCCCGAAATTTTAGACAGGTGCGTTAATGTACTTATGAGTTATGAAAGAGCATGGGTCCCTGTACTCAACTATATAACCATTTGAGGAGATAAATCCTCATTAAAGAAGTTAAATTAGATCAAATGCCTTCAAATTTTAAATGTTTTACCATGAAAGGAAACGATATGAACCACTTAATTTCACAGAGATACATTCCATGATCCTATACTATAATATCAAAATTTTAGTTTAATTTCTAAGAAGTAGTTCTATGCACCACTGCAGAGATTTGACGGGATGGACCAACATATCGATTTCCAAAATTTATAGTGCTCTTATGCACCTCTGGACCGTAAATCATGCCTCTGAGCCAAGGACCCAGGGACAAAAAAGTTTCCTGACTTACTACTTACTATATATACACAAAATACATTGTTACGTACCCCCCTATATCTACTGTTGTTTGCCTTCTTTAACGACAACATAAATACTACTTTACGCATATGCTTCTTGTAAGTTACTAAAGTTATTAGAATATTTTACATTCAAGAGATACAGTTATACCGGATAAGAGCATTGCGTTAAAATTCTCCCACAATTGTTAGGACAAACTTGGCATTTTGAGAAGAACATGAATATATGTTCTGTATAATGAAATCGCGTGCAAATACAAATTTTTTTTACACCTTAACAATACATGACTATAGTGAGATAGTCGAAGTGCTCTACCTATGTGTAAGCTTTTAATTAATTCGTTAAAATTAATGATTAAACTAAAGAATGAAAAATTTTAATTTTTAATTTATTCAGTTATAATTTCCAGGAGTTAATATTTCATTGATAAGTGATAAAAGATTCGCAACGATTAAAACATTAGTCGGTATTTTCTTTCTTATTAATTTGGGCCAGGGCCAGGTCGTTTTGTCATAGTATTATTCTTTTAGATTTTAGTCAGTTAAAATTGCAATAAATTTCTCCAATTGTGATCTATGGTTACCTACATCCTGGCCTATAACTGTAATTGATTATAATGTAGAATGACCTAAGATAACAAAATTAGTCATGTTCTCCGCTAAGCTATCCTAGCCTAGAGCAATTATACTCTAAAATACGACAATTTTATAGAAAAAAAAACATTTCCAAATCAAACTCATATTTGTAGCTATTATCTTTACGGTTCGCTATTCGAAACCTTTACAAACCACCTAATAAATATAAAAAATCGCTCATAGGATGCAACTACTGGACATTATGATACGATTTTTGTAAAATGCACTGTATTGATAATCATTATGTGTTTGTTACTGGGTATTCTTAATTTGTGGAGATGAAATAAAAGTTTAGTCACTTCTATATGAATTAGTTTAGAAAATAATTTTAAATGCATACACACTTAGTAATTGAGAATATTGTCCTTTTCTATAATTTGCTCGTGTATCTATTTCTGTTCCACTTCTATCATAAAGGTTTCTTATTTATTCTTCTTCAATCGGTTTATTTTGTTTCCTTCCCAACAAGTCGTTTCATGCCCAATATTCTTTATGTATAATTTGTTCGTTTATTTCTGATTCATAATTCTCTTATTCACATCTCATACTAAGATTTCCTACAATTATTCATTATATTCGACACATCAAGTCATTTTCTTTATTTCTTTCTATTCTGGTGAAAGTTGAGAATCATGCACAAACGCAATTATCATTCCCAGAAGTTCATCAACAAGTAAAATATCCATTTTCATAAACTTACGAGCACCAACATTTGCCAATTTTTAAGTCACTAAACACGTCAAAATATTACAAACATATAAATTATTTATTAATATCACTTAAAAGTTTATAAACATTTCGTCAACATATGAGTGTACAAAAGTGTTCATGAATATGGCGTAGTCTGAATAGATCTTTAAGCTTTAAACATCTTTTGCTTTTCATTTCTGTTTTGCAGATAAATTAACGTTTTTTTTTAAACAGTGTAGTTCATTAATTCCCTGAAATTGTTCACAGTTGCTGTCTCTAGTTGTCTATAGTTGTATTTATGGAGATTGAGGACATTTGAAGAACATTATTTTCAAGAAGTCTTGTGTTATGAATTAAATATGGATATTTGTGAAAGTTTGAGATGATGAACAAACTCAGTCAGAGATGGCGTGGGTCAATAAAAAGTTGATCTACGACCCACTGACCTACCAGCCATCGTGACCCACGACCTACTGTGATCCACTCAGATCCTCACCCACCGTGACTCATTCTGACCCACTACCCAAACTCACTCTGAACCTACAAACACAAAATTTCCATGTAATTAAACTTATAGTGCAAAAATTATATCTATTTTTCTCACAATGTTATGGTTTGATTGCCTTATGCTCTGAACGCTCCATACAATACATACAATAAATCAGCAATTATATTTAGAGATATAATAGAAAGCAATGGATATAAAATGCGAAGCACTGTAGTTTTTGTTTCTCAATTTATTGTCAACTAATATCGATCGTTTTCGATGATTTTTACATATCAACCCACTACCAACTTCCCATATATAGAAAGTGTACCCTCCCCCCGCACACTAAAAGAGAAATTTGAGAAATGCTAGGACACATTCTGTCTATTTTTAGTAAAAAGTTAATATTGAATTTCAGCTCCCAAAGTTGAACGGCTCCTGAGATACTCAATTTTTCGCAAAAATTCGGACCCCTACTCCCTCCTTAGAGTATGTATTATATTGAAAGTGACATGATAACATCGCAGTTGGGATTATAGACTAACAATCCATCAATAGTCATTTCATTTGGCTTTCCCATTTGGCCGTGATGATTACGCACACGTGCAGTTACATTCAACTTTTTATACAATAATTTATATATTATAGGTGATTCAAAATATATTTATTCCGATAGTCAGCTCCTATAAAAACGTACAGGTTGCGTCTCGAATTGCCAAGTGCTAAGTCCTATTGCTATTATTACAATTACCCAATCAAATAAGTTCTTTTTTCACTTAGATATACTCATCTCAGGTAATAAATAGAAACAAGTGAAAAGGGTAGAAAAATGGAAGCCTTGAAAGTAAAACGTAGATAAATTTACAAGTGTTCAGAAGATGCTGTTTGCACGCACTGAACAGAGTGGGTCGGTTGGTCAGAGTGGGTCACAGTGGATAGTTGGTTGCAGTGGATCAAGTCCTGTTGATTTATGACCCACTGACCCACTCAGAAATATTGACCATTTGACTCACGACCCACTGACCCATTCCATCTTTGCTCAGAGTATTTTGAGTTCTCTCCAGACTTTAGTACGGATGGTACCTTATAATTGAAAAGCTCAATTCCAAAAAAGCCTAAGTCAAAACAGTAAGTTTTTCAGGAGACGATTTTGTGTGTGTGTGTGTGTGTGTGTGTGTGTGTGTGTTTCCATCATTCTATTTCTGTGAAGTGAAAGTAATCTAAATAAAAGAAAACATTAATAATCTATTTTAACGGTGAAATTATCTATAGCTATAGTTTTATAAGTGTTTTTAGGCGTGAGACAGAAAATAACTTCAGAAAATACTGTTGACTAAGGACATTTTGGAAAACGATGAAATTTTGTTTTATTTTGCCTACAATTAAATTGATTTATGGAGTTTTGGCATGGAACCCAGTTCAGTATACGAAGATACTAAACTGGAACTTAACGAAACCGGTATCTCAAAATTGACAAAAATTGACTTAGGCTCTTTTAGAATCCACCCCTTCAATTCATGACTCCAGAGATGTCTGATTTGTGGAAAGCCATCCTACCAGTTGCACACTGGTTTAAATGATTTGTTATTTCTCACTACTATTACCCTCAACATATCTCCCGTCATCTTTTGAAAGCAGTTGCTAATACATTTCCTAAGAGGATATTGGAATATTCCCATTTTTTTATATCAACTGAAGCCTATTCCTCAGTTATACATATTGGGACCTATTTCTGAAAACTCTAGTTTTGAAATACTGGTATCAAATTTTTCAAAATCTATTATTTTACTATTGTATTATGACAAATGAGAAATGATTCGCTGTTATTTCTGCTTCATGATATTTTATGACTTGTAAAAAAAACACATTATTATAAGATTTGTTGTTCTGTCAAATAGACCCCTGGTGGAGGAACGTACCCAAGCGAGTAGGGGTCTACCAGCATACCCAGTGTTGTTACTGGAGTGTTTTGTGTATATCGGTGTCACGGGGCTTTCCAGCACCGCTCAGGAGCATTCGCATTCGTTTGCGAATATGTCAACTTTTTCAAATTAGCAACTAAAAATTTTACTAGACTACAAAATTCTCCTGTAATCGTCTCTTACACAGTAACAAATAAGTTAGTGTTTGAACATGACTTGAATACTTGTAGAAGCGATTTTTGACATTCTTTAAATGTCCAAAAGTGTCACGAAGTATTCTGTCAGTGAATAAAAAAGTCTAGAATACCTCCTAACAGTGGTTAATAGGAATTGCTATAAGAGTATTCAAAATGTACCTGAACTTCAGATGTGTCCAATGAGTACAAGGGCACCGAAACGACTTTTAAACAGTGTTACGGCATTTTATACATTAGAAATTACATATTTACAAGTCGTATAATTCTTGAACACATCAGAAATTCAGATATATTTTAAACACTCTTTTGGCAGTTCCTATTCTTTGCTGTTAGAATGCGGGGTGCCTTAGTGGCTCAGTGGTAGAGCGTGGACCCCTGGTGCATGGAGTTCTTGGTTCAATTCCAGCTCGCGCCGAGTGACCTTTGTGGTGGACAAACGCTGTGTGCGTGGGTTTTCTAGGGGTTCTCCAGTTTCCTCCCCCTTTTTTCATTCCACCATTTCATTTATTTCTCATCATCACCGTCTCCTTTAGCCTAGCGGGCATAACCGTGGAATGTAAAACTTAAAGATTTCATTTCATTTCATTTTACTGTTAGGATGCATTCTAGATGTGTTTTTTTCACTGTAGAACACTTGAGGACATCATTGGACGTGTTAAAAATTACTAAAAGACATTATTTTTAAAAAAATCCAAATCATAATAATATTTAGCAGTTTGAATAGTGGCGGCTTTTGAAGGTAGTCACATGAAAAATAATTTAAATTTCGCTGCTACAAGTGAATCAAATTCTTATATACAGTTTTCTGAAGCTACACGAAGCTTTCTTCTCTTTGCTTGTAGCGATTATATTCAAATTGTTACTAATGTGACTTCCCTAAGAGTCGCCACTGAGTGTGAAATTGGTACATATAATAGATGATACGAAGCTGTCATGTGGAAGAGGTATGGTGAGTGTAATGTGTAGGAGACCTAGGTTTGATTCCAGGTCTCAAATCTAGGTTTGATTGGGAGCTAATGTGGTTCGGATCCAACGTTAAGCTGTATATATATACGTCTCATATAGCCTCGGAGCTGAAAGAATATTGAAGTTCATTTCTACCAACCCAACCAACCGCTGTAGAATAAAGTGTTCGTTTTTTTCTCAATTGTTATATTTGTTAATAATAATTGTTATAGTATTCTGAATATACTGAATGTGTTGTGTGTAGAGGAGACTGGTACTTTACGTCTAATTATGTAATTGACAGATGCTCTAAAAGATACACATTCGCAGCACTGTACTAAATACTATTATATCCATCTATAAATAAGGTTATTGGCATTTTATGCATATTCGTTACTTACGAAAATAATTAGATAGTCTTTTATTAGTTTATTTGTAGCTCCAGTACTTAAATCTGTATCTTGTACTTATGCTCTTATATTGAATTACAAGTGTTAACATTTTAAATGTTACGCCAAGAGACGCAATTTAGAGAGGTAGGGATAGTATATAAATAATCAATATACAAGCTTATGGAATTCGAAATAAGAACTAAATTTCTCATAATTTAATGTATACTGTATTATGCTACTCTGACGATTTATTTTTATAAAAAAATATAATTATCCATTATTCAATAGAAGTATTCCCATATAACTGAAGATTAACGATTGTTATCTCGGATACGAATCCTAGTGATTCCAAGTTTTTCGGTGGCTGTCTAGCGTCAAGAGACAATTGAGAAGCACCTTGAATTAGTAGCTAGAGAACTTTAGGCTGAAAGCCAAAAATAAGTCAAGAAAAGACAATACGTTGATCTAATTATACATTAACCAAAACCCATCTGGCTACTACCTATGTACCTAACAGACCCAGGGGACCGGTTAGCTTGATTTAATTGTTAAGAAAGGAAAAAAGAAAGTTTATCCCTAGTTCAAGGAAATTTTGTGCAAAAAGTGTTAATCATATTCACATACGACAGCGAATCTAAGGGCGTTATAGGAACTAAAGTACTAATTCATACTAGACAGAAAGGTACTGGAGAAAATAACACATAGGCGTGTTTAGCTTCAATTCACGTCTGTCCACCTAAGTCCGTAACTACTGTATATTAATGAATACTACATCCTTTCCGTAATAGGGAATCATGTCACATCATACTAAGCAACAAGGAGCATAGTTTGAGAACTATGGCCCATACTAAAGGAAACGAAAATTTTATAAGTTGACCATTAACATTAATTTACATATTTAAACTATGATAGTGACCGAACAAATTCATAAATTCATTTTTAAAATATCCTCTGACAGAGGCTAAGTTGGTAGCTGGTCATAACCATTGCATATATTTTTTTTTAAAAGTATGTGCATCTTTGTTCATCAGTATAGTTTTAAACTTAATCTTATTTTTAAGCCTAACACTGCTTTGAACTTTAGAAGGCCATAGTTGAGTCGTAATTGAAGTAATTATAGTTTATTAGGAAATGTTATCAGCAAAGAAGTTTCTTGTACCCAAGATAATATAATTCCATACATTTTCAACTCATATATTTACCAAGGTGTAATGACTTAGGATATACCTTAAGTATAAAAGCATACTTAATGTATGCAGGAACATTTCTTTTCTAACTGTATTCTATTTTCTTTCAGTCGTTCTTCGGGCGAACCTACAATAACTTATCAACAATACAAGATTGCAAGAACAATGGCCAGTGTGTTATTAACAAAAAGAACAGGACATCATGCAAAGCTTGTCGTCTTCGAAAGTGCCTTATGGTGGGGATGTCCAAAAGTGGTTCTCGTTATGGACGCAGATCGAACTGGTTCAAAATCCACTGTCTTCTTCAAGAACAAAATAGTGGCCAGTCTGGGGGAGGGGGAGGAGGGGGAGCAGGCAGTGGTATTGGTGTTTTCGGAGAAGGACTTGAAAAAATGGTTAAAGGTCCTTGGAATGGTGTCGCCAAAAAGACAGTTCTTCAGCATCCACACCATCATCACTCTGAATTGTTTGACGGCAGTGACAAACATGGAGGTGCTGCTGCAAGTGTTTCTTGTGTGCCATTACCAATATCTGGAAGTCCTGTGGACAAACACTCACAAGGATCTCGTAGTGTTGTTAACGTGTCAACCAACAATGCAATAACAAGTGGTGGTAATAATAACAATAATAATAATAACAATAACAGCAACAGTCACAATAATAACAATTTTTTGGTGAGAAACTTTCCTTATAATGCAGACGCTGCTTCTTTGTGGGCAGCTAGAAACCCTCTACTACCGTTACAAGTGCCTGTTCCTCCAGACTTAAGTGCTCTTCAACCTGTACCACTGTCACCGTTTCTTCCTAACCCTTTCATGGCAGGATTTGCAGGAGTGCAAAACCCACGGAATCTTCTATTCCCTTATTTTTCAGCAGCGGCAGCGGCAGCAGCGACCTCATCAGCATCGTCACCAACACGTCAACAACCAGCATCTTTCCCCCGCCTTTCTTCCTCTTCCTCGTCATCTAGTTCATGTGAACAAAGAGATTGCTATTCAGAACCACCAGTATTACGAGAACATCCAAAACCCTCATCCGGAGTAGGGCCGTCTTCTTTAAGTCCAAAACCTTTAGTGTCATTACCTATCTTAGGTCCTGTACAGGAGAAACCAATAGACCTCTCTATAAAAGGTATGCGTGAAAAAGCTAACCAAGAACTCCAAGGTAGTAGCAGTTCTTTGCATCATCTTTCAGACGAAGGTGATGAAGAGGAAGACAGTGATACTAATCTAAAAGGCAAAGAAGACGCTATTGGTGATGAGGATGATGATTCGTCAGACTCATTGGAAGACGAAGTGGAAGGAAAAGAGGTAAAACCTTCCACTCCACTTGATTTGACAACAAAGACTTGAGGCATATGTACGAAATTGAAGGCCTATACTCTTTTACATATAGCTTTGTCGGGTGTGCAATATGGGTTAATAAAATACAAAAGAATAATAGTAGGCACAAATGTTTATTTTTTTGTTTGTTTTAAAAACAAGTGGTACAAGTGGTTGTCATTTTTTTTCGTTGGTGTGTATGATTTTTGTTTCAAGTGTGGTTGTCAATGGTGTAACCGTTACCATTCATATAGCTTTCTTAGACACGAGTAGGCTGTAGTACTTGAATAAATCTTATCATACACGTAAGAGAATGTAAGCTTCTTTTGGAGAAGGAAAAAGTCCAGTTTTAATATGAATATCAGATCTTCCATGTCTTCAAGAAATTACGCAAGAACAAACTGCTGTGGTTATCTTTTGTTGATCATTGTATGTGGTTATAAAACGTTTTTAATTAACGGCTATCTTTGTATTTAGCCCATTTGTGTGGGGAATTATTTTTGTGTTTCTTTTGAAAAGAACTCGGATTTTAATGACGCGATATTTCTGATTTAATGTCCCACATCATTATAAGTATTCTGCCACTATGGCAGGTCACTTGCCGCAGCTGAGAATCTTCTATGCTCCATGGTATTCCGCCCATCTCTTCGTCTTCGCGTATGATTTTTGTGTAATTAATTGTAGTCCATTAATTGTAGTCTCCTTCGTCTTCTCTCTCTCTTTCCTGCCACCATACCTTCTAGCACGCACCTCATGATACAGTTCCTTCTTAGTCAATGTAACAACCAGTTTCTTTTCCTTTTATTTAATATCTAAAATTGGTCTATTCTCCCTCACCAATTTTAACTCCCTCTCATTCGTTTTCCGCTCGACCCAGCGAATTCTCTCCATTCTTCTTCATACCCACATTTCGAAAGCTTAGAGTCGCTTTTCATCATTTTTACGTAATGTCCTGTATCTGACCCCATAATACAATGCTACACACAAAGCAATTTATGAGTCTTTTTCTCAATTCTTTATTCAAGGTCCCACAAAATAATCTTTTCTTCCTCCTAAAGACTTCTTTCGGGGGAAAACGTTAAAAAATTAAATTAAATCTATGATTTTTACGTCCCAGTTATGCCGGCTAGGCTAAAGGAGACGGTGATAATGAGAAATGAATGAAATGGTGGAACGAAGAAAGTGGGAGGAAACGGGAGAACCCCGGGAAAACCCACGCACATGGTGTTTGTCCACCACAAAGTTCACTTGGTGGGGGGACATCGTAGTCTACTGGTTAGAGTGTTGGGTTCAAGTCCGTGTGGTCCCGGGTTCGATTCCCGGTCAGTGCTCCCCAATTATCGGCGTCCAAGACGTAACGGGTACTAAGTCTAGAAAGATCCTGATGCGTCTGTTAGGAACTGGGCGTCGCAGCGCACTGATCACGTATTCGCCGCTAGGCTGGATGTAGTTCATCCAGTCGCTAGCAGATGGCGCTGGAGCAGGCTCAAGCCCACAAAATGGGCTTTTAAGCCAAGTGGTTTGGTTTGATTTAAAGGCTTCTTTCGCCATTACTATTATTTCTTTTATTTCACTTTCACTAATAATACTACCCAGGTATCAAAAACTAGTCGCCTATTATAGTCACCTACTTGACGCCTACCGCTTCGTTGCAATAACAATGGCTTTTGTCTTTCTACGATTTATTTTCATCCTATATTCTTCAGACCTTCCTGAAATTTCCTAACATCTTACTGATTTTCTCTTCAGATTTCGGAAAAAGTGTCGTTTCATTTGCAAACCGTATACACCTAATCTTTTTACCTCCTGCTGAAATGCAGTCTTAATTTTGTAGGCTCTTTTTTACTCTCTCTTCTAGATAGACATTAAATATAATTGGGGAGATACAGCATTTCTGTAGAACTTCCCTTCCAATTACACTCTCCTCTGTCATTTCCTACAATGTTAATTGTCCCTTGTTCTTTAAAAATGAATTTGCATTATATAGATTTAAAATGTCTAAAATTAAAGTTGATTATATATATATATATATATATATATATATATATATATATATATATATATATATATATATATAGAGAGAGAGAGAGAGAGAGAGAGAGAGAGAGACAGAGAGAGATTTTTTTCAAGGTGTGAGGGACATTTAAATAGATTTTCAAAAGTCAGTAAAATCTAACTATTAAATTTCCACTGTATTTCAAAAGAAGCAAAAAAATAATTCCTTATATAAATTAATGGACTACAAAATAAAGAAGATAAAAAGGTATTCAACACCGTGAAATATGCAGTCTTGCTCAAGAAAACTTGGCCACCTACTTGTCGTTCAAAAGTCCTATTCTGTTAATTCCAATTAGCATTAAGTGAAAAAAAAAAAACTAGTTTTTTTTTGGCCGATTGAGAGCCAAACAAAACATTAGAATTTCCAATGTACGGTTACCAGAATATGATCTTCTTAATTAAATTGGGCCAAGATTTTGCATCAAGACTGTGCATTTGAAGTTGAAAATAATCTTAACTGGTTAAACAGTGGCGGATCATCATTTTAGAAAAAAAAAAGAAAAAGAAAGAAAGAAAGAAAATATGAAAATATAAGACTCACTAAATAGGTCATTAAGTAACTTTAAACTATAATTCTGTTATCGAAATTTAAAAAAAGAGCTATCGAACTAAGCATTTAGCTTTATCTGACTAAAATATTGTATGTTTTAACTATCCTAGGAAATATTAATCATTCAAGAAATTAAGAATTTAGAAGTGCTATAATGAGGGAATTATTTGTAAGGATAGGGCAGAAGAAAAGAACTTTAAACACAACGCCTAGTCAACTACCTCAATATTGTAATAAAAAATGGTTGTTAATAGGAGATAAATATTATAAATTATATAAAGACTACAGGATAAAAAGGAGGCAAGTCAGTTTTTTTTATATAACTTTACTCAATTGCCCTGTTTTCCACTGACTTTCCTCCTTCCCGCTGTAATCGAAATATTTAGCATTAAGTTTCATAGTGGCTAACCTTCTTACTGTGGGATTTAATCCATACAAACTATAGGCCTACCTTTCAGGATACATAATTCTGTTGTTAACTTATTTTTGACCATTTCTCGACTTACCTCCTTTTTCCCTGTGGTCTTCAACTCCTTTCAAACAATCTTTTCGTTGCTTTATTCGACTGCTTTATAACTTTTCATATGCCTACCCGTAATAGAACACAATATACTTTGAAGGAAAGTAGCAAATTTTACAGACAATTCTGCCCTACTTTTAGATCAACGTAATTTTAGAAAGAAAAAAAAAATTTTTTTAGAGACAATAATTGAAACTGTGTTTCCGCCACTGATACAGCGTTTACGATACTTCTAAGAAAAACGTACTATTCATAACAACAAAAAATGCTTTATTGTTATTTTCTAAAAGTTTATATTGTGTAAAGATATAATTATTATTCGAAAAACTGTCACTGTTATAAAACAATGATGTGGTTAAATAGACTTATTTTAAGAAATGGACAGCTACAAAAGAATATAAAAAGGAAAGAAAGAAAAAAACGCTGGATTTGTATTCAAGTAAGTCATCTTCATGGTGCTTCAATCTTTGAATAAAAGACGTTTTATAGTTAATTGTGAGAATCTCTTTTTACCTAGATATCTTGACATTACCTCTTAAAGTATGAAAATATGGGTAAGAGAAAAATTGTACATAAATAAGTATGTGTTTTTCATTGTTTATTTAAACATTGTATGAAAAATATTTCTTTTATAAGACGTTATTTCGAAAAATCGAAAATCATTTATCTTGCCTTATTATTATGTATTATTATTAAACTATTTATGCATTATGTACAAAGTGTACATAAAATGTATGTTCTCCTCCAATTATAAGTATTCTTTTGATTTCTTGTGTTGTTAATTTAAATCACTGTAAGTTGATCTACCTAGGTATTATAATTGGAGGAACACTCATGTTTCTGTAGTCATATCATCATTGAAATGCTCTAAACAGCTGGAGTCAAATAAGCAATGAATATATTCTTATAAAACATCCCACTTTTTCTTTTATTTTGTATGCTGGACGAATTTATGTTTCAGTCGAGCTATGTATTCTAGCAGAAAAAGAGAAGCTGGTTTCACATTTTTTAAAAAAATCATCATTTTGGGAGTATCACTATAAAGTCTTCAAATAAATATTTACACCAATGACTAGTAGGTATCGTACTGCGAAAAAAATGTACTTTGTTGATTTTTTTATTGTAAGTACACACTGTTTACAATATACTTAATCAACCATCTCATTATTTACTTCCTTTTGGCTCAAATTGACGTTTAATATGTTTCTTTCATAAACTTTTTCTTGTGAAAAGTAATTAGAGAAGATTATTGCCCCTCTAAAATTAAATTTGATTCAAACCAAACCTCAATTTTGATAACTGCAAACTTGGAAACCGAAGGCCTAATTACACACCATAACATTTCGTATGCGAAACCTACCATACCTACTTATTGTCAAAACCTACCATAATACTTCATGTGCGTAAGAAAATTGTCAAAACCTACCATAATATTTCATATGCTTGGGAAACTTGTTAAAATCTACCACAATATTTCATGCCAAGTTTCATCAAGATCGGATGAATTTCATCGATCGCTTAGAGTTTTTTTTTTCTTTTTTAAGATTTTTTTACGTCCAAATTCCAAGTTATATGACCAAGAACTCGGGAATCAAATACCCTTCACACCAGGTCCGCAGCTAGTCATCAAAATTTGGGAGGGAGGGGAGCATAAATATATTAGAAGGTGCAAGCCTTAAAAATTCTAAAAGGCTCTACATAATTAATTACTCATATCTTATGTGAGTGGTAATTAAAATTCTCATTTATCCCTTCACTTCTAGCTATTTTAATAATAATAATAATAATAATAATAATAATAATAATAATAATAATAATAATAATAATAATAATAATAATAATAATAATAATAATAATAATAATAATAATAATAGATATTTCAAGTATGTGTATTAACCCGTTACCGGTATACATAAAAATGTACAAAGTCTTAGACTCTTATTGGATTGTTTTAGCTTAACGTCCCACGATTATGCATCAAGGTTCAGGGAGACGATGAGGATGAAATCGACGATACTGGTAAGATAAAGAAAGTGAGAAGAAACGGGAGAACCCTGGGAAAATCCACCCTCACAATGTTTGTGTACCACAAAATTCACTTGTGGGCTGCGATTGAACCAGAATGTCACCAGCCAGATGTGAGTGTTTTATCACACAGCCTCAACGGCCCTCGTTATTGGATTCTTGATTGGCTTCCTTTGACTAAATTCTCTTATTTATGGTGGAATAATAGTACAGTGATAAGTAATTATTTACCATCATTTATCGATTCTTTAATGTATTTTATTGATAAGTACTTCAATAAAATACATTGTAAGAAGTTCAACGTTTTGGTAGAGTAATGGAACAATTAATTTCCATTTTCAATCTTTAATTTTTTTCCCTTTGGTAACAATTTCTTTCACACCAAACATCGTTAAACTTTTATTTATTTATAGAGATGCAAGGGCTCGGAAAAAACCCGGCTGTTTTGGGAAAAAACTCGGTTTTTCTGCTTCGCTTTCTTCCTTGGGAAATTTTGGGCTTTTTTGAAAATTTTGCTTTAAACTGATGAAGCAGACTTTTTTTCGCTTCTCTACAATAACAACAACAAAACAACTCATTTAAATAGTGACTGATGCAGATAATAATATGAAACCTCGAAAATAAACCATGAATTTCAAAAAGATTTTTTTTTAATTCTTAACATATTTTACATTATGAATTCCAAGGGATTAACCAATATATGTAATAATATTTTAACCTCTTATATACAATAAGTACTTTAAAAATGATACACAAATAACTAGCAACTTTGTAGTATTTTTACTTCAAAATATCACACATCCTCTTTTTTGAAGCAAAATAAAGAAAAACAGGAGAGAAATCTGCACATCAAGAGCTTCGTTTCGGGTGGTTGTGTACATTCTTGAAATTTTCAGTTAAGTTTTAACTTTCATATACATTGTATGAATAATTCGAACAAATTTTTCACTGATTGATCACATACGTAATAATCTGTTACCACCTATCTGGTGCTTCGGATTTGCAAAATCGGTAAAGCTCCAAATTCTGTAATGGACTGACTGCTCCTTAAGCTTGTTCAGAATCGGGAAAGTATCGAATTTTCTGTTCATGGATCATATACGTAATAGACGGTTCATCTGAGCGTATGGTTTTCTAGGCTGTAGAATGTATAACCACCATTACGGTTTACCCAATGCTGAAGGTTTCTAAATTTTTAATAAGAAAATTCAACATATAGTTACGAAACCTTTTTTTTTTTTTTTTTTTTTTACAAAAAAGAAAAAACTATGGAATACATTTAAAAAGAGTGGAAGAATCAATCACTGTTCCAATTCACAAGAAATACGACAAAATTGATTGTAATAATTATCGAGGCATTTCTCTTAACATTCTATTAATAAGATTGACCCCATAAGCAGATGAAATTATTGGAGATTATCAGTTTGAATTTAGCCGAAATCGACCAGATATTTATCATTCGACAAATACTCGAAAAGAAATGGGCATATATTACCCAGTATATCAAATGTTTATTGATTTTAGAAAGGCTTACAACTCGGTAAGGAGGGAAACGTTGTACAACATTCTTACAGAATTTGTAATTCCGAAAGAGCTAGATTTATTAAGTGTTTAAATAAATTCCAGAGTAATGTCCGAGTAGAAAAATGCGAGCTTCCACGTCGAGATTGGTCTGAAACAAGGATATGCGTTATCGCCGTTATTATTCAGCTTTGTTCCGAAGTACGCTATAAGAAAAATCAAAGATAGGAACCAGGGCCTAGAGTTGAATAGTATTCAGCAGGTTATGGTGTATGCTGATGATGTAAATCTGATAGACCGATCGAAAGAAATGCAGAGACCTTATTAAACGCTTGCAGGGACATGAGTAAATGCAGAAAAATCTAAATACAAGGAAGTTACGGCAAATTATGAATGTGTTAACATCAATTAATACTTTCGACATAGTGGATACTTTGAAATATCTTGGATCAGTATTACCAGACCAAAATCATACCCACAAAGAAATTAAATGTCGACTAAAATCAGGAAATTTTTGTTATTATTCAGTTCAAAATATTTTGTCGTCGCGAATTCTGTCAAGAAGCTTAAAGCTTAAAATATATAAAATGATAATTATGCCTGTTATGCTTTATGGTTGTGAAACATGGTCGCTTACGCTGAAGGAAGATTACTGAAATTATTTGAGAATAAAATTCTGAGACGAATATTTGCACCCAAGAGGAACGGGAATGGGAATGGCGAAAACTTCATAAGGAGGAACTACATAATTTATACGGTTTACCAAACATCGTTAGAGTCATCAAGTCTAAGAGGCTCAGGTGAGCAGGTCATGTAGCCAGAATAGAAGATAGTAGGAACGCTTTCAAAGTTTTAACTGGAAACCCAATCGAGAAACGTCCATTAGGAAAATCTAGGCCGAGATAGGAGGACAATATTAAGATGGATCTAGCAGAAATAGAAATACAGAGTAGAAACTGGATTGAATTGGATAAGGACAGAAGTCAATAGAGAGCTTTTGTGATCATAGAGAAAGAGAGAGAGTGAATACATTTAAGTTAAGCACAACTGCACAACAAACATGAGTGAGTGGTTAGCTTTTGCGCTTCTATCGTGAAGTCTGGGATTCAACTCCGCACTCGACCATTTTGACAAAAGATTTTCTTAATCCCATCTGTAAATGTAGAGATAGTGCGTGTACTGTGAGTCCTGACCGACTTACTTTCTAATCGTTTTTAAATTTTTGTTATTATTAATTACCAGCAATAATGAATTTACGAAGAGGGTTAGGGTGGGGATGTCTTTCGGATTGAAACCTCTACCCCGAAATTACGGAATTTCTAAAAACAAACTAAATATTTGTTTTGCCTTTACTCATAAACTTCAAGCTCTCCTCAAATAAAAAATTAGGAATTTTTAGAAAAACTAAGCATTAATAAGAAACCCTCTCAAAATAATTTTCTAAATCCGCCACGGATTATCAGTATAAAATGGTCTTCAAGGTTATATCTGGAAGATTATAGCTGAATATATAAACGAAACGAAATTTTTGTTATGCCTGTACTCATAAACTTCAGCTCCTTTTAAATAAAAGTTAGAAATTCTTAGAAAAACCAAACATTATTCAAAAAAATCCCTCTCAAATATTTTTCTAAATCCGATACTGATTATTTCTATCGAACGGTATTCAAGGTTGTGTCTGGAAGATTATTGTTAAATCATTGCACAGCTACAGTATAACGGAAATGTAGAAGTACGCTCTGACAGTTATATTGAAAAACGTACGCTCTGATGGATATATTGAAAAACATAAGTTTAATTATGTGCTTGAAGCTAGAGTACTAAGCTTTAAGAAGTGAAACACGGATGACTAAAAAGAAATGATCTAGAGTAGAAAAAATGTCGATAATTTAGAAGTTTAAATCAAGTTAAATAGCTTCTAAAATTGCCCTCAAATACTACGTACTTTATTTTTACTTTAATTCATAAACCATGTGCTCCATCCATCATTATGGTGAATTCCAGAGCGAAATATGGCATTCAGGTCATGGAATCTTATTTAACTTTAGAGTATACTATAAGAAAGCTATTTAAACAGAAAAATCATGAAAATGAAAAAAGCCAAAATTTCCAAAATTCTCGTTTTTTTTTTTTAAAAAAAAAGTCGGCTTTTTATGTACAAAAAACCATCGATTCAAAAAAGCCGGCTTTTTTGCATCTCTATTTATTTAACCTAGGCAAGGTAAGTATGGAGGCTCTTAACCCGACTCTTGTTAATTAACTGATAGTAAAATGGAGATATAGTACTTTAAATGAAGTAAGCATAATCTAATATTCTTTACTATTTAAATGATACCCCAGAAATGTATGTAAATGCATATTTAAAAAGTACACGGTGCGCGTCATCGCACTACACTTTCTCTCTCAAATTTATTAAATTATATCAAAACATGCTGCAATTATTATTAAAACATTTATTTATGAAATACGAACAAAATCATTACAGGTTTTTTTTCGTAAAACTTCAAAGGAAAGTTATTCTAAGACTAACTTGTTCCTTATTGATTTTTAATTTGAAATGACATGGGACATATTGTAGGGTTGTTATTTTGTTAACTTATGAAACATGTCAAAATGTTAGTGAACCCTCTGAGAAAACACTGCTGAGAATTAATTGTGCCTTGCGGATACATTTACAAAAATAGCAGTTTTCAGGAAAATCGTCCGAAAAAAACTTACCCCTAAGAATAAACTACCCCTTGTGGATATCTACAGCAAAAACAGATTACACCACATTATAAGGTTGTTCATGAAGTATTTACGAAATATGAACAAAATGGCCTGAGCTGTTTTTGAAGAAGCGCCTGGTAAAATAAATTCGGCAGTAAACTGCTCCTTCTGAGTTTTCACAGGAGAAATAACTCCAGGAGGTTGTTAATATTTGTTTATAAAGTATGAAGAAAATCGGCTGAAGAGTAGAAAAAAATCCTTTGAACAAAACTAACTTTCAACAGTAAACTACATTGTGACTTTTTCAGGAGGTACGGCTTATGCAATACTATAGAGTCGCTAATGAAATATGCATTTACGAAATATGAACAAAATTACCTGAGAAAATTTCTTAGAATATCGTCCGAAAATTTTCACATACAAGAATAAACTACTCCTAATGAATCTCTTTGAAAGTTTAAGATTTTGAATCATTTGGACTACCCCTTCGGGGAAATGGCTTACATCATATTATAGGGTAATTAATGAAGCATTTATTTGATAAATATGAACAAAATTGCCGGCGACGTATTCAAGAAAATTGTTCGGAACACACTCACCCTCTAAGTGTAAACTATTTCTTGTGGATCTTTGAATGAAAAAACATTTATGTTATATACAGCATTTGTGAAATATGAACAAAATGGTCCTAAAGTTTCTGAAAAACTAGATAAAAAGACTTACCTACAAGAGTAAACTATCCCTTGTCCATTATTCAAAGAAATGACTTATGCTGTATTATATATTAATAAACGAAATATGTATATGAAGTATAAACAAATTTACCTAGTCATTTTTGAGGCAATCGTCCAAAGAGAACTTACTTCAATTTGTAAACTATTTCTTCTGGATTTTTCCTAGTAAAACGACATATAACATAGTGTAGGGACGTTAATAGTATTTTGATTTATTACATATAAATAATCTTTTATTTTTTATTTTATTTTATTTTATTACTATTTTTTTTAGAAAATAGCAAATTTTGGTCACTCTTCTGTACACCATCCTTATTTTGAGAGGTACGAAGAAAGTTTCTAAAACACTTCTGAAAAATCCTATAAAAGCCATGAGCTTAAGATTCAGTCTGGATACCTTGAACGCTATGGTCTCTGGAGTGTGTGCATACATCGCGATAAACGAACAGGTAGACGAATAGACAAAAACTCTTTTTTTTCATGTAATAGGGTCCATGAAATATTTAAATCTGTTGAACTCTCGAATTCAATTATTTTCATGACCTCAACACTTTCAGCTCTCTTATCGTCGCTCAAAAGTAAAAGTACACAGAAATAAAACAGTTTATAAAACAATATTGGATGTACAGTACAAAGAGTATGTAAAATGTCCACTGTTATTAATTTTACAAAAATAAGGGGAGCACAATTTTGTATGACATTCTCGAAAACATCCATTCTTTAACCAAATTAACCTGTACAACTACAGCGCAGTAACACAAGTACACTATCAGCGTCTTGAATCCGCGGTAGCTCAGTGGATCACTCACTCTTGGGCTGTAGCTGTTTTCGATATTCTTTCGTCTCGTACTTTCTTTTAAAGAAATTTAAATTAATTTGAAACAAGACATCTCACAAATATCTAAATTGTATTTTGCCCCTCACACTGACCTAGTTGCTAACGCGTGCGCTTTTGACGTACGTGGTCCCGGGTTCGATTCGAGTTCGAAGAGCCTTTGGAATTTTAATTGTCCTCGATGTTTCTGTCTTCGTGTCCCTGCCGAGTCTACTAGTCCTGAACAGTGATAGAAGGAGAAAATAAGAGTCACGAAATTTTCTTTTTTAAAAAAAGTGCAAGAGGGTCCCTTGTGGGTGAAGTCCCTGGCTCTATTCTAGCCTTTTCCAAATGGCCTTTTTGATCGACAACCATGGTGTATCTGTGTGTCTTCTCATGGTTTTCTCACTTCCTCCCATCTTCCTCATTGTACAATTTAATTCATTATCACTGTCTTCCTAGCCTAGGTCTTTAATTGTGAGAAGTCTTAAAAAAAACCGCTGTCTTAACAAAATCCCAGGTTCTCTTCATTGGATCGTCAGTACCATTTTCACCTGCTAGCTTCTAGACATACCCAGCCACATAAAAAATGTCCAAACTTCAGTCGCAGTCACTGGCGCAAATCCCGGGGGAACGAGGGGAACATGTCTCCTCCAATCTTAGAACTGGTGGGACTGTCCCCCCAATAATCCGATTTGAAATGTGCTTTTTGGAGAGAAATGTGAAGGACGTACGACTCGGTTAGGAGAGAAACATTATACATCGTTCTTACAGAACTTGGAATACCGAGAAAACTAATTAGATTAATTAAGATATGTTTAAATGAATCCCAAAGTAAAGTCCGAGTAGAAAAATTTTTGTCCACAAGCTTTCACGTCGAAAATGGCTTGAAACAAGGAGATGCGTATCGCCATTATTATTTAACTTTGTTCTTGAATACGCTATAAGGAAAATCAAAGATAGCAACCAGGGCCTAGAGTTGAACGGTATTCACCAGGTTATGGCATATGCTGATGATGTAAATTTAATAGAGGATGATAGGAGAACAATAGAAAGAAATGCAGAGATTTTATTAAACGCTTGCAGGGACATGGGTTTAGAAGTAAATGCAGAGAAAACTAAATACATGGAAGTGCGTCGGGACCGTAATACGGCAAATTATGGATGCGTTAAAATATTAAATAATATTTTTGGTCAAGTGGATACTTTCAAATATCTAGGATCAATATAAACAGACGAAAATCATATTCACGAAGAAATTAAATGTCGACTAAAAGCAGGGAATTCGTGTTACTATTCGGTTCAAAATATCTTGTCGCGAATTCTGTCAAGAAACTTGAAGCTTAAAATATGCAAAACGATAATCATGCCTGTTGTTCTGTACGGTTGCGAAACATGGTCGCTTACTCTGAGGGAAGAACATAGACTGAAAGTATTTGAGAACAAGATCCTGAGACGAATATTCGGACCCAGGAGGAACGGGAATGGGGAATGGCGGAAACTTCATAACGAGGAACTACATAATTTATACGGTTTACCCAACCTTGTTAGGGTCATGAAGTCTAGGAGGCTTAGGTGGGCAGGTCATATAGCTAGAATGGAAGAAAGTAGAAACGCTTTCAAAGTCTTGACTGGAAGACCAATCGGAAAACGACCATTAGGAAGACCTAGGCGCAGATGGGAGGACAATATTAAGATGGATCTCGCAGAGAGAGGAATACAAAGTAGAAACTGGATCTGGGAATCCAGACAAAGAAGTCGAATCCTAGTTTCAAGAATTGCTACCTGGGATACAGACGGTACTCAAAAGTGAATTAACTCTCTTGGGATCATGATGGATATGAGGAAAATTTTGATGAGCATTTAAATAGATTAAAAACAATATCTCAGCGTCTGAAGACTTTACCAGCGCATATTGCCTTTTTTCTACTTAAGAATTGCCTGGGAATACCGAAACTTATCTACTTTTTACGCACCACTCCCACTTGGTCCATGCCTTCCAAAGTACTTCAGCTTGATAATTGCCTGAAATATGCACTTCAGTCTATCATCAATTATTCTTTGAATGAAAATCAATGGACTCAAGCAAGCTTACCAATTCGCTTAGGAGGTTTAAGCGTAAGAAAAGTCTCTGATTTAAGCCTTCCAGCTTTCCTGTCCTCATCTTTTGGAGTGAATCCACTTGTCTCCAACATACTAAATATACCAGTTGACAAAGTGGAAATTCATCACCTGACGGAGGGATTGGAGATATGGAATGGTATATACAATAATGAGATTCCTGCCGTGTTGGACTCACAACAGAATTGGGATAAAATTATATTAACAGCAATAATTGATAAAGAATTGGTCCCTGAAAATACATCTGATATAGCCCGTTTTAAATCCTTACAAAGAAAAGAATCTGGTGCATGGCTACAGGCAACACCGTCAAAAAATATTGGAACTTTCTTGGAGAACAACACGTTTCAAATTTGTGTCGCTCTATGTCTCGGTTTAAATATCTGTCATAGTTTCAAATGCACATGTCAGGAACAGGTTGATGAAAAAGGCTTACATGCACTAAGATGTTCTAGGAGTAGAGATCGAATTTCTCGTCATGAAGAACTGAATAATATAATAAGACGAGCTCTTGCCAGCATTGACGTCCCAAGTATTTTAGAACCATCTGGAATGTCCCGAGATGATGGGAAACGACCAGATGGAGCAACATTAACCCCATGGTAAATGGGGCAACGACTGGTATGGGACGTTACATGTGTTGACACTTTTGCACCTTCTCATTTACCTTCATCATGTAAAGAGGCAGGGAATGCTGCTGAGACAGCCTGTAAACGAAAACACACCAAATATTCAAAATTAAAAGAAGACCATATGTTCATCGCCTTTGCTACAGAAACTATGGGAGTTTTTAGCCGGAAGCTAGGGAGTTCCTAAAGGAAATTGGGTCGAACTTAAGCCTCAAGACGGGAGATATCAGAAGTGCACAATTTTTACTTCAGCGTATCAGTTTAGCAATACAGAGAGGTAATGCGGTCAGCATTTTAAGTTCCTTCCCTTCTTGAAAAATGGAAGAAGTTATTATTATTATTATTATTATTATTATTATTTGAGATGAACCTGAATTTATGAACACTTTCGACTGAAAAGTTTGTAAACTAAATTTTGTCAACTCCGTGATATTTTCTCCTGTTACTTCCAAACTTGCGGAGGATGGACTTATTCGCTATTTTTAGTTATGAAGTTAATTTGTTCTGTACACATACTCACACACAAACACACACACACAAATTACTAGTTGCATTTTCCATCATTGTTACTGTCATTATCCTTATTATTTATTTTGTAAAGTATATGTAGCAACCAGCAAGTAATATGTACTTTACATATGCAAATTGACAATGTTATATTTAAATGTAATCAAATATAACTGGTAGTTGTGGCAAAAAAAAAAAATAAAGATGTAAAAGATTATATTCCATTACATGCTAAAGAAAATTGTATATTCTCAGAAAAAATGTGAATACATTAAAGAACTGGGAGAAACTGGATCCAATTGGCTAAGGATAGAAGTCAGTGGAGAGCTTTTGTGAACGCGGCATTGAACCTCCGGGTTCCCTAAGCCATAGAGTTAGTTAATTAGTTAGTTAATGTGATAATTTGTGTTCGATTACCAAAAAGGAAAGTGAGATGAAATTTATGCCCCCCCCCCCAAGAATAAGCCTCAAATCTGCCCACCTCTCAATGTTGAAGACAAGTTCGCTCTCCTGATCCTCCACAGCATTGTTTTTCAACTTCATAAATAGTTTGAACATCGCTTAAAAAAGAAAGAAAGAAAGAAAAAAGATTATGGGAATGGTCTTATCTGTCCCCTAAAATGTTGAAGACAGACTTACGCCACTGGTCGCAGTTTACGTGTTTTGACACTTGTTTTATATCCCAGCATCGGACTTTCTATTTCCGTATGTGTTCAGCTCCATTCCGCTTACTACGATTACGGTCATTCAATTCCACTCGCTGCATTTTATCTATGATGTCTTTGAGAAATTACAAGTGGCGTACATAGGATTTTGTTTTGGGGGGGGGGCATGAACAACACGGGGAAGCAGGGGGTAATTGCCCACCTTAGTTTCAGATTAACTTATTTCATTTTAGAAAAAAAAATGAAAATATTCAGTTCTATCTGTTTAAGTTTCTACCTGAAAGAAAATGTTGAGATACATTGAAGCTTAAATATATTGATTGCAGTTTTAATGCCAAGAATTGCAACTGGTGAATCTTATACGATATGACACACCAAAAATTTAGCTGTGAATCTTACCTTTTATTCTATTCATAGAAGAAAAAGGAAGCATCCTCTTGGCCTAAGTGATTTCCCTGGCTACTTATTCCCCCCTCTTGATTTTCTTTAATTCAAACATTTACCTTTATAACTTAACGATGTAAATATTCCTTTGCTATAAGTTCCGTTATGTTGATATCCACTCAAGTTGGTGTGGAACACCAGTTTCGCTTATCAGCTCCTTTTAGTTTTGGTGTTATTGACGACGGCCGGCTTGAATCACAACAACGGTCGAAAGTATGATAGGAGAAACGAAAGAAAGTAACAACTACGAAGAAGAAACAGAAGAGTTGAATGAACGAAAGAAAGAAAAAAGAACGCAGTTCTTACGTGGATGAAATTTGACAAATATAGTATTATTTCTGCACAAAGAGCATAAGAAAATGGAAAGTCAATGAAATTCTTAGAAATGGTAAGAAGGATTATTGTTATACGTGGAACGCGAAAAACTTAGAAATTTATTTCGAGGATGGGGTGTTGAGCCCGATATCCACCCCAAAATACGCCACTGGAAATTACCAAAAATTTGGTGGAAAATTTTGTTTAGAAAATGTGTACTATATGTATCACTCATTCATATAGCTGTTTTCTATATTTTTTCACCTGGTATCTTCTTGAAGGAATTAAAATTAACTTGAAATAAAACATCTCTTGTAGATATCTAAATTGCATTTTTTGTATTATGTAGCACATAACGGCATATTGTGGTCTGGAGTGAACGAAAATGTAGGGGTACCAGTATCAACCTCACCCCTCAAATACTTGGTTTCGAGCCTGCTTTACATAATAATATTTCATATGCGTCCTACTCTCCATCGACAGCGTGTATACTGTTATTTGTGATTTTTTAAAAGGAAAATCATGTAAAGGACTAAAGTGTCAAACTAATAACCAATAGGTATATCTTAAAATTTACCTTTTGACATTAACACCGGTGTCTTATTTGATTTTACGAGATCTACCGATCGTTGCAAGAACCAGCAAGAATCGTAGGCGACGAAGGTTTCATTCCTGAGATATCGAGTTGACGAAAAGGTGGAACGAAATCTTTAGAGATCTTTAAGGTTTACCTCCCATACTTATGCCGGATACGCTAAAGGAGACGGTGATGATGAGAAATGAATGAAATGGTGAAATGAAGAAAGTGGGAAGAAAAGGGAGAACCCCGAGAAATCCTAAGCACACGGTGTTTGTCCACTACACAGTTCACTTGGCGCGAGCAGGGATCGAACCAAGGACCCCATGCGAAAGAGGTGAACGCTCTACCACTGAGCCACCGCGGCCCCGAGAAGGCGGAACGATCGGCAGATAGCATAAAATCATATAAAGTACTAATACTAACTAAAAATCGCAAATTTTGAGATACGTCTATTGGTACTTTCAACGACGATAGTGCGAAAGAGCATAAGTTATTACTATTATTATTATTTTCTCTCTGAAGAGAAACTGATTGTGACATTGGCTTAGAAGGAAGTTTATTTACCATGAGGGACGTTCTAGAGGATATAGTGGCAGGAAAGACAGGGGGGGGGAACGAAGGAAGCCACAATTAATTAACGGTATCAAAACAGAAAAATCGTATGTTAAGACAAAGAGGTTAGCCAAAGACTGTGCAGGATGGAAGCTTCTCAGTTGCTGTAGATGATCTGCCAATAATGGTAGAAAATCTATGATGATGATGATAATGGGTTGATGTGCCAATTGCGAAATACCTTTTATTAGCTACCTCACAACTGCACCATTGCCCACTAATTTAAGCATACGGCGGAATGTGTGCTACTCTTTCTCTATTGCATGCATTTAGTGCTCTCTATTGTGACAGTGAGAAGTTCAGGGAACAAGTTGAAAGTGTAACTCCAGATACAAATTCGGTCTCAATTATAAAACTAATGTGGAAATTTTACATAGCGGCATTTGCCTTATCAATTCTGCGAGTGATGTTTTGAATATATTAAAATGAATCTTTATTACTTTCCATCCTGGACAGAAACATTAAATTGCAGTTCTCTCATTTGTATGGCACCGATAATTTTCAGATCGCACGTTTTAATGTCAAAATAATAACAACAATTGTTGAGTATTGCAACAATTATAAAAATGGTTATCGAAATTTTAGGATATATCTTATCTCTAATCTCTAATCTTATCTCTACATCTCTTATCTCTAACTTAGCAGGCCCACTTCATTTTTCGATTTTTTCGAACTTGAGACTGGTAGAAACGAAAATTTTTACAGTACAATCCGGTACAAACGAGGTACATACGATTCGTACAGAAAGATCTTCAGATTTGTAGAAATTTATCAGTGGTCCTGCTATGTTCACGCGAACTTAGCAGAACCACTTTACGTTTCTTTTTTTTTTCAATTTGGGACCGGTATAAATGAAAATTTTTACGGTACAATACGGTACAAACGCAGAACAAACGATTCGTATAGAAAAATCTTCAGATTTGTAGAAATTTGTATTCTGGTCCTGCTAGGTTCATGTGAACTTAGCAGAACCATTTACTTTTCGATTTTTTTTTTTTCAATTTGAGACCAGTACAAACGAAAACTTTACGGTACAATTCGGTACAAACGCAGAACAAACGATTCGAACAGAAAAATCTCCAGATTTGTAGAAATTTGTATTTTGGTCCTGCTAAGTTCACGTGAAATTAGCAGGAACACTTTATTTTTCGATTTTTTCAAATTTGAGACCGATACAAAGGGAAATTTGGACGCAGTACAAACACAGTACTGCGACACAAACGCACAAACGCAGTACAAACGATTCGTACAGAAAAATAATCAAATTTGTAGAAATTTATCAGTAGTCCTGCTATGTTCAGGTTAACTTAGCAGGACCACTTTATTTTTCGATTTTTTTTTAAATTTGAGACCGGTACAAACGAAAATTTTTACGGTACAAACCGGCATTGCAGTACAAACGTATGGTATGCAAATATTTATAATTTTCAAAAGTGGTCCTGCTAAGTTCATACTCGTGGAAAACTTAGCAAATCAACTTATAAAGTTACATCAAAACATAAAATGAAGACTTAATGTACTATTCATGAACGATTATTTTCTATTAAACTAATTTCGTATCGTTGAACCTCTATAACATTTTTACGTTAAAATTTGATTTTAGAAGAAATGGATAGTGTTCATATATTCATTGTTTCTCTTAGAATAAAAAAATGCGTAAAAAATATATTCTACTAAAGACAGTGAAAAAGCAAGGCTACTAACTTTTCAAACCTGCTTACCCGTACATTCACAGCTTGAGTCCTATAAATTCAATTTTGTTAAATTAGAGCCTAGAGAAACAAAATAAGGCTGATTTCAAAGTGTAATTAACATTTATTTCTGAACAGACTTTGTGATTCTGATCAGAGTAGAGTTGGCAAATACGACTATTTGTTTATTTTATTTATTTATTTTGGTAAATGATAACAATAACGATCGAATTGCTGCTTTTAACCAATATAAAAAAAAACAATGTCAAAATTATTAGTTTACCCATACATTTTGAATGACAACTTGTACACCCACCCATATCTGAGTTGTTAAGGGTCTTCACTATAGCGAAATTAAACTGCCTCTAATTTTATAGTTTTTCTGTAATATCTACAAAACAAATAAAAATTTTCGAAAAGCATAAACGAAGTGAACTAGATAATACGCTTTTGCATGTGATACCTTTACCACAATTCACCTATCTCCTTTTGGTATGCCGCTATTTACAGAACCCGCAAAAACTGATAAATCTATCGACAGTTGCAAGTCGAAAGCAGATAGATGAGTTGTGATAACAATATCACATGCTAAATAGTATTGTATAGTTCACTACGTTGTTGCTTTTCAAATATCTTTTATTTGTTTTGAAAATATTACAGAAAATCTAAAAAAAATAGCCGTAGTTTAATTTCGCTGTAGTGAAGACTCTGAAATCCATACAACACAGGTGAAACTCATACAGTTGACAGCCGTGTGAAAAAGATCACACACAGAAAATCATTTTATCAGGCAGGTGTCAAGCGTTGGAGAATATTTGTTGTCATCCAAAGTTTCGATGTGTAACATCTTGCACTCTTACATCTTAGCTTCAACAGTAAAAAATGAGAAATAAATTGCCACAGTTAAAGTCACCATTACCCCTGAAGATGTTAATGGGTTGATTCTATTAACGAAGTCGGTTGAGATAATCATTCTATCTACCTTGTGAAACAAACAAAATTCAAAATTTCACTTTCGTTTAAGGGTTATCATGTGAAATAACGGACTTACTAACATAACTACAGTGGTCCTACTGAAAGAAAGAAACTGTGAATAGAAGGGAAAGAGTATTGAAATTTGCAATATCTCAGAAATGTAGAAAGTGTTCCTTCCTAGGTAAGTGGCTTACTCGCGTAGTTTCTGTGCTCGTGGTCCCAGTTTCGATTTTCGGTGGGTGTACTTGCTCTTATATATACCAAGTATTGATTCAGATTCTAATTTAAATAGTAGATACCATCACATAGATCCCTGATCTTCAAAAAAGAACATCAAATTCCCGTCAGTTATATTGAGTAACAATTGATATAGACTTTGAACGGAAGAGGAAATGTTTTATCTAATTATAAACATACTGTGCAAGTTTAGGTTTTATGTACCACAGTTACAGCCTTGTTGATGGAATAATAGCGTATATGGTAAATTTTGTGGTTAACATTACAGCAATTTGGAAAGGAGGACCAAATAAAAGATAATTGAAATGTACCTAGTTGAATATCTAGTTTGTAGTACCTAGTTGAAAATAACAATAACTTTGGTTTTCAGTATTGAAAAGTACTTGTGGAATTCAAATTTGTTTACATTGGTAACGACTAACTCAGAACTTTCTGAGGATTAAATTATTATTACACAAACAAACATACAACACAATAAAATTTAAATTTAAACAGAAGAGGCGAATTCTTCAGGCGAACTACGATCTAGAAAAGATCTCAAAAGTTGCAGTATTTGAACCCTTTTTGCCACAAAAGTTAGTATAACAACAAAGAAATGGAGCAAGTTAATGAAAAGTAGAGTCGTTCATAAAACGAAACTAGACGAGACGGAATATTTGTTCTAGATAGAATTCTTTGAAAATGGAGATTTTGTTCGTATTTCCTCAACAAATGTTTATTAACAACCCTACAATACGGCGAAAGTAATTAATTCGGAAAAGTTCACAAGATATAATTTACTTTCGGGAGCTTCTTTTGGAAAAAAAAATCTTTTAAAAATCATATTAGTATATTACTTTTCCATTCTTACGTTTTATAAATGTCAGTAGAGTTCGTATAATTTCATCAAAAGGGATTCATACAATCAATCTCATACAATTTCAAGACAAGTGTGATTTTTGGCTAGCCATCTTAATATAATAAATATTTTAAAAGACAAATTCTGACCAAAGCATATATTAACGAATAAATAATAGCGTTATTATTTATTAGTTAATATATGCTTTGGTCAGAATTTGTCTTTTAATTTATACAAGAAGTTCCAAAGCTAGAATGAGTGGTATTTAGTAAATATTTATATTTCCATAGTATCTTCCTTAAGCCTCCTTTGTACGCTACTGAATATTTTATTAATAAAAGTACAATATGGCGTAAATGGTTTGTCATTGTCCCGTCCTTGACGCATTCACATTTATCCATTAACAAAGATGCAGACAATTATTCGATAAGTTTTCAGCCGTTGAAAGGAACTCTATGTTGAGTTACTGTTTTATTTAATCACTGATCAGCAGAAACATTAGGCCACCTATATAATATCTAGTATGTCCACCTTTGGCTAACAGGATAACAGCAATGCGATTTGACATGGAAGCAATGAAACCATCCGTGGTAGATGGCTGGAGGCATGGCGTACCACAACTGCATACACAAGTTACTTAAATCCCACGGAGGGGAGCTATGATCTCGGATCTGATCTTCAATGGCCTTCAAAAAGAGTTCAATTGGGTTAAGATTTGGTAAATTTAGGTTATTGGACTATTGGGCTATTGAATTGTTAATATGGGCTGTATTCGAGCAATGAAAATTCACCATTATTCTCCTCAAATTCCTGCAGCACATCGTTGTGCTTATGTTAAGGAGCGCAGTCCTCCTAAAAGATTCCACTGGTAGCTGGAAATATGGTCCCATATGAATGGTTGTACATGATCAGAAATGACATGTTGATAGCTAGGAGCCGTATTAGTATTCCCCACATGAACTACTGGGCTCATGGATGACCCCAATTCCAAAATCACAATGGAGCCACAAGGCCTGTTGTCGTCTTACTGATTACATCTCGAAGAGTTGTTTCCCTGGAAGACAATGGGTTCTGACACAGCTATTGATGTAATGAATACAGTATCGTGATTTATCGAAGCATGCAACACTGTGTCATTGCTGAGCACGATCCAATAATGATCAGTACGCTACTATTCTACCGCTTCTCACTATCTGTTACCGTTTTTGTTCTATGGCGTTAAACGCTGAAACCGGAAATTACTATTTTGAACTACTTCCGGATTGGATAGAGAGTTAATACAGGACATGGAACCTATTTCAGACGCTGAATTGATTGCAAAAAACAACATATCAATATCTCTTACTGGTTTTGCTCCGATTCCTGTCGATAGACGTTCGGATGGACTGACGGGCAAAGTTGTTCTATAAGACGTCAGACACTTTTTATGCATATAGTAGTTTGGAAGTCTAAAATTGAAGCTGTATGAGAACAATGCCAAATATTGAGATGAAATTTTTGAAAAGATGCGAATATATTTATTAAATTAATGGTTAATTAGATATAGCTTAAAATTGTCATTAACTCTTAAATTTTAATTTCTGTTTAACGAAACATTGTCCAAATATGACATGTATCAGTCGGTAGATCACATTGAGCTGAACAAGATAACAATTTTGTCTGAATAAAATAATTCTTATGCTTAGTTTCGGAGATTTTTTTTTTTTTTTAAAAAAAAGAACTTTTGTATGTCGTTTGTTGCCAATTATAACTCACAGCACTATTCTGCTGGAAGAAATTGTTATTTATGTGCTTATATGTAGCAAAACACACTATTGACTAACATACGGCATCCTTTGTTGCTTCTTTTTCTACCGGTGACACAATATTCTTTGCGCATCTACTGCTTGTAATGTATAAATTGAAATTATTATAGTAAACTGTCAGATTTTTGCAAAGATTAGAAACGATAATTAGTTAACAAGGACCAAATATGGTCAAAACTAAATGACAAGACGAGCTTGAATTTATAGTTCTCGAAGAATTACATTAAAATGAAAGTCATCAACTGCACATTTAGATGCCGTGGCAATTTTAACTGATGATGATCAAAGCAAATGTCACTCCCTCACGCATTACGTCTTGAATGATGAAGTGCAGACTCATAATTTTTTAATGTTCAGGATATCGCTTTTCCAGATTCCCTTAATGTGGTTTCCTGAGTGTCAACGGTAATCACTGGCTTCATAATTTCTTTCCTTCTTTTGATACTTACATAGATATATACATACAACTAATTGTGACTGACTTAATTTCGAACTTCAAGGAACAAATAATCTCACCTTAAACTGAGGACGACAGCTATACAGACAATGGAGACTAGAGTATGAGAAATACCAAAAATCGCTAGGACATCTAGGATTCCACATAGCAACACAGGTAACATTTATCGCTGGCGCCACAAGCGTGATTACTCATGAAGGATTCAACGCACTTACAATTACATATAAAAGGGTTCGGCATTTACTTCGCTCGAACTACCCATTCACAAGGCGGTTTCCCTCCATAGCATCACTATGACTATATTAACTATACATTTACCTGGTTGTGTACAGATGCGAATTTATCAGGCACATTTACTCATACTTTGTTAGTGAACAAATTATAGTAGAATAACTATTAAGCATATCGTCATCATCAGTAATTTCAGGCGGATTAAGTATCATTGGCTCAATAAATTACTTAGTATCGCAATAATAAAGAAAGATTATAGCATCTTGTGAGGTGAGATCGAATCATTTGAGGGGACCCTGAACTAGTTTAGTCGTACATCTTTTGTATCGTACACATTGCAAAATTATACATTAAATTCTTCACAACAACTTCAAAATCGTTATGGGAAGTGTTTTAATTATCTTTAATTAACTTACAACACATCTATATCTCATATAAGATTGCGAAATCACTGAAAGCAGTATCACTTAACTTGTAACTTTTTTATAATAATGTATATCAAGACAATCTTTATATATCTTTTTTTTCTTCTTAACGTGAATTAGATTTCCGATTTACAATCTGTCAAAATCAATACATATTGAACATATTGTGCATATGTTATCATTCTAATTAACGATATAAATTTTATAAGACTATTTTGTAAACATTCAGTGGATTACATACTTTCAATTATAATAATTAATAAATCGTATAGATAAAATATAGTATGGTACGAATATTTAAAATTTTACATTAAACAAAAGGTCATATTATGGTATTTCTTAGCATAAATAATCTCTGACATGGAATACTAAATTCAACATTTTTCTTACTTCTCCGGGACGGAGCTACTTAAAGAGATGTCAGAGTTTATTTTTCTGTAATGAAACAAATCTAAAATTTGGTTCGTTACACAAAATGCAAAATTTGATCAAGGAAAGACTGAATAATCGACTAGCCTCAAAACCGGTACGATCGTTACTGACAACCTACCATATTCAGCTGAAAGCTGTAAAAGCTAGGCAAAATTTGTCAAGGTTAATGGCATCATAAATTTTCATTAAGAACTGATTTACAGACTTGATCAAGGATTATTGTAAATATATTTGTAGTATACTTTTCGTGCAGTTCTCAATTAGGTGGAAGTAGCCAACTTCAAGTTTGGGCAATGTGAAAGTCCAAGACCAACAAATATCTGAAAACGATATGAAAAGAGAAATGAAAATCATAAGAAGCCTCACCAGTTCTAAGGGCTGTAGACGAAGATGAGAAAATACCAAATTCCTTCTTCTGATCGAGCAAAATCCGCATGATTTTTGAATCCAACATATGTGACCTCCAAAATTCCTTCAGATCGATCGTGGGTAAAGGTACATTTGATCAAATCCAAGTGCGAAACCAAATTGAATTTTATTTTTGAGAAATGGTTCTACACATTTCGGTGTAAAAATCTCGTGCAGTTATTTTAGATTATCTACCAAAGTCAGTAAGATGAAATGCCAAAACCAAGAAATACCTGCCAACTGACATGGAATTAGAACTGTAATACTAAACAGATAGAAGTTCAATGTGGACAAAGGTGAAGATAGTACAAAAAAAAAAAAAAAGTAAAATTTTGTTGAAAGTTGAAAACTCGAAACTACATTAACGTTTAAGAATAAGTTTACCCATGTGAACAAAATTGATATGGAGGTAATTGATCATTGGATTTTGGTTTCTTGCCACTTTTTGGAAACCAAAATCCAATGATCCAATGATCCAAAAATAAATAAATAAATACAATACAATACAATATTTTGCTTATTGCCAAAGCCCTAAACTAAGGTGAAATTTTTATTTCGAGATTCACTTTATTGATTAAAATTAAAATTGGTAGAAATGACATTAATAGCAGCTTATATAACTGGACACTTTCGTTGAGATCACTGAAGAACAGATACAAAATCGGATAAAGGCACAAAGCCGAAATCGACAAATCACTGGAAATAATTTTGTAAGGTTCAGGGACAAAGATAAGCGAGGAAAGGGTCTGTTAATTTGGAGTTTGGTGTCCCTTTTAGCACCGAATCTATATGAGACATGGACTTACAGCTTAAGAGATCTGAACCACATGAGCTCTCGGGAATCGCACCTGGATCTTCCGTGCCAAAGGCGCGTACGTTATCCATATAGTCAGGGAGATTTTCCAGTGAGTAAAGGGCAAAAGCAACAGCTTTACGTTCTAAGGAATGGCTTAACCAATTTGAACCAAACTTGGCCTCAAAGTCACTGATGGTTTAGGTAGGCAATAGTAATATCTATTGATGTTGTTGAGACCAAAAGTTGGTTTGATTGGGAAACAAAGGTCAAAACTGCCAAAAATTCTTGAAAATAGAAATCATGCACCATAATTTTGCATCCGTTCTATGTAAAAGTCACTCATTAACGAGTGGTCAAATCACGCAGCTAATTAAACAATATCCCAAAGTAGTCAATGTGTCTGAGTCATTGTTTTGTTGCTCCCTAATTTGACCACCTGTCAATGATTGTGTTATAGAACGTGCAGTTAAATTATATAGCAATGAATAATGACTTAGAAACACTGTTAATTTGTTTTATAGTACATTCTAATTATTTGACCATATTTATAGTATATTTCATTATCTTTGTTCCTATACTTGAAGTCCTAGGGCCAAGACAGTGCTATGTCACACTTTGACCGAAAATAAACTAAGAATTACTTGAGGGGTCTCCATCTGTAGTACTTTTAACAGTCTGTAAGAAATTAAAAAAAAAATAAATAAGAGATAAGAACACAAGTTACATAAATCTGTGTTACCCCATAAGTATGACCATAAACATTTCTACATGAAGAGCCTATGCCACGTATCGAAGCAATTGGGCATAAGCTAGTACAAGAAGTGTCAGAAAGCTTGCAAGAAAAAGATTGTGTTATATATACACACAAAGAAAATGTTATATGGACAAAGAAAGTGATATTGAAGGTTTAATTTACAGCAGTGAAGAGGAATAGGTTTCCCATGCCAGTGAAGATGATTTGTTGGAAGAAAACGAATTTACGGTAAGCGGAGCATTCTTTAAATATAATGTGGCTTAGGACTGGGTTTCTCAAATTCAACGTATGCTTCTTCTATGTTAAAAATTAACTATACATGAATTATTAAAATGATAAAGTAAATTTTTAATTGGATGACTCTTTCCAAGGTTATAAAGGCTATTTGCACCAATGAACAATGTCAAGTTAATTACGACAGGTATTACAAGTAAATGCAATATAATGTGGGCTTAGAACTAAGTTACTCAAAGCAACAAATGTAAAAGATTTGTTTCACACTATATTGGTGTTCGTACACCATCCTCGAAGAAAATAGGATTTAGACAATACAGCGTCAGTGGGAAAATCATTGGTTGTACACAGAAGGAATGACATCGAAAAACACACAGGGATTTAATTTGTTAACTATGAACAACATACAATGTGTTCAAAATTTGGAGATAGCCCTCTTAAGGTCATTTCCTCCAATCTAGTTTATACTTTGTATAAAGAATACTCAGTTCAATTCATTAAAATAGATTATTTAAGAGAAAAACATAACTGAGTTTCTCTTAAACTGAATTACAGATGGTTAAATATTATGATTTAGTATTCCTTGAAAAACATAGTATATATTGTTTAAAACATCATTTCAATTATGTATAAGAAATTCGCTGAGCTCCTTCGTAGCTAAGCGGTTACCGTACGCGCCTTTGGTGGGGGAGACCCGGGTTCGATTTCAGGAGGGAGCTCATGTGGTTCGGATTCCACGTTAATCAGTAGGTCCACATCTCATAAATCCTCATATATAGTTGCTGAAAGGGACACTAAACTTAAATTCAACTTAACTCAAGAAATTCAGTATTACATTAATCTTACATATAAGAAGTGTGATATGAATATCCTAATATTAATTTTTAAACATGCAAGTTAAGTTTGTATTAAGGATATGTGAAAAAATAACTCTGTAGTGTTTACAGAAAACATTAGTTTGCTTTGAATGTATTGCTGGATTTATATAGAAGAGAAACTGTGGTTTTAACTTATAAAAAGTTTAGTATTCATAGTATTTCCTTCATATATATATATATATATATACATATATATATATATATATATATATATATATATATATATATATATATATATATATATATATATATATATATATACAGAGTGTTGATTAATTCGTGTGTCAATTCCATTTTTCACTGTGCAAAAGTGGTAGGAAGTAAAGCCGTGCAATTTCGAGTAACTTTAGGCGAAGGACATAAGTTTTGTTTCGCCATAGAAGCGTGTCACTTGTACTAAAGATGGAAGAGATACAGGTTCAAAGATCAAATTTCGATTTTTTCCTTATGGGATTCCAATGTTAAATTCTGAAAGAGTCTGAAAAAACGTAAATCGAAGTGATAACAAAGAAAAAGCTGTATGGTATGATTCTATGTCGCAAGCCGACCAAATATGCGTCTATCAAGTGTAAAGGTCAAAAGTCACGGTCAGATCAAGGTCACACTTCATCTTGAGAACCCACTTGAATACACTGAAAACAACGAAATGTCCGTACCTCATCATGTCAAATGGGTTCTCAAGGTGACCTGTGACCTTGATCTGATAGTGACCTCTCACCATGGCACTTAATTGACGCATGTTTGGTTGGCTTGCAACATAGAATCATACCATACAGCTTTTTCTTTGTTATCACTTCGATTTACTTTTTTTCAGGCTCCTTCAGAATTTAACATTGGAATCCCATAAGGAAAAAATCGAAATTTGATCTTTGAATCTATATCTCTTCAATCTTCAGTACAAGTGACATGCTTCTATGGCGAAACAAAACTTATGTCCTTCGTCTAAAGTTATACCAAATTCCACGGATTTACCTCATACCACTTTTGCGCAGTGAACAAATGAAATTGACACACGAATTAATCAACACTCTGTATATATATATATATATATATATATATATATATATATATATATATATATATATATATATATATATATATATATACAGGGTGTTTCAGATAAAACGTCCAGTGCTTATAAATCCGAAATGGCTGAGAATAAAAAGATGAAACAAAAACTGAGATAGGAAAATGTCATAGGGCACATCACATGGTGTTGTTGTGGAGACCCCCAGGGCCCTCTTTCAAGAAGGCCCAGGGACCAACTTCAAATTTTCAAATGGTAACACGTATTGAATCATACCTCATTCAATAGTACTTGAAAAACGAAACAACTTTTGTAGGGAACAATTTTCGATTTGGGCCACCGTTTTCAAAATGGCCACAAAAAGTGGGTCTGTATCAGATAAAACGTCCAGAGCTTATAGGCCTAAATCAGAAACGGCTGAGAATAGAGAGATGAAACAAAAACCGAGATAGAAACGATGATAAAGCATATCAAGTGGTGTTGTTGTGGTGACCCTCAGGAAACTCCGTGAAGGGGGCCCAGATGCCAACTTCAAACTGATACAGGACTTTTTGCGGCCATTTTGAAAACGGTGGCCCAAATCGAAAATTGTTTCCTACAAAAGTTGTTTCGTTTTTCAAGGACTATTGACTGAGGTATGATTCCATACATGTTCCCATTTGAAAATTTGAAGTTGGCCCCTGGGCCCCCTTGAAGGAGGGCCCTGTGGGTCACCACGACAACACCATGTGATGCGCCCTATGACATTTTCCTATCTCAGTTTTTGTTTCATCTTTTTATTCTCAGCCATTTCGGATTTATAAGCACTGGACATTTTATCTGATATAGGACCCACTTTTTGCGGCCACTTAAAAACGGTGGCCCAAATCGAAAATTGTTTCCTACAAAAGTTGTTTCGCTTTTTAAGTACTATTGAATGAGGTATGATTCAATACATGTTCCATACATTTGAAAATTTGAAGTTGGTCACCACAACACCATGTGATGCGCCCTATGACATTTTCCTATCTCAGCCGTTTCGTCTTTATAAGCACTGGACGTTTTATATGAAACACCCTGTATATATAGGGTGTTAATGAACTACACCGACAAACTGTAAGAGGTGATTCCTCACATCAAAATAAGAGAAAAAGTTCATATGGATCTATGGCGAAAAGTGCATAGTTTCACAGCTAGGGCTGTCCAAAATCGCGAAAAAGCCAAATTTCGAGAGGCTCTATTTCGAATTCCAGAAACTGTGAATGGTGGTTCTTATCAGCGTAAAGGGAGATATGCATACATAATTCAAAAGTGCATATTTCGTCAATTTTCAATAGGTATACAAGGTATTTCCTACAGGTGTAATTCTCGGATATGCTCTCAATAGAGTTTTCAGATATACCCTGATTTCAAGGAGGGTCCAAAGTATGCAGAAGGTAAGCCTTGACAACAGTGAACATCCAATGCTTCGGAGAAAAGCCGAAAGTGTTAGAACAGGCAGCTTCGTCTTGTGTGTGTGTGTGTGTGTGTGTGTGTTCGGAATAATGTGTAATGCGATGTATTTCGTCATGGTATATTTCAAGTTTTCTTTACTTATAAGCGTGAAAGAAAACACTGCAGCATTTGTTTTCCCGAAACAATCCATAACACTTCCGACATCGCGCCAAAGAATTCTGTGTTCACTGCTATCAAGGCTTATCATTTTCCTACTTTGGACCAATCATAAAATCAGAGCATATCTCAAAATTCGGTTGATGACATGTCTGGGAATTTCACCTTGTATCGAAAACTCTGTACACTCATTGAACATTAATGAAATATGCGTTTTTGGATTGCGTATGCGTGACTTCCTTTACGCTGATAAGGACCACCATCCACAGCTTCTGAAATTCGAAATAAGGCTTGTTGAAATTTGGCCTTTCCGCAATTTTGGACAACCCTTGCTGTGAAACTATGCACTTTTCCCCACAGGTCCATATGAACTTTTTCTCTTATTTTGATGTAAGGAATCACCTCTTACAGTTTGTCGGTACATATACAATATATATATATATCACTTAGGCTTTCAAATTTAAGTACCTACCAATAACATATAAACAAAAAAAAACTTTAAAATGGTAATTATTGTATATTCTGGATATTCTCGATATTCTTCTAGAAATTATCTTGGCATATCTCTATCACACCCCGAGTCCATCGTATACATGTATTTAATAAAGCCCATGAGTAATAAAGTGCTATGTCAGAATTTTCAACTGTAATCTTAATATTTTTTTTCATTTATTAAGTAACAGGTTAAGATTGGTTAACTTTATTGGTTAAAGAAATGTGGAACCTTCATCATTTTCCAAGAGGAGAATGAAACTGTTATTTATGGAATTGTTTGAAAACTTCCACATACAACGAGATACTTTGTATCGGTTGATAATTACTTGTATCTTGGGCAGAAAGTGCTTCTACACAAGCACTATACCTGATATAATGTTACTTAAAAATAACAGAAGAATGTTTTTAATATATGTAAGAAATATACATTATTATTGTATAGTTGGTTGCTATGTAGTTGTTTATAGATACTCAATGGACATGTTTTGATTGCAAGTCAGTTTGTGTGAATATACGTTAAAAGGGAATCAACGAATAAATTATTTAATACTTATCATGGACTTGTAATTTCAGTATAAAAGGTGATAATACTAGTGAATATAATTACGGAAGATATTTTAAGGTGTAAACGGTTATTGCCACTAAAAGATATATTATTAGCCGAACCCGGGTTAACGACTACCTTTGGTGAGTCGTTGTAAAATTTTTGGTTTACCTCACCCGGGATTCTTGTAAATTCATATCCCGAAGTCTAAAGTAAGGGTGAATTTACCTCAGTAAGTAGGTTCATGAATACGAACTCAACCGTTCTTAGAAGTGGCAGAGTAATCCCAAGAATAATCATGATTGATGAGACAGTAGTGAATGAAACTGTTGACAGTGTTGACAACAGGCAGAATACAGCTCCTATTGCACCTGGAATGTTGACGTTAGAAGACAGAATTATACTAGCATTACAGCGACAAGAACAACGACTGGAACAAAATTTAACGCAGATGTCTAACGAATTGAAACAAACGGTCCAGCAAAAATCCAAAGAATCAAGTAGACAATATGAAGAATTAAGTAGACGATTGGAGCACATAGATCAAAAGTCAGAAGAATTGAGTAAAGGATTAGAGCACATAGATCAAAAGTCAGAAGAATTGAGTAGAAGATTAGAGCATATAGATCAAAAGTCAGAAGAATTGAGTAGAGGATTAGAGCAAATAGAGCAAAAATCAGAAGAGACGAAACAATCTGTTATCCAGGCGGTGAGAGACATCACATTACAGTTTGATGAAAAGCTAAAAAGATTATCTGAAGATTGCCAGGATAATTACAACCATGTAATCCAAGAAGTCAATTGTGTAAAAAAGGATTTGGAAGTAATAGAATCTTCTGTTTGTCAGCAAAAGATTCAGGTCACTGATAATTCTAACCAAATACGTGCAAATACTCAATTGATATCTACCTTACAAGAGGAAATTAGGACGTTACAGATTAAGGACAACGCATACCACAACAACATGGTTAATGATCGTTTGGAGTTCCCTTGTTCACAAGAGATGCCCTCGCATTCACCCGCAGCAGATCGACGTGGACCTTACGTTATCTCTTCTTCAAGTAATCCATCCGATGAGGACATTATTTTGGAAAGAATTTATCCAAGGAATACAGATGGGCGGAAAAGAGATGGTGGAAGCACGCATAACGCAGTAGGTAGAAATTGTCACTCAACACGAACACGAAACGGTGAAAGGAATGTAAAGTTAAGTGTAAAGATGAGCGAAATACGTGCTATGAGTAAGTTTAGTGGTAAATGTAATGAAAATGCTACTTCTTTCCTAGAAAAATTTCAGGATGAGTGCAGTATAATGTGTATAGATAAATCGCAATATATGAAACTAATCCCTCATTTATTACTCCCACCATGTTCTTTATGGTTTAAAGCAGTACGGGATCATGTCAATACATATGAGGAATTCAAAGTCGCGCTGATTGCAAATTACGAAAACGACTTTTTACTTGCAAACAGAGATGCCACGATTAGAAACCAACCTTTTAATCCTCGCTTGCACAAATCTGTTGTTGATTTTGTTGTAAATACGTATAACGAATTAAAAGTCGTAAATCCGTTGCAATCGGAATCTAGAGTGATTGCATCTATTCGAAATTTACTACCGTTTAAATTACAACAGATCCTGTTTTCTACGCAATGCATGAGTTTTAATCACTTATTAATGCTTGTCCAATGTTATGAAACTCAATATCAGGCACTGAATCATCAAGCGGGATTAGGCGAAATTAAAAACAATTCAGATCACCTTGTACCTGTTCGAAATCTAAATATCCGTAATGTGAACGATACGGAACACAACCTAAATCGAGTAAATTTAAACAATCAGAACGAGCAAAATAGGCAAAGATATGATGGTAATCCACCTAACCTAACCAATCGTGACAATAATTATGTCAGATCACTTAATCGAAGTAGATTCAAAAATAGACGAAATACATGGCGAAATTCCAGAAATACAGTAAACTACATGGATAAACGTAATCGTAATTCAAGAGATGGCACTTCGTATCAAAATCAAAACAATGACGCAATTCATGTACAAAATAATGCGGAACATAATCACGATTGTGCAGTACAATGTACTTTATTAGAATCATATGCAAGTACGAATTTAAACTGACTGCAGTTGATGTAGTAAGGGTTAAACCCATATCAGTTATAAATTCTTATGAACATTTATCTTCAAATTTATGTGTTAATATCAATAATGAAAACAACCCTTATGACTTTGAAGTACAACACATTAAAGGAGTAGGTAATGGACCCGTAGATACTTTATTACTTCTGTTTCAATAAATGATAATTTTCAAATGATTTCAATTCTTTCTTGTTAATGTGAAGAATTATAGTTCGATTTATAATTGATTAAAAGCAAAGGTTATTTATATTATATTGATTTGTGTTGAAACTTAATTATCAAGGATTATGTTAAGTATAAGGTTCATTCTATTAAGCTAGTTATTCGACGACTGTCTACATGCGCCACCTTATATGTTACTCGAATAAGATTCTTCTGTATTATGACGCCTTATTGATACGATGTATACTGTAAAATACCATCTAAAGTAATTACTATATAATTACCCTAGAAAGACCAAACATTGTTATCATCACCGTTTTTAATAGTGATTGAAACTGTTGATCATTGTAATGTGTTTTAAAATGAAATTATTTCTTACGTTTTTGACTTCGCACCCTTCGTTGATTGTATTAGTAAGCGACGACGTTTTTATAATAAAAGATAAATATTAATAAAATAAAAGACTTATTATAAATGTATTTATATAAAGGAAACGTAATGAAGTTATATACGAGGGGCGATCAAAATGTAAAGGACACAATTAATATAATACCATTATTATAAACGGACCAGTGGTTCTTAAATATAAAAATCAAGCTACCTTGTAACTTTTATATTTAGTCCCATTATCGGGCGACATTTTATACAACGAGATACTTTGTATCGGTTGATAATTACTTGTATCTTGGGCAGAAAGTGCTTCTACACAAGCACTATACCTGATATAATGTTACTTAAAAATAACAGAAGAAGAATGTTTTTAATATATGTAAGAAATATACATTATTATTGTATAGTTGGTTGCTATGTAGTTGTTTATAGATACTCAATGGACATGTTTTGATTGCAAGTCAGTTTGTGTGAATATACGTTAAAAGGGAATCAACGAATAAATTATTTAATACTTATCATGGACTTGTAATTTCAGTATAAAAGGTGATAATACTAGTGAATATAATTACGGAAGATATTTTAAGGTGTAAACAATTATTGCCACTAAAGATATACTTATATTATCAGCCGAACCAGGGTTGACGACTACCTTTCGTGAGTCGTTGTACACATTTTTATTTATCTCGAAACTATCCAAATGTGTTATAGCACATTCTAGCCTCGAGCCATTTATTTATTAAGCAATTAACATTATACTTGTATAATGATTTGGTTCTTTCTTTTTCTTATATTGCGCAAATTTTTGGAATTCTAGATACCTATATGCAGTATTTCTGACTCATAACATATCACTTGCAAGCTTTAACCAAGAATAAAGCACTAAACTTTCACAAAAATAATTTTATTTTCTATATGTAAAATTGTGTCCCCAACAAGCCTTAAATCAGGGGTCATATACAAGGGTCGTGCATACTTATCATTCAGTTCACAGCAGGATAAACGACAGGCACAAAAATATTGCATACAAAATGCATATTAAGAAAATATCGACCTTAGAAACAATAACAAAAAGTATGATTTGTGATTGATTTACAACAAAGCAATAAACAAGCACAGTGTATACGAAATTAATAGCGGTGGTTATCCAGGACCATAATAGTACAAGAAAACATAAATAAAGAAATCGATTTTATTTTTATTTTGTAATTATTGCTTTCCCTCCATATCACCTTAAGCCCTAAAAGTTATAAAGAATATTGCTCACTTTCCAAAGTTAAAAATGATGTTATTAAGAAGACGGGTAAGTACTTAAAATAGAGAGAAACCACAACATATCGTTAAGTTTCTTGTTGTACATAACTGTTACTCAGTTAAGAACACAAGATGCTAATTGTGGACAAAACATGATGAAATTATCTGGCTTTAGAAGTAGTTTGGCCTATTTTGTTTTACACAAGAGAATGTGAGTTTTCCGAAATAGGAATATAGTGTCAACATAATTCACTTTAACAAAATATCTTCTTTCTGTGCTATACGATTAATTCTAAAATAAATGAACAAATTAAATTTAAAAGAAATAAAAATAAGAAACAAAAATAATAAATAAAGAAAATGTTGATAAGATTTTCACTTTTATTAATTGTACTTTCAGGCTGTACTATACATAAGAAAAGAAAGTCTTATACCTAGGTAGAATTTCCCCACGTAAAGTACTCATTAATGCTCTTGCCTTTGGTAGAGCGATCTTGGATTCGATTCCGCTGAGAATACTTGGTCGGAAAGGTTTAAAACCCAGTCATCCTGAGTGAGATCTTTCTTAAGTTTCCGTCATTCACACCAGGCAAGTGCCAGGATGTAAAATTTTATGTAAAAGTCCCAGGCCACTTGCTTCATTCTCCATTCCTTTCTTCCTTTCCCACTTAACCGAATAGCACTGGCGCAAATTCCGGGGGGATGAGTGGGACATGTAGCCCCCAATCTTGAAATTGAGGAGGAATGTTCCTCCAATAATCTAATTTGAAATGTGTTTTTCATCTACATTATGGATGAGGATCATTGTAAATGCCTAAGTAGAAATATACCAATTATAAATATGCATGTATTCAGATTTCAGAATGTGTTCACGGCACTGATTTATAACACTGATACGTGCTACTACTTCATCTACATCACCTATGTATGTATTTTAGGGGAGACTGTTGTACCTAGGAGCACTTTTCCGAAAATACCGCAAAACTGGTAATTAAATATGTTGGAGAGAAAAGGGTTTATTTGGAATTGAAAGGTGTCTGCTTCCTCCTTAATCCCCATATTGCATTATGTACGTGGAATATTTATAAAGACAGTTATTAATTAATTAACGCAACGACGCAAAGTGTTTCAAGGTACAACATGCTCTTGTATCTTGAAACAGCCATAATGTATCTTGGAACATAGTAAATTTTGGGATATTTCGACATAAAATAGATCTAGTGTGTGCAATTGTGTATTACGTGATGAATTTACCAAGTAGATATTAATGTTGAAACAAAAAGAAGTGAAAGAAAGAAACATAGAACATAAAACTACTACAGATAATGAATTTATAATGAGAAAAATATATGCCCATTGTGAGAAAGAAAACGGTAATCAATTAACAAGATAAATTACCAATAAATAAAGGATTGCTAGGTGTTTGATTTGAATTTTTTCAAACAATGTCACATTGATATATTTGCCATTCATCTTTCTACTGCATACTTATATGCTAATTTTCTTACGCTTTGCTTCGTTAAACCGTATAGCTTTCTGGATATATTTCGTATATAGTTCACCAATGCAGGTTCTTCAGACTCACTGAATACTTGTTTCACGGCGTAGTTCACAATATATTGATAGTTTTTGCTCCGCAGTTTTATATTTCTTGCTTCTCTTAACAAGGTAGCCAAGCTTATATTATACACTTTCGTAATTTCTCTATATGATATTTTCTTGTTCTGATCTGCTGTGTGATCTGCATCTAAGGCCTCCTTTATCGCTGTAGGGTCGATTTTATTTCTTTTGTGTTCACCTTTGCTCCTAGGCATGGTATAGGGTTCCCGTAAATCAAGAAAACGGAAATCATTGATGTAACTTACAAGATTAATGTATGTTCCAAGGTACACGATGCTTTTTGTTCCAAAGTACACGAGGTGTGCTACACCACTAAAAATAACAATTCTCTTACCCTACCATGAATAGCAATTAAAAACAAGATGAGCTTATAATTACCGAATAACACAGATTTGATTGTGAATTAATCCAAATTCAGTTGTCATGAAACACACGAACTTTTCCACCTTTTTCTGGGAACTCAAAAATAATTTTTGGGAGTATGTAACTACACTTTCACGTATAACACGAATCCACCTCACTCAAACACACTGTTGTTCAAACTGGCGACTTTGCTAACAACAATCTTGTACGCGGCTGAACGCAATGTTCCTAAGTTGAAGCACTTGGAAGAAAATGGAAATGTTTCAAGGTACACTATGCTCAAGGTACAAAAGTCTCCCATACAATAGGTATATATCTCAGAAATCAGATTAATTTATAGTAATATGAGTCTTATCTCCCCTCAGCCCCAGAATAAGCCACAAATCTGCCTGCCTCCCAATATCGAAGACAACACTGCTCCCTGATCTTCCATAGCATTGTTTTTCGACTTCATAAATATTTTGAAAATCACTTTTAAAAAATGGGAACTGTCTTACAGCCCTCCCCCTAGTGCTGGAGACAGATTTGCACCGCTGCCGAATAGTGCGATTGCCGAGGGTCGACATCCTTCATACGTGACGGACATAAAAGACTATAGACGCCGAATGCCCAGAAATGTGATTACATTTTTTTTTTTTAAAAAAAAGTCTTATAGAGCGGCTATGTCCGTTCGTCCATTCTCTACCTGTTGGTCGACAGATATCAGAGTAAAAACGGTAATGATAGCGAGAAATGGTTTCGTGATACAGATTCAACATCCCAAGATTAGGATCGTTTCTATCTCTGTATTCCGAACGGAAGTTCCAGTTTCATTGTTAATCGCAATAGAAAAATGAAATGAAATTTTTGAGTTTTACGTCCCACGATTATGCCGGTTAGGCTAAAGGAGACTGTGAATATGAGTAATTTAATCGCAATAGAGTAAAACGGCAAAAGCAAGAAATGATTTATTCACAAAATTTAATGTTACAAAAATAAGTTCAATCTTGACACTAATTTCTTTGTTGTAACCGGAAGTTTATTAATATATATATATATATATATATATATATATATATATATATATATATATATATATATATAGGGTGTATCAAAATTCCCCTGACATAGGTAACTCTCTTACTATCAGAGTTACAACAAAATGTAATAAGAGGGAAAACCGTTTCCAAATAGGACGTTTTCAATCTAAGTATCTTACCTGTAGTGAACTTATTTGTAGTGACAGTGAATGTAGTTTACTGGAATAAAAAGGATAAGAAACGTTGCCAAAGATCATGAGGGTATGTGAAAAACTTGGAATCTTCTTACTGCACAGTTTGTTCATAAAACATGTCAAAAAGAATATACACGGAAGTCAACAATTATAGGTGTAAAAAGAAAGTGCAATGATCATCCAGGTGCCGAAATTTCTGGATCTTCCAGATTAACGAGAAATGAATCACCGTCGTTTGATTTTAAATTGCACTTTTTTTTTTCAGTGAGCCAATGGTTAGTGTAAGTGCAAGTTCAGCAAAGGAAAGGGAAGACGAAAATGTCAGTGAAATCCGTACACTCGGTATACACAAGACAACAACAGATCAGTGTAAGAAGAGAAATTATATTCTCCTGAATAAGTGGAATCAGAATTTAGTAGAAGCCACGGAAAGGTATCACAGAGACTGTTACAGAGCTTTCTTCAGAGCTACCAGTGACCCAAAGAAAACTGGTCGACCTCTTGATTATAAGTGTAAAAAAGCATTTTTAGAAGTTTGCTCCTATATTGCGGAAGATGCAAAGCGCACTCAATTTTCCATTATGGCGGTGAATGACTTAATGGGAAGAAAATTTCAGAATAAAGAGAAAATGTGGTCTGTTAAGTATATGGAAACTAGATTAGAGAAGCATTTTGCAGAAAATATTCTGATCAGTGACTCCCAAAGTGCACGAAATGTGTTTTGCTTCAATGCGAAGAAGCTAATTAATAATTCGTGGTACACTAACAGCTGTGATAATGAAAGAGATGAGACAAAGAATTTTAGATAATGCAGCTCTGATATTGTAAGAAGACATTTTGTCACAAGCTTTCGATTTTGAGCATTTTCCCTGCAATAGTGAAATCCTAGCTGGAGGCAAAAATGGTATTCCTGAATAGCTTATTCTCTTTATAACAGCTTTATGTAAGACTCCAAACAGAAAAATTATTTCAGAAAATGCGAACCAAAAGTTTTGGCAATCAGCAATGTCCTTAGTTAACTGGTGCGACCAAAATCTTACAACCCCCTGTGATGTTTTTGCAGTAGCTGTACACCCACCTCGGAAATATGAATCTCGAGGACTTGTCAATCTAATTCATTCTTTAGGTTTCTGTGAATCTTACAACAACAACAACAACAACAAAAAACATAGCCACTGCAACTTCAACTGTTAAGTTTGATGATTCAAGATTCATCAAGTGTTCACATTAGTGATTTCAAATACCAGTGGACGATTTGGAAGTGTGCCATATCCAGTTTTCAAGCGATCAAAAGATGGAATCAACAAAATTTACATGTAAGACTTTCCAGATCTTACTGTGAGTGATCCAGAAGCAATCAAAAACGTTTTGTTCCTTTGTGCACAGTCTCACGAAGTTCAGAAAATATTCCATCTTGACAAGGATTTATGGAGAAAACATCAGCAACGAAAAGTGGTATTTCTTATTGCACAAGAGAAATAATTCCACTTCCTTTGATAAATGGAGAAGCTACAGACATAAATACAATTTACACTAGTCTCGTCAGTAGCACTGAATGCATGAAGAAAAATAAACAGAAGACATGCATAGTAAGACTTGATCAGCCATTGTATACGAAAGGGTTTGACATAGTGTCTGCTGAACCAAACAGTGATTTAAGTAAAATGGTTTTTCGCCTAGGTGGGTTCCACTTTTTCATATCCTACTTGGGAGCAGTTGGTTACTTAAGCCTGGCAGATTTTGGGGGACAAATTTACACCAAAAATTATGTTTCTCACATGATTAGAGGTGAATATTGTTCGCGCATTATACGTGAGCATCTCTTAACTAGTTTGGCGCTCAGCGTATTCTTTTTGAGATCAATATAAATGTGGATCAAAAATACACAGTGTTTCTGTACAATCACAAACAACCTTTTGAGGTTTCTCTCAACAATACTTATTTGCAGCGAATCTTTAGTAGTTTAAACATAATCACGGAGAGAGAAGCTACAAATAACAGAGTTTCGATTTAGTATTTGGAACTGATTGAAAATGAACTAATTTTCATTGCTGCTGAAAGAATGGGAATGTGGGAACTTTATTTGTACGCAGTACGTAATGTAGTTGGGCACAACAATTATACAAGAAGTGTTCATCTGTATTTAGAAAACATGCTTCAGTTACAGAATGTAATAGCAGAGAACGAGTTCAAACTATGTTAATCAATCGTGTTTTTACGATTAGATGCATAAACAAATTCTGGAGTGGTACATGAACATATATGGTAATCGAACAAACACTACTGAGAACGATGAAGACGACTGGAGGTTTTTCGCAGGGAAGTACCATAAGACCACCTACCATGGCTCGATGGATATTAGCCATTCCAGAATGTGGAGAGAAAATGGAAGCATTTAAAGAATTCACAGGTGTTTCTTTATCCACAGCTCATCAACACGTGGAACTGAGGGACTCCAGAATAGAAGGAGACCAAAGTGATCTCCAGAAAATAATGATTTGGTTTAAAAACCATAATCTTTTTGGACTAAATTCAAACAAATTGTTTAACATTTCAACAGGAATAGTCGAGGATGCCGGACAACTGTGATTATGCAACAAATATTGGGTTGAGAAGCTTAGAAACCTTGAGAGGTAAAACGTACGGTGATTGTTTTCGCCATGTATACTTGGTACAAAGAACTTTTTATTATTATTTTAGGTACCATTTATATGAGACAAAACGAAGTCCTCTCACTTCGATCATACTGCACTTCCTCCTTCATCAACTGCTGCTCGATTTCACATTTTTCGGAGTTACTATCAGATGCAAAAGTGGTTAGGCATCAACGTCAATCCGTGTGACTGTGAATGGTAACTCAAAGATGGACACTATGTGCATAGTGTACCAGTAAGATCGCAAGTAGCTCCAGATTGGGTTTTATCCTTAATTTTCTGTAACTGTATAACATCTTGTAGTTCTATGTGCTCTTGCAGACGTTCCGGACTTCACTGCTCGGAAGGTTGCAAATTCTGCTTGGCAGAAAATTAGTGTAGTAACAAACTACAAGAGGAAGTCCTTGAAGACACTGATATTGCTTGAAAAGAGACAATGCATCAAAACGATTTTGTATATTAAATGTATTTTACATAGTTTTATCTTTCAGAAGAAAGACAAAGGTGATTAAATCCTACAATTGTTTAATGTACCTAGTTAATGTTTAAGTGTATTGAAAAAGTGCCTAAACTTTCAGAGGGGGGCGCGGTGGCTCAGTGGTAGAGCGTTCACCTCTGGTGCTTGGGGTCCCGGGTTCGATCCCAGCCCTCGCCAAGTGAACTTTGTGGTGGACAAACACCGTGCTCGTGGGTTTTCTCGGGGTTCTCCCGTTTCCTCCCACTTTCTTCATTCCACCATTTCACTCATCTCTCATTATCACCGTCTCCTTTAGCCTAACCGGCATAACCGTGGGACGTAAAACTCAAATATTTCATTTCATTTTCAAACTTTCAGAAAAAGTACTAGCTTTTTCAATTTTCAAGAATTTTAAAGTTTTGATGTTTTTGTAATACATGAAAAACGAGTAAACCGTATAATGCTATTCATTTCACTACGCATTAGACAGTTCATTACACTAAGAACTGTACTTAAATATGCATTAAATACAAATTACCTCATATACTTTCGATTTCGTACATAATGGCTTTTTATTTTGTGGTACTATGACTGATAGTATCAGAGAAAATGCCAGCGGCGGCTGGTACTATATGTTGCATGGTTGTGCAACCGGATATTTTTTAAATAGTAAAGATATTTTTAAGTATTGAAGTAGTGTACCAGTAAAAAACAGCCTTTGCCTTTGCTCTTGAGCGCAAAACAATATTGATGTATTTCTTTAAAAAATTCAATTTTAAAAACTGAGAGAAAGAGAGGGATTTACATTTCCAGTTGCACAGAGCATTGCCACTGGAAGCAGTAACATTGAGCATATGGCAGCGAGCTCCTATCTTTTAACATGAGGAAGTGGATTTATTTTTTCATCGCTACTATCCTCCCGTATTGTCCTCTTCCAGTTGGTCCTTCGTCCGCAACTGGTATATAGTCTTCTTCTGTAGTAGTTACGAAATTCCTCCGCTTGGCAGCGCTTGAATCAATTGATAGGGTAAATGAGATACAGACGCTTGAAAGAAAGAAATTATTCACAAAACAGAAACTCGCAAAGAACAAATACGCATCTGGTGGTAGCAGGAGCGGATCCAGGCTGAACGTTTGGGGGAGGGCGGTCGTTCGAAGTTAATAGATTTTATTTTACATTTATAATACAAAGGTGAAAATTCTTGGGATAGATTTTATTTTTAAAATAAAAAATATCCTATTCTACGGGGGGGGGGGGGGGGCGATCGAGTCTCGAAGAAGAAAATGTCTTACCACTGATCCAATTGTTAGCTCTGTGTCTTTCGTACACATGATCCAGTGTTCGATTTCCGGCGAAGAGCATAAAAAATTAATCTCAATTCATTCACTTTCAATACTCATCTGTCTTCTTTAGCTTAAATTGCTGGAATGTTAAACTATTATTATTTTTTTTTTCATTTTCGAAGGAAAAAATTTTAGATTTCATGCTTCTTTGTAGTAGAACAGCAGACAAAAATACGTGGTTACTGAAAATGGACTTTTTGTTCCTTATATTTATACAAAGAAATGCTAAGAAAATGCATTTTGTCGGATGAGAGAGGTGTTTCTGTGCCCTAAAGAAAATAAAGCGGAAAATATTTGCGGGTAGCTATGCTATCTATTCAGAAAGACTTGGCGAGCAGCATTTCAGATTTCAATGAAGTCATAGAAAAATTTAAAGCTCGAAAAGTATGAAGAAAAACCTTCCATTTTAAAATAATGCATAGTTTACTTAATTAAATAATTTTGTTTAACTGCGTGCATGAATATATGCAATTTTCTTGCTTTTTTCTTCTTTTGGTGTTAACGATATCATTCATGGCTTACAGCACATGTTATATATTCGATTTATCTCTTGTTCAATAACATGAACGTAGAAGTTTTGTATATAGTGTATGAAAGTACATTGATAGTGGTTGTTTGAAAGAAAGGAAATAACATATATTGAATCAATTAATCAATAAATATACAAATGGAGCATAAAAGGACTTTCCTCTTCATATTTCCTGAATATTTTTGGGATAAGACTCAAGTATGATGTGGGAGGGAAACACTTGCGGGTAACTACATACCTTTGATATTACAACATTGCAACCGCTGCTTCTACAAACCACGAACAGCTATTGGAAAATGCATTTCTAATAGCTACGGGATCCGCTATGTTTGATCGCTATTTTGAACACCTTCCGACACTCGGATTCGTGGGGACTTTTCAGGGTAAGTGTATGCATCAAGTAGTTCTAAAACATATGTAAAAATCAGCTTGTCCTTAATTTGTTCAAGGGTTATTTGCCTGGGATAAAATAAAAATAGCACCCATGAATTCCAGCAAGTGACTGGAGCATTGCTAAAACAGTAGCCCGACCTGAACGTGTTTTATACGGACGTTTCGAAAAGTGAGAATTCTATTGGCAGTAGTTACGTCACAGGTAAGGACAGTTCGGAATTTAGTCTTAGAGACTTAGCTGTATAACTTACAGCAGTCAAGTTTGTTCTCGATCACGTGCTTCAGCTTTCGTTGTGTCATGTGCTCATCTGCACTGGGTCACAGAGAATTATCTTAAATATGCAGAATGTCTTCATTAACCGCCCCTTCGTGGAAGACATTCTTGATAATGTCCCCAACTACAAAACAAAATTACGCCGACATTGTTTGCTGAGATCTGGAACACGTCAGCATTCAAGGAAACGAGCATCCCGACACAGCCTCATTGCATTGAGAGGTATTGCTCTCGAGTACTTTTTCCTGTGTTGAGATCCTCATCGCTATCTCCTCCAACTGATATGCTTTCAGTGGCAAGCGGATTGGAACTAAGACAACAAAAATAAGGTCTATTCTGTGAAACCTATTTTGGGCATTTCGGAGACTTCGTCACTGAAATTAGGTGACCTTGGTTCGATTGCATTATTGGGCATTCTCATCTTACATATTCCTATTTAGTATTTGTAGCTAAGCGTTATTATTGTGAAAACCGTATTGTCCAACTGAGTACCTGTATTGAAGTAGAATTTCAAGAATTCTCAAGCCTTAGAAGACGTTTAGGATTTACTTATGATATCAGTAAACTTTTGAGGATAATTACTATTTATTGTATAGTCTGTTTGAAAATCACAATGCAGTTTTTCAGAACGAAGACGAATAAACATGAAACTATATTTGAAATATTCAAAATATACTATCTTGATTAAGAAACGTCAAATCGGAGATTAAACAAATGAATGTTCGAACTCGAGTAAAGCACATAATTAATTAATCTACTAACATTCTGCAGTAAGGCTAAAGAGCTGATATTTTGCCCTCTTGCAAGTTCGTCCGAGACCCAAACTCAGATGATGCAGACAAAAGTCGTGATCAACGTGACTCAGATGACTCTGTGACCCGTGGCAGGTACCACCACAGGTATAAATGGAAATACTGTTTAAGGCAAACCGAGTATTGGCTTGTGATATGATGATATTAAGTACAATTGAAGGATAAGGGTAAAGCACTGTAAAGCACTAATAAATCGCTTACCTCTGGAGCAAAGGGTGCCGGGTTCGATTCAAGAGCAATCATCTGAGTTTGTGTTGGGTTTCCTTATAGTTTTTCTGTTTCTTCTTATATTCTCATTCCATAAATTCCTTTAAATTCATTCCATTGCACTAATTCCTTTAACTTTTCAATTTTACTGATCATCCGGCCTGTACGAGAGGCTAGCGCTCTACCATTAAGCCTCCGCACTCCTATTTATGCACACTGAAATGTATTCTCATTCCACACAACTACTTTAAATGCATCAAGTGACAAACCAAAACTTCATGTTTCAAAACTTTATTTGAAATGAAATGAAATCTTTCAATTTAACGTCCCACGATTTTGCCTGTTAGACTAAGGGACAGGAATGATTAAAAAAGTGAATGATGACGGAAAACTTGGTGGAATGAGAATGTAAGATTAAACGGGATCCCCGAAAAGCTCACGGACACGATTAAGTCCATCACAAACCTACTTGGCCGGGGTCGAACGTACGACCTCATGCACCAGAGATAATCGCTCTACCACTGAGCCACCTTGCCCCCTCAAAACTTTATTTTATCTAATAATTTAATAGAAGTATTCATTGAATTTCGAAGTGTTACAATTTCAAAACGGCTAATTGTACGAGTATTTGAATAAAAAAGTCTACTATTCGAAAGAAGGAGTGTCCATGTTTTGTTTTTGTTAGTTTTGATATTACTGTCCATGTTTCGATGTTAGTTTTGACGTACAGAAGCGACGCACGCACTAGTGATATCTCCCGCCAAATATCTGTCAACTCGCGATCTCGTTAGTGCTCAAGGGATGTACGGAAAGAGTTTTACTATCTACTTGATACGTGTCGTGAGTACGGAGGAAACCATATTGAATATTTGTGAACTGAAAATTTCACGTGACTACAAGTATTTTTCATTTTGTATAATATATAGCACTTTGGTTGCTTACTTTGTATAATATATAGTGAATTTACCACTTCGGATGATTATTTTGTACAAGCATACGTATATGAACATAATATAGACCCTATGTACGAATTTAAGCATTCCCTCTTTCAAAATGTAGTGTTTCATCCAATTACAGTTAGCCGTTTTTAATTTATAACAGTTCGAAATTGGAAGATGATTTTAGAGACATCCTGTGTGATATATGTTATGTGTGGTTAACTTTCAGTAGCATGTATGTTTTCCGCATCCAAAACTTATAAACGATACCATCTCCCATTTCTTCTTCACCTTCTTCATTCCAGCAATGCTTCCATTACCTTTTCTTACTCAATAATTATTTTTCTTTAGCCTGCACGGCGTAGTCATACATAGTTAACTAAAGATTTCATATCATTTTCCACCTCTGGAACCGACAAGAAAACTGACATGGGCTAATTAGTCGCAATTTTATGATCAGTGATTAAGCAGGGGGAGATATCGAATAAAACATTCGTTTACAACTGTCAAGAAATTAGTACTGTGTAAAAGTAAAATTAAACGGCAAGCAAATAATTATAACCGGTAATCTTTTTAAAGCTTCAGAAGAAAGGCCATTACGCAGTGTGTTTACTGCTAATTCTAGGACACTAACCGCCTGTTAATTGAATGTTAATTGGTGGTCTTAACACGTTCCATTATGCGAAAGACGCTACTCACATATGTAAAGCAGGCAACAGGTAACGGGAGTTTGAGTTCTGTATGAGTCAGACGGAAAAAGTTACCGAAAACTAAAGAAAGTTGTATCGTCTGCTAATGATAAGGAAAAGAAGGCAAAAAATTTCAAATCAACCTAGAGTTGATGAACAGTTAGCGTTGAGGTCTCAGGTTCGAAGTTCGAGAATTACCGCCATCATGTAAAGTTTTTTCCAAATTTCTTCCTTAGATCTAATAAGTAAATGTTGGGATGTGTTACGTTAGACATAAGACCTTCTTTTCGGGGGCATGGTGGCTCAGTGGTAGAGCGCTTACCTCTAGTGCGTGAGGTTCTTAGTCAATTCCCGCTCAAGTAAGTTTGTGGTGGACAACATCGTGTCCGTGGGTTTTCTCGGGGTACTCCTGTTTCCTCATACATTCTTAGATTCACCAATTCTTCCATCATTATTCACATGCCTTAATCATCGTCTCCCATTGCGTCAAGGGCATAATCGTGGGACATTAAATTGAAATGGGGCCGCGATGGCTCAGTAGTAGAGCGTTCACCTCTGGTGCTTGGGGTCCCGGGTTCGATCCCAGCCCCCGCCGAGTGAACTTTGTGGTGGACAAACACCATGTGCGTGGGTTTTCTCGGGGTTCTCCCGTTTACTCTCACTTTCTTCATTCCACCATTTCATTCATTACTCATCATCACCGTCTCCTTTAGCCTAACCGGCATAATCGTGGGACGTAAAACTCAAAGATTTCATTTCATTTCATTTTTTAAATTGAAATATTTCGCTTTTCAAAAATTTTCTTCTTGGTAACTTTATTGTTATTGCTATATGTACATCAATATTGATAGTTATCAATGAGAAAACTTTGTTCTGCGGACAGCGGTATATTGTACAAATATACGGAATCCTCTTGCTAGTGTTGCCACGAGACGAGACGAGACGAGACTTCAGGATGTCTCGTCTCGTCTCGTGCAAAGCATGTCCCGTCTCGCGTCTCGTCTCGAAAAATGTGCTCGTCCCGTCTCGTGTCTCGTCTCGAGAGGTTCTGTCCCGTCTCGTCTCGTCTCGTCTCGTTTGTCTCGTTTTGTCTCGTCTTGTCTCGTAAAAAATATAGCAGCATACCATGGGAACGAAAGTAAAATCTAGCAGGCTGCACCATGCTAATCAAGATACAACTAAGTTATTAGCCTGAACACACAAGACAAGAACAGAGATGGATTGGGTCAGTGGATCGGTGGATCAGTGGGTCAAGTGGGTCAAGTTTTCTGAGTGGATCAGTGGGTCGTGGGTCAACAGCATGTGACCCACTGCGACCTCCCACCCACCGTGACCCACTGCGACCTACCATCCACCATGACCCACTGCAGCCCACCGGCTCAGTATGATCTACCGACCCACTCTGCTCACTGCACTGTAGACAGAATATTCTGAAGAATGTAAATTTTTCTTCGTTTTACTTTCAAGACCTTCATTTCCCTTCCTTTTCCATTTATTTATGTCTACTTACCTGAGATGAGTAAATCTAACCAAGTGAAAAAAGAACTTCAGGCGCTTTTGGATATTGATATTTTTAATTGTAATAATAGCAATAGGGCTTATACTACTACTTGGCTTTCGAGATCTGTGGCTTTTAGAGGAGCTAACTACTGGAAAAAATACATTTTTGAATCACTGTAATATAAAAATTATTATATGAAAAAATGAATGTAACTGTGTGTGCCTGATCATCACGGTCAAATTGCAAAGTCAAATGAAATTCCTTTTGGTACATAGTTAGGCCTTAATCCAAACTGGGTTATATTGCTTTTATTATAATGCATAATATCCTAAGGAGATAGAGAGGATCCGAAGTTTTGCAAAAAAAAAAAAAAAAAAGTATCTCGCAAACCGTTAAACTTACGGAGCTGAAATTCAGTGTATTAACTCTTTATTGAAAATAAACAGAATGTGTCCTAGCACTTTTTAAAATTCTCCTTTATGTGTGTGGAGGGAGGGGGCACTTTCTATATATGGAAAATTGGGAGTGAGTTGGTTTGTAAAAATGATCGAAAACGATCGATATTATTTAAGAAAAAAAAATCAGAAACAAAAAAATACAGTGCTTGGCTTTATATATCCATTGCTTTCTACTATAATAATTGCTGAAGCTTATGTTTATTATATGGAGCGCTTACAGCACAGGACAATCAACCCATAAAGTTGTGACCAAAATAGGCATAGATTTGTACTGTAAGATTAATTACACGGAAATTTTAAGTTTGGATTATTATTATATGGCATTATATGGAAAATTTTACACTATTTTTTTTTTACGTTCGTACACTTACCTTAATTTGGAAGTTTCAAATTTCATCCTTTGTTCCACTCAAAAGTATCGATGATAATTTAATTGAAATTCATCGTAATTTGGCACAGGGCAAACAGTAATGTGGTAATTGAACAGGAAGAAGGAGGGAAATTCCTATTCACCTATGAACACTTTCCAGGAACCTCGTTCCCTTTCGCTTTCTAGACGGGGGAGGGAACTTGGTAATGGTATCAAACCTTCATGTGTAATTACAAAAATTAAATTTATAAACAAATAAGAAATCATCAGTTTATCAGGCTTTAATTGATAATTTATTCACAAGATTCCCTATCGAAGGCGTGAAGTTTCTGTTCTCCATGAGTCGAAATTGCCAACTAACATGGTCGATATGGAAAAGATGTTGCATGGTGATAGAGAGAGATACTTCTTGCTGAGTGTTTCAAAACTGACCAAGAAATATCGTTATCAGACTTAAGTCTAACAAGCAGATTGTCGATGGCTCAGTGGTAAAGCGTTCACCTCTGGTGCTTGAGTCTCGGGTTCGATCCCAGCCCCCGCAAAGTGAACTTTGTGGTGGACAAACACCGTGTGCGTGGGTTTTCTCGGGGTTCTCCCGTTTCCTCCCACTTTCTTCATTCCACCATTTCATTCATTACTCATCATCACCGTCTCCTTTAGCCTAACCGGCATAATCGTGGGACGTAAAACTCAAAGATTTCATTTCATTTCATTTTTCGAATGTGTGTGTTTTCTCGAAGTTGTCTAATATCCTACCACTTTCTTCATTCCACTAATTTTCCCATCATCATCTAATCGGGGTGGGCCAAAGTTGCCTAAAGGTCTTAAAAATAAAATCAAATAAGCTCACAAGGCAAGGACAAATAGTTTACAAGATAATATATCTCTGCTGTTATTATGCTGCCAATATGTCTTGAGCCGTGGCAAAAATGCGAACTAAAGCTCACACCCTCGACACACCCACGCGTTGAGCCAATAAGGGTTGAGCTGTTGCTGAGCGAGAGAACCTTGCAGTCGTCTACGCTATTTCCAGATTTAAAAACAAGAAACTATAGTATAGAATTCGCACGTTCTGTACTGACCGCAAGATTCGCGTTCCGAAGTGCGGCAACATTGCTCTACGGATGACGAAAGAGAGTGGAATTGCTTCAGCCGATAGCAGCGCTTGGAAAGGAAGACTAAGTATCAAGACAATGTGGCATCTCTATAGTTGTCTGAGGCTTCTCGACCCTGGCTTTTTACATTCTGAGACATTGAAATTTGTTTAACCAGTTTCAATACACGAATATACAGTAAGTTGCTCATAGGTACGTCGAAGATGAAGACACTAATGTCAAATAATGTTTACACGACAAGCAAAGTTCGATCTAAAGGTGTCGCCATCCCCGACACTATCGTATACTATCATCCCACTTTCTTTATAGTGTCTGTATATATATATATATATATATATATATATATATATATATATATATATATATATATATATATAGAGAGAGAGAGAGAGAGAGAGAGAGAGAGAGAGAGATGGAAAGATATATAGATAAATAGAGAAATAGATATGTATGTACACTTTGATTTCATATATTCCAGCCTTTAGGTTTCACAGTGTTAACCACACCAATTCAAAAACTACTTTCCACATTAGCTTGTTTAGATTTGTTGTAATTATTTTTTAAAAAAAGAAAGCTCGGAACCAAATAATTTTATTGAGTAATGGAAAGTATTTGATTGAAATTTTATATGTTACTGCACAGTAAGCTCTACTTAAAGTGCCATAGTAATGGGAACTGAACGACACATCGGACGAAAGAATGCTTGGGACCAGTCTTCACCTCCATGGTACAAATCTGTTCCCATAACAGCGGGGTTGTGTGACACTATATGGTGGTTGCCCCGTTTGTGTAACAAACTCATGACAGTACACCCAGATTAGCTAGTGGTCTAAAAAAAGTTGATTTTTGGGTGGCCATTTTGGATTAAAGTTTCTTATATTGTCGTCATCTATTCGCAATCATACAACGTACATCTTCATACCAAGCGGAGCGGTCTGCGGCGATAGACCATCGGCTTGAAGGATCTGGGTTGAGTCCCGGAAGGGTCATGTGTATGGATTTTAACAGCATTTGTTTTTTCGTATTATGTCAGGGGCGAAATCGTACGGGATGAAAGGATTTCAGTCTGAAAAAAATTGGAGAGAATATCCTCCCCAGGATATTTTCATGGGAGTAAGGAATTAGTAAAAATATAGGATATACATTTTATGGCAAGTTTAAAAATATGGTTTGGGTATCCTATTTCTTTTCTGTTAATTATGTTCTTCAATGTTTGAATTTTGATCATTCTCATGATATTTTCTGCTTTCAACGGAGTTCCATGAATATTATACCAAATGTTCTTTACACTCTGTAAGAAACCATTTCTGAAGATAATTCATGTCCTAATGAATATTATTCACTAGGAAAGGGAAGTATTCCCCTCCTCACAACATGGAAGCAGAGGGCAATTTCGCACTCTGGTCAGATGAAACATTTCTTCGTAACAAAACGAAGATCCCCCCTGTAAAACCTCTTCACTTCCAGTGTTATTGTTAGTATCATAAATTTGCTGAAAGCAAACAATTTGAAGGGTTAGTCAATAATATCTTTGCTTTCTTTGTCCTTCGCCCGCCTTCCAAACGAAGAGGTGAATTTTACAACATGACTGCTGTATAATAAGCGAGCGATTGGTAAAATGGTAAAAGTGTGTTTTTATGTGTATGTGTTTGTGTGTGTGTGTGTGTGTGAGAGAGAGAGAGAGAGAGAGAGAGAGAACAAAATTTTAGTTGCAAGATGACGTACTTCAATTGCCGTTTTCGGTTCATTTCGGTTCATATAGCAAAAAGAATACCGTCACCAGAGAAAATAGACAAGTGTAGTCTGTTCTGTTCTCTTCCGCCATCTCAGCCAGAACTTTGAACTACAACCTGTAATGAGTATAGGCCTTACCCAGTTTTCAAATTAAATAGATGGTGGTGGTAGTTCGGTTTCTTGACCTTGTAAAAAACCTACCCTGTCTTTGATTTTGTTTGTCATCATTCCAGCCAGAAATGAAAAAAATGAGAATTCCTCAGTTTACAGCAAGAGGAATTGCAGACAAGACATTAAGGATGATATTCCTGGAAGCTCATGTATCACGATTGTTTCATTCAATAAACCAAGGACACTTTTCTATGAAGGCTTTTCAACATGTTTTCTCACAAAGGGGATTTTCCTTTTGCAACTTATATGACCACTGGCAATTTCAATCTTGGCCATTCAAGCCAGCACTTTCATTTTCAAGACACGAGACGAGACAGGACATTTCACAAGACGTCCCGTCTCGTCTCGTGTCTCGTCTCGTTTTCGAGACGGGACAAGCAGTCTGTCTCGTCTCGTGTCTCGTGTAAAAGGGTTCTGTCCCGTCTCGTGTCTCGTCTCGTGGCAACACTACCTCTTGCTTACTACAGAAATCAGTACGGAGCATAGGTTATCCGTATGCTACATAGGCACTGCCTTTAGATGCTGTATCATGTCGTTGCAGGATGTCTGAAATCTAACAGTCTTCCTTATATGCATGTTACCTTCGTCAGCTATATAAGTCCATTTTGATGTGAGATCCTGACCGTCTATATTGTTTCATACGGAAAGTACGTACAGATGGAACACTTATACAGAAATTATTATGAAACATGCGTTTTCAGTTATACGTTTGCGATAGGTGAAGTCTGCCACCTTAGAAATTTGTTAATAAGGGAAGTTCTGCGTAACTATGTTCTGCGGGAGGTAAGTTTTACAAATTGTAAAATTACAGGATTTACAAATGTTACATACGATTTTACATACGACATATAATTTTTTTTCAGTGCACTTCCGGTTTTAGTAGAAGAGCTGAGTATAGAGTTCAAATGTATTCTTTGTTTGCTTGATTGATTGCAGGAAATAGCTTCTAGCAATATATTACGTTTTTGCTTTATTGTGACCAACGTAAACACTGGAAATAGTTGATTTCTATCACTTCCGATTTACATACCACCTCCATCGACGAATTTTATTCCTACATCCTGTCAGAATTGATGGCGATTCATCGGATAGTTCCTGAGATTTTGTCAATCGAACGATTGAACACATCAACATACAGGGTAAGGCTATAAATGAATTTTCGTAAACCAAGCAATCTACCAATACAGTAGTAAATACTTGGTATAGACTGTATGTACTGGATGCATTGATTCTATTAACGATAATCTATTTGTGCTCATATAGTGTTCTGTGTAAGTGTAGAATTAGTATACCTATATTCTGGTACTTTCACAGAGCTAAGACTTAGCAAACAACAGTGTCATGTATACACCACACGAAGGAGCTTTGTTACAGTATTGAATTTAACTGAATGATATGCAACCACCTGGGCCTCAGATTAAGTTGGATTGCATACTACAAAGGTGGAATTTATGTATAATAACTCCCTATCGAAATACATAAGGGATCATATCTTCGGATCAACTGGACGAATTACATCAAACAACAAGTTCGATTTCTATTTTTTGACCTTCTATGTTCTGGTCAAAATTATGATGATCCATGAAGTAGTTCTGGTTTGTTTTCTGGTTGTTCAGACAGACAGGATAAGTATATAAAAAGGTTTGCTTGGTAAATCAAGATCCTTAAAATAACATTTTAGACTATTTGCAACTTATAACTAGTGTTCGTAGGTTTCGGTAAGAAAATTTCCCTCCTCTGATACAAAATTTTCCCTAGTTTGTTGGATGCCAGTACCGTTGACAGAAGTTGTGACAAGATTAATTTAACTATATTAAAGTACGTCCATGTAGCTAGGATGGAAGAAAATAGGAAGGCTCTCAAAGTCTTAACTGGAAGACCAATCGGAAAACGAACAATAGGAAAACCTAGGCACAGATGAGAGAACAATATTAAGATGGATCTTGCAGAAATAGGAATAAAAAGTAGAAACTGGATCCAGTTGGCTAAGGACAGAAGTCAGTAGAGAGCTTTTGTGAACGCGGTATTGAACCTCCGGGTTATATAGGACATAGAGTTGAGTTGAGTTGATTTTAGTTTAGCGTCCCTTTCAGCAGCGAAGCTATATGAGACGTGGACCTACTGATTAACGTGGAATCCAAACCACATGAGCTCCCGCCGGGAATCGAACCCGGGTCTCCCACGCCAAAGGCGCGTACGTTAACCGCTTAGCCACGAAGGATCTCATATAGGACATAGAGTTAGTTAGTTATATTAAAGGACATCCCAACCTCATTTGTTTTGCCCCTTTTTTTTCATTTTTTTTTACTTTTTTACAGAAAAATACATACAAATACAACCATCCACGAATGGGTGTGAATTATACTGCTTTGAAGAGACAGGCAGACACGCCACGCAAAATTGCTATTATATTGGTTTATTTCTGAAGAACAAAGAAACATTTAATAATTTATATTCGTCAGTCAGTAAGCGCGAGAATTTCCCTGGATTTTCACTTTTATAGAAAAAATTCCCTTTTCCCTTTTTGCTAAATTTACCTACACAAACTACAAACCAAGGATCTTATAAAATAGAGGACCTGCCCATATACATCTTCATCCTATTAAATAATGAAGCCAGAAAACAACCGAGCATGGGCACGTTTGATTGGGTACTCTCGTTTCCGTCATCGTCTGATTGGCTACTTTCGTTTCCGCCATGTTTGTTGGCTCAAAACATTGCGATCCTAGTGGGTGGAGTGGGCAGAGTAGGGGTGGCAATACTGTGACGTATGGCTTTAAGATTTCGTTGTAAGGGCAGATCCTCTATTTTATAAGATCCTTGCTACGAACACTGTTTATAACTCGATAATAAAGTAAATCCTTTAACCCGGTAAGTAAATTGGTGATTTTTTTTGCATGCTTCATAAATTCGACGGCCAAATGTCAAATTGAGAAGGCAGTGAGGACGCTGCTTCCTTTCCATTTGCGTGGCTATTCTCCTAAGCAGAAATATGTGAATTAAGCCAGAACATTTAAAAAAAGAAAAGATAAGGAAACTTTCATTTATTAGGATCTAAGTAATCTCAAACACAGAATATATTGTACTAAAATAAATTTAAAATCTAATTAATCTAATTACAACAGATTCAATTGAACGTTTTTAATTTTAAACAATTATTTTCAATTATCATCATCAATTTTCTTTTACTTCTTCCAAGGAAAAAACATTTTTATTGACAATGAGCTTCAGTCGAAAGCATGCTCAAGAGGTGGCAATGAAACATTGCTATTTCACATTCAAAAGATGTTCAATTTTGAATCTACGCGAATGGCCACAGGGGACAGCGCCACATTTTGTTCACCAACTCCCGAAGTGTGAATGTGTTGTTGTACTTTTGTTTGCATGAGTAAATCAATTGCTCTGTCACTAACGGCTATTAAATTCCAGTTAATGTTTTATCACAGTCCGTCATCGCTATTTCAAAACACATCCAACCGGTTGACCTCCGCCATTACTACTACGCTTTGGTCAAACCGAACTTACAAACGCATTCAAATAAGAAAACAAGAAAAAGAAAGCAAATACATGTCAAAAGAAAACAAAGAAAGAAAACACTGTCTCACAGAATACATTTTCGTATATTGTAAGCAAGGGGTTATGTTTCGTTGTTATGATCATATCATTAGCATCATATCAGATGGCAAGTTCTAGTCTATATTCATGTGAAAATAGTTGAGTGACAATTGAAATGGTTTAAGTAACTGGATAGCTAGATTGTCTTGAAGGTCAAATAGGAAGATTTTTACAAACCACACGTTCCTGAAGTCTCTCTTTCGTGAACTACCGACTAACGTTCGTCACCCTCAAATTCTAACTGCATGAACGAAAAGGAGCGAAAAAGTTTGACGTAGTAGACCTGTAGCCAGAGCACTTAAGACAAGAGAGACCTAGATCTTTTTTGTAGAAATGAAATAAAATTTTTAAGTTTTATGTCCCACGGTTATACCGGCTAGGCTAAAGGAGATGGTGATGATCAGAAATGAATGAAATGGTGGAATGAAAAAAGTGGGAGGAAACGAGAGAATCCCGAGAAAACCCATGCACGAAGTTCACTTGGCGAGAGCTGGGATCGAACCAGGACCCCACGTATGAGAGGTGAACGCTCTACCACTGAGCCACCGCGGCCTCATACTTTTTTTAGAGGAAGATCTAATGATTTTCCTTTACTTTCATAGTATCTTAGTACATAAATGCTATGTAAAATGCAGTTTAGCTTAATGAGCAACATATAAACAAAATCAGTTCAAAAGCATGGCACAATTAGCATAATTTAATGTAATTTTAACAGCTTCTAAAAGTTGATTGCAAAATGAAAATAAACATATCAAGTGAAGTAAATATAAAGAATGCCTGCCTGCAACGGAGGAGAGAAACATCTGAAACACTCATAAAAAGAAGGAAAAATGAAACTCCAAAGGATCACATCAGATCAGCACAATGAATTAAATACTGCTTACTAAAAATCACTGGAATTTTCGAAAACAAGAAATAATTAATCACCTTCCTTCAGCGATATAAAGGGATCGTTGCCAAGTCAATAAGAACAAAAAGTGGGTCGGAAATACTGAAATTTTAAATTGCGTTTTGTATTGTTCTGCATTTTTTTTTTATTTTCTTTGTTTTGCTTTGCTCTGATTGCAACGAATAAAGAGAAGAATTTCTTGTTTTGAATCAAGAAAAGAATTTGCTATAAGAATTTCTCGTTCACTTATTTTTTAATGACCCAAATTTTCGGCCCGATGTACACTAAAGGTTAAATAGTGCTTAATTAATATTTCTAATTGTTAACATTTAACAAATTTATTTATTTGTTTATTTGAGTTTACCACAAACCACCCTATTTAGGGTCTACCATATTTTTTATGTAATTGTTCAAGGACTTCGTTATACACAGCAATCCTGCAGGTCTGGGGTATACGCTGGATTCATTAAAACTTCGAAGCCAAGTTCTCACCACTTTTGACAGTGTATTCGGTATGGTGTTATCAGCGTTGTATGCAATATGCTTTCTATTGACCAGTTCCGGTGGTTTCTTTTGAATTTCTAGGTATATTCGTGTTGGTTTCGACAGTACATGTCCAAGTGTATCGTTCTGCCACGTGGCAGCAGCTCGTGATGCATGATGACCTTTCGTTGAAACCAAATTCACAGCATATCCTTCGTGAACGCCAGAATAGGCTTCTGACACAGACTATGTAGCTTTTCCTCACTTCCATCGTAATTTTTGTCCCTCATTGTTGTAGATTATCTACTTTCCATTACTCGTAAGTAACTGCTTCAGAAATTACTCCAGTTCTTTATGTTTCAGTAGAGATTTGTAAATAGAAATTCAATTCAGCATATATATATATAATTATTTATTACTGTAAAATTGTAATATGTAGCGCAGTTCTGCGGAAATTTCACACATTTTCACGGTCCAAAACTTTACATCTAATTACAAGAATTTATACTCGTTTTGAATATCTACTAGTTTCAACTATCAGCTCTCGAATGCCATACCTTCACCCGCTGCGATTCATAACTTGAGATTTTATTTACTAACGCCATCTCGTTCCAAAATGCTAAACGTCTTATATACTCTTTTGCAATTCAATGTTGAAGACACTTGAGTTCCAAAGTTAAAATCTCCCAAATGACAGAGTTCCTTTTTCCATAAATTATTTAAATTACAATTGATCGCTTCTACGAGAATTGTTTGTAGTTTAACAAATATAAATTTTAATTGAGTGTTTCGTAAGAAGGGAAAGTGAGTTAGATTTTAGAGGATTCTGATATCAGTGACTTCATATCAATGAATTTACTGTAAAACAGGAACATTACTCTAACACCCGTTTTATTCGATTCCACCCATCTCATTCCCTGCGCTTCTTTGTACAACTATTTAGCTCTGTGTTCCGAGTTCCAATAAATCCCAACTTTTTAACATGGTACAATTTCAATTTCAATCAACATTCAGTGTGATAAGCCAAATCTCCTGTTTAGAAGGAAAGATATGATGAAATAGGGAGAATGACGGGGAATTAGAGTAGAATGTGAATTGAGACAAAGGTTTACCAACTTATTTCCTTCAATTGTTTCAAATTTGATATTGTCAGTTTATCTCAACCATTTCTATCAGTGTTTTTGCTTTCTTCTCATATGCAGTATGTAGTGAAATAATACATTATACACACAACGAATTATAATGTCTTTGAGATATAGCACTCATTGGACAACACGCCCCAAACAATAGAGATCAATCTTAAACTAGGATATTTTTTTTTCGTTCATGAATTGCACATGAAAACTTGTTTCAGTGCTCCACAGGCTTTCCAACTGATTGAAAAGTTGCGTGTAATTTGGATTGCATATGTTCAGGCATTTGCAATAGCAGCAAAAGTACTGAACCCAAACTAATGGAGTTTAGCAGTCAGGGGTTCAACTACTTTTTTGACGACTGTGCAAGTGATGTGCGAATACATTATAAAATATACATATTATATAAAAAAAATAATACACGTATTAGTGCTGCTATTATTATTACATCCTTTTCTTTAATTTTCAATAGTAAAACTGTGTTCTCAAATTGTGCAATCTTAATTTAACTCTTTCCGGACGTCAAATATTGATGAAATTTTGCATTGCGCCATAAGTTGAGTGATAATACAACATTACATTGTTACCTTTATATATTTCTGTATATTTGTATACTTTTTAACAAAGAGTAATTTTTGAATCTCTTCCTCATTTAGAATGTCATAAGACCCCGAGTCTCTGCAATTATATAGAAAAATAGTCCTACAACGATAGGAAATGTATTTAATTATGACTAAAAAGTAGTCATATTTTGGATGAATTTCTTTACTGTGTAAGTCTTGAAATTTTGTTTACGTAGGATATTGAAATGTCTAAATCTAGTAGTTGATCGGTTTGAATTTTAATGTCCGTCTTAGGAACAACACTAAACGAGACCTGATACGCAGCTTAAAGCAGAATATGATGTTTTGAAAGTTAGATTAAGAAATCGTTAGATTTTTTTTAAAGTGAAATAGTCGGAATGCGACTGATGAGCACTCTGCACTCATACATGAAAATTTCAGAGGGAATAAAATATATTTGCTCTAAATGTCGGACAGCCCAGAAATAAATGAAAAATATTGTCTCATCAATTGTTCGTTGTGTGGTTCAAGTATCAGTTGCTTCTATCGTAAGTTCTGAAATTAGATGCATGTTGATCAGAATGTTGAAAATTCCCTACACTGTAATTTCTTTTATTATACCTATATACATTCATTTGGTATTATTCTGTCTTGTCTTGAATTTCGATACGAGATGAGACAGAACTCTTCGAGACAGGCAGAGATGTAATTTCGGGATAAGGTAGTATTATCTTGAGACGAGACAAAACTTCCCGAAATGAAACAGAAATTTTTCTAGACAGGACAGTATTTTCTCGAGGGAAAAAATGACAACTAAATATCATCTCCTGCTTATCCCTACTTGTTAATCTCTTCTTTATTAAAGGGATTATTCACATCAGCTTCGAACTCCATTGAATATTTTAATATATTCTCATTTTGCATTTTTACTTTCGAGATTATCCAGAGTTTGTTTTCGGACTCTTTTTGTAATTTCTACTAATTTTCCCCCACCTCAAAATTAAGAGAAATTTACTTGAGGATAAATCAGAAAAGTGAGAAAATATCCTTCACGATTTTGTCATATTTGCTAAATGAAAATTTCATTAAAAACTTTCCAATATGCCATAATTTCCACTCTTAGAAAAATTCAGAAGAATGGAGGAATTATTTCTTCAATGTTCTCAAGAACAACTCAAACAATATTGCTCTTATTTCATTAAAAACTCCATAATATGGCACAAATCATGTGTCAAGAAAAAATACAGAGTGGTAGTTTTTGCTTCCATACGATTCTTTCAAAAGCAGCTCAATTCATTTTGCTCATATGTAGTGCTATGACATAAGTCAAAACTAAAGAATTTACAAGTAGGTAGGTTTTGACTGTATCTGGACGATTTTCTTTAAAAATCTGGTAATTTTGTTCATACTTGATAATGAAATATTTTAGTATCAATCCTACTGTGCAACATAAGTCATTTCTATTGACTAAGTGAACGGAAGGAGTAGTTTACTAGTTTTTCTCGGACGATTTTCTCAAAAAGACTCACGCGATTTTGTTTGTGATTCTACAGTATTTATTTTGCTAAAACCTTATAGTATAGTATCAATCGTTTTTTAAAACTGAAAAGAAATTATCGCGTAAAAATAGTTATTAGTGTATTCATTTGAGCGTGATTAATATACATAAGTATAGTAAATAAAATTACTGCTTTCAGTGCAGCTTAAGTACTCATATTTTCATAATATTTATGATACAAAGAATTTAATCATGACAAATTTACATAATCAATTCATCTTCATCAAAGGTATTTTGCCATTATTGTCATGCCACTGCCACAACTAGAAAACTTTCGTGTTCAAACGGTCTGCAGCAAACTTTGTCTTCACGTACGACTTTTCTATTGTGACACCGTCCATCAATTGTAGCATTTTTCACCCTTTCCCTCTCTTTCCAACTACCACATAATCAATTGGTTTATTATTTGTAATTCTGTCATAAATACAATATCTAAAATAATTTTAACATACAGTAATGAAAAAATAATTTTTTATCAAACACAGAGTGTGGCTGAATCCCAATTAATGGTTTTGCACAATATGGAGATCTGAAGAAAAGCAAATTATTTTCCAAATAAAAATCAACCAGAAAATACAGTAAACGTGCCTGAGCAACTAAATTACGTGAAAAAAAACTACAATCAGACAGATCCTGCATTCCATTGTAATAAAGTAGCAAAAATTCTTGCAGGTAAAGAAGTTGAAAAAAAAAATAACAAATCCAGCAGGCAATTCAACACGATAAATCAACAGCTCTAGCTAACTTATATACACATATAAGAGTATGTTAGTCTATCTTCTTCGTTTTATTATTTTTCTTTTGTTAGGTGTGTCGAAATTAACACCTGAGCCGTACTTAGCAACCGATGAAAAAAATAAGTTCTTAAGAGTTGCTCCTTTTCTTAGTTAACGTTTGAAAAATGTGTTCTTGGTAGCCTTAGAACTTCAAAATGGCGGTTGGACCTCCTAGCGAGATTTGAATATGTATATATGCGCACAGAGCTTTAATTCCTTACCACAGAAGTTGCGTTCATAGCCTAGAAGAATAGCAAACTACGCTAATGGATTTTGAAGTGGTGAAAATATGGACGTTTCTGAGTACCAAAACAGTAAATAGTTTGTCCGGGTTTGCCCTTATGTTCTGTAACAAACACTTAGAAGAACATGTCTTCCTCTTCTTCTTTTTCTTTTTTTATTATTTCGTTTATCTTATTTCAAGGTTGTTCTTTTTTCTTTCTTTTGGCTGGTGCCTACTCGTTAAACACATATATAACAGATGAATCTTATATGTATTTTTTTCGTGTTTAAATTTGTTTTGCTTTATTTTTTGACCATGCATATATTTTTTCTGGATCCATCATGTTCTTCTTGAAGTTCTTCAGACCAATTAACAACCTAAGGTAGAACTAAATGGAACTTGCGCGCTTCCAAGTTGACAACAGAACAAAATTCACAAAGAACTCTTTGTTTATGATTAGAGGCATCCGACGATTTCTTTTTTTCTTCTTCTTGCGTCTTCTTCTGTGGCTTCAAGAACAGCCATTGTGTCCTGTGTGGTTACTGTATTTATACGTTAATGTAGCAGCGAGCACCTGGATTTACCCGCTGTCAAATTGAATGCCTCGACTGCAATGCATTGCTTAACCACCCACGCGCACTGCATGGCATATACAGTGAAGAAGAACGATCTTTTCTGGTCTTCGTGTCCACTTAATTCTTTTCTTCTTTCAGTGTTATATACCAATTATAAATAGATGATTGCAAAATTCCAGGTAAAGTTTATATTTGAGCAAATACGTGTCAGTGACCACATTCTGCGCAACAGCTTCTAAACATGTTTTTCGAATATTTCAGGCATTTACCTCTACGTCACTATGTATTCTGGTATAGATCTTTTGATTCTTATTTCAAATATAGAGTTAACTTACTCTAACGTCTAATTCTCAATTATTCAAATGCATATGTGAAAATCCGTCTTTAGTTTAACATCCCATTATTATATCCTTTAGACAAGGAAATTGATAATAAGTCAAATGAACGATTATACTGTTAAAAAAGGTTTTCTAACGAAGACATAAGCAATCAAGTTTGGGTAATTTTCAGGTGCTGAGCACGAATCTGATAGTGAAAAAGCAAGATTGGTTCTTGTTTTGGGGTTACAGAAGGCAAAAGGATAAATTCGGAAATAACACTGATCTAAAATTTTAAGACGTTTCATGCAGTAAGGATGTAAGCAGCCAGCTTTTTATTAATTCTAGGACCGTAACACAAAACTGACATTCAAGATTGGCTCTTGTTTTGAAGTTGCAGAAGGAAAGGGAAAAAACTCCGAGTACAATGGAAAATATTTTGTACTGATAAGGTATTCACGACGGAAGTCCAAATCTGTTCACAAATTCTAAAACTTTTTCATAACCACGTATACTAAAGTCTTTGTATTACTTTTAAGCACAAAGTTTATGCCAATTTACTCAAACGAAATTTGAAAAAAGTTACGAAAGTAGAGAATAAAGTGATTTTTTTCTAAATTTATTATGATTTTTTTTTTCGATTTCAATGCTGAAACTCACAACGTTTCGCAATATCTATACGATATAACCACTCATATAGAACATTCGTATTGTTTTCATGTTGGAAGTTTATGTCACTTCATTGGAAAGAAAAAGCAAAAATTTCCGAAAATTGACGGGATTTTGTCATACATTTAGAAGCACGTGCTTTCCTGCTCATTTTCGAAAAATTTCTCATTTCTTTTCGGATCAAGTGGCATAAACTTTGTGCATGAAAACATACGAGTATCTTAGTACATGAGGCTATGAGAAATGTAGTTAAATTGTGAACCTATTGCAAGTTCCAGCATTGAAATCGCATTATTTGTCAGATTTCACCATAACTTTAGAGAAAATGTTCCCTTTTGTCCTTATTTTCATAAAATTTCCTTTCTTTTGAGTAAAGTAGCAGAAACTTTGTGCATGAAAGCAATATAAAGCTCCTGGTATACATGGCTATGAAAAATGCCTAGAATTTGTGAACATATTTGAACTTCCACCATGAAATTTACAAGAGTACATACATTTCATACGATCCTCGGTTTTTTTCTCCGTGACTTCAAAACAAGAATCAATCTCACATTTTCCTTGTCATTTTCGTACCGTATCATAAGTACCGTATGGTAATACAAAAATAGCTGCTTATGTCTTCATTAAGAAAAAAAAACTTGCTTAAATTTATTGTACAGTGTTATGGGAGAATTGGTGAAATAAAAGTTAGAAAGGGAACAGGAGAACCTCAAGAAAAGCCATAAACACGATGTCGTCTATCAGAAACACACATATACCGAGATGAAATGAGGAATACCTGACTACTAAGCATTTTAACACAGTATCCAAAGACATGAAGAGAGGATACACTAACAATTTGATGCAAAAAACTACACAATTTTGTAGAATAAGAAGGTGGTGGTGGTGTTGCATGTTTACTTCGCAAGAATTACCAGTTGTGCTACTGTCACACAATGGCGCCGATCCCGGTGGGCCGAGGGTGCCCCCCAAGCTCATCTGGGCCTCCTTATAGTAATTGTAAATTTACAATATTTGGCACAATTTGAATGCAATTTGTTTTAAAGTCCTCATCGGCGTTTTTGCTGTCACAGTTATGGCGTATGTAAATGAACAGAAAGTGGGTTGTATGTTTGAATTTACCAAAAAAGTCAGACCACAGTAAAAGTGCAACGGAAGTTTCATGCAAAGTACAACAATAAGTTTCAAAAATTTGAGAAGTATAGGAAATTCTCACGCACATATTGCAATTATGCTGCGAAACAAACAGAATGGGCGAGTTTCCGACAAGAGACTGATTGATTAACATATCCTTTTATTACTGAAGCTTTATGATACAGGATCTACTCCTGATAATAGGATTTTAACCTGGATTTGAAATAAAAAAAATGAAATCTTTGAGTTTTACGTCCCACGGTTATGCCGGTTAGGCTAAAGGAGACGGTGATGATGAGTAATGAAGGAAATGGTGGAATGAAGAAAGTGGGAGGAAACGGGAGAACCCCGAGAAAACCCACGCACACGGTGTTTGTCCACCACAAAGTTCACTTGGCGCGGGCTGGGACAACCTGGATTTGAGTCCAAGGCAACCCCCCATCTCCACCAAAAATCGAATTTAGGACCACGGGCATTATACTTGACCACACAGCGGGATATATATATATATATATATATATATATATATATATATATATATATATATATATATAGGGTGAGCACAGAAACAGTACCTGATTTTAAAGTGCCGTATAATTAACATTTAATTGAATACTTACATGAAATTTTGTACAGAGCTCAGTAAACTCGTACCTGATTAAGTATTTTCCAATCTATCTTTTCAGAATCCTAGTTCTGACCAGGGCAGCTAGAGGGCAGTAACATCGAAAATGGCGTTCACCCCCACAGCAACGAAGCTGGTGCGTTTTACAATTTGCAAAAACAAGCAGTTTTGTGAGAGTGCAGCGTGATTTCAAACGACAATTTAATGCTGGTCCACTCACACACAAATCCATTGTGAAGGGGCATAGAACGTTTGTTGAGACGGGGTGCATTTGTGATCAAAGAAAAGGACATCCAGGGCGACGTCCAGTCTCCGAGGAAACTGTGGAGCACGTAAGAGCAGCCTTCGTACACAGTCCACAGAAGTCTACACGTAAAGCTAGCAGAGAGTTGCAGATGTCTCAAACAACAGTAAGTGTATGCATCTCCACTACCCGCAACTCTGAAGGATCTCCAAGAAAGCATCAGTGATGCTGTCAACTCCATCACACCGGATATGCTTCACAACGTGTGGTTGGAGCTAGATTACCGCCTCGATATTTCCCGCGTTACAGGTAGCGCGCACATCGAGTGTTTGTGATTTCAATTATTGCTACAAAAACTTTTTGAGTTTATGTATCACTGTTGAAAATTTCAGCAAAATATTTTTTCGCATATTAAATTTACACTGTTTCTGTGCTCTCCCTGTATATATATATATATATATATATATATATATATATATATATATATAGCTAACTTCCCAGAGAAATAAAAGTAAAGGTGTGTAGATATAAGAATAATAGTAGTAGTTGGATGCTTCAAAAGCCTTGTCCGTTAGTTTAGTGAAAGGCCGGTGTAGTATAGTTAAGCGGCCTCAGGCGTTAGGTTGATGATCGTTAGACGAATCCTGTTGGAGATGCTACCCCTTTTGCAAAGAATGAACTTTCTTTAACTGTCCTCTACACAATAGCAGGTCTTTAGGGAAGTCTCATTAGAAAAATCAAATTGTATAGCTGTGAGCTAAGAACAGAAACCTTACCTAATGTGCTAACAATAATTACAAATGTGACTTCCTCTACGAGCTGACATTGTCTCGATATTCCTGTGTTCGTGTCTCTGTCGTATTAGATTATGTAGAAAAGTAGTTACGAGAGGAACATAGAAACAAATGTACCAGTTGGAGTGACTTGGTTTTCACGCGCGCCTTCGGTGCAGAAAGTACTGAGTTCGTTTCCCAATGTGAGAACATTGAATTCGTTACAACGTTTCGGATTCTACTTTAAATTGTAGGTTCACATCTCACATCGAATAGCTGCCGAAAAAGGACAACAAACTTAGACAAAAACACATAAACAATCGAGGTTACATACTGGTTTTCAAGTTTTATGTTGCAAAAGTGGTTTCTCTGTTTCAGTCTGTGCTCATACGTCTTAGGACAAGAGGCTATACTGTTCAGAGTACAGAGACGAAATGTTAGACTTGAGTTTTAATGAGATTCCCCAAGGAAGAGTTTTGTAGATACTTTTCCATTATACTCCGAAATAAAGAAAATTTACTGATGTCCACAATTCGAAAATTATAATTTGCTCATGTTCATGTTGCATGAACAAATGTTTCATTCATAAACTTACACTATGAGATAGTTCATTTTATCTTTAAATTCTACAAAAATGTTACTTATTGTAGGTGCAACTTTCATTATTTTTATTTGCATTACTTCTTGGAAACGGCCCTAATGATTTGATTCATTTTTCAGAAATAAAACAATTCCTCACTGTTAGCGTTCAACTAAATTAAATGTCCATAGGTGAGACGTATACCAATCGTTAGATCCTGCTTAGCTGAAAAATAAATTGATATGAGTGGGTGCGAATACTAATGTGTAAACTCTGAGTTAACGAAGATTTTTTTTTCTGTTTTTGCCAGGGTTGGAAAAATAGTCTTTTTTTGAAAAAGAACAAAACCGTGTTTAAAACATGAAAAAGGTGTTCAAAATGTTTTAAACATGTTTTAAAACACACACAAAAGAAACATGTTTTAAACATTTTGAAGAGTTTAAAACATGATTTTAAATATATTTCAAAATCGTGTAATCGTGTATTTATTAAGACTTTTTTTCTCTTGCAACCGATCTTTTCATTTATTTTATTCTCGTTAAGACTAAACTGTGTTGGGTACAGAATATTTTAGTATAGATTAGTAATTCTCAACTTATTTCATATCACAACCCACTTTTATTACATCCTCTTGCCAGTGACTCTCGTAAGTACTTTCTTGGTTGTAATAAGATTTCTAAATAGATTTTACGTAAAATGTACCTACTATAGAGATTTCACACAATCTATCAATATACATGGCAAAAGAAAAGTCCTCGCCATCCTTGTGTATTGAGAACGGGTTGAGAGAGAATTATGGAACTTGGAAGTGGTCTGACACATCAGATGGTGCTATCAAGCATCATGGCGGACATCTTTGATTGGTATTCGAAATTTCAAATGCAAAGGAAGTCATGTTACATCTTTAAGACTAGAATTTTACCAGAAATACGCTTGTGCGGTTATTTTAGCCCTTAAGCAAGTCATTTCGGAGTTACTGCTTCTAACAGTTTTCTAGTTATGCTTTTATGGGGTAAGCTCGCATTTCGTGAAGGCGGGTGAGATTTTTGTTGCAAAATTTTATTACTATTTCAGAACACTGATGATAATAAAATTACTTCTAAATAATAAATTTTCGAAAAGTAATGTTTGAAGCACACTGCATGTTGTGCTAACTTTAGAAAATTTTCTGCAAGCCTATGTAATTTGTTGTTTTTTTACTCAATAATTTATTGAAGAGAGGTTTGGGGCGTTCAGAGCACAATGAATCCAAATCCATTTTCAATGAAGTTCAGTCTTACTTAGCAAATGAATTCTATTTCAAAACGTAATATCTTCGCAGTCAAGAGTCCAAAGCAAATGTAGTTAAAACCACGCGAAAGGGCGTGGGATCGTTTCATATGAAAGCCGCTAGATAGGGGCGTCAGTAGGACATGAGGGCAACCACCCCCATCCCCACTCTGGGTTTCAGATTTTGTGGGCAGTAAGGCAGTTTTAGAAATCTTTTGATATGCAAAGTCCAACAGAACAAGCTTGAGGTCCTTACACCGAATAAATACGGAGAACATGCAGACGATTAAAACTGGAAAGTTGTTTAGGCCCAATTTCCAGAATTTTAAGCAGGCCCGAAACTCGAAAGTAGAGCTACCTTTGGAATCCTTGGGCCAAAAAATATACAAGAATGCAATATAGGTCATTTGGACACACCCTGTATTTATTTAACGTAATTATGCATCATTGACTATGGTATTCGGAGCTTGACTTGTTAATCATTCCCACGCTGCAGCGTATACAATATAATGTTAATATCTGAAATTTATGAGCAAGGAGGGGCAATTTAGTCCTCCTCCTCCATTCCATCAACCACACCCTTTCACGTGGTTTTTGTTTCATTTAATTTGTACCCTTGGCTACGAAGATGCTACATTTGCTGAGCAAAAGTAAACCTTTCTGAGAATGGACTTGGATCCTTTGTGCTCTGAACGCCCTATACCTAAGAATATTTTATAAAAATGAGTTGGACCAAATTTATCCTGCAATCCTAGTTCCTTCGAAACCCATAAAATTAGTTTGTTTAATTTGATTGATTGTTGTCTTGCATCAGTAGCAAAGCTATATGAGACAGGGCTTCTTGTTTAACATGGGATCCGAACCACTAATTTTGAAATTTTATGTCGGCAACCTGTGTAGCTGAGAGTGGAGGTAACCTGTGGTGACAGCAAGATGGAGCAACTGCTACAATATGCCATACCAGTGCGAGAGTGGCTGAGCATTTCTGAACAACTAGATCTTCGACGTGGGTATGTGGAATAGGCAGCTCGATCACCTAACACCACCTGACATTTTTCGTATGGGGTGTTTTAAAGGACAAAGTGTATCAACATCACATACGCGATTTGACCGAACTACGAGAAGCTATCATATCCACAGGATATCAGCACGGGTCTGCCAAGCTGCTTGTAACAGCGTTGCTCTTTTCTCCAGGCATGTATCGATTTGGATGGTATGCACGCGAACAAAAGTGCATTCACATTTACAATTTTTCACATCCTTCAATGTTAAACAGCCAACACTATACTGAATGTTGGTTGGTTGAGAACTAGGTAAGTTTCTACAATTCATCAAGTTTGTTCAAAAGATGCAGTAACAAACTGTAAAAAAGTAGAATAAAATCAAAGCTTTTGCAACGAATAAAAATCGATAAGAGGGTATCGTTTAGTATCTACAGTTATTGATATCACGAGAAAGTTACAAATTAATTTTATATGCGTCGTGCGGGGTGATTTGACACCCATCTTTGTTTTGCGAATTTTTTATCCGCAAAGCCATCATATTTTTCATGTAAAGAAGAATGAATTATTATTGTATGTTATTTAGACATTAAATCAAACAAGAATATTTTCCGGTGTTATATTATTAGTTTCCAGCGTATTTGGAAGATGTACTTGAAAAGAAAGTAAAAACAAGATGTGTCATGTGTGACAGTTAGTTTGTGCAAACCTTTGCATCAATAGAAAACGCGTTATGTGTTTCAAATATGACAAATAGTAAAAAAGTATATCTTTGATTATTTTATGAGCACATTCTGGTTTATGTAAATTAATCCCCATTTAATAATGCAAGCGTGCCTCGATTAGATGCATTTACGATATGAAAGAACACGAGTTCTATCTTGTAGAATGCCCTAGTACATCAGTCACTATCCCTTGCTATATTCTAAGTAACCAAGAATTGCAATTTCGCAAAGAAGAATAAAAAATGAACTAAAATATAATCAAACACGAATATGAATTACTTATCCTGGTAATATTTCAATAAGATGTATCTGCACTCTCTCTTGGTTAATATGTGTATGATTATTTCATCTCATCTCTAGATGGAAAACTTTGAGCAAAGAGAATTTATAATTCACTTTTTAAGAACTAATTATATTTAAAAGAGTCATTTGGAAGTAGAGTGGATTCGAACTAACGTCATTATTATAATTAGACCAGCGCCTATAACACCTCGAGCACTCTTGCACTACTAGCGATGCCTTTTAACTGAATACTTGTCTTCATAAAACGAAAGTCGATGAGAGAGAACGAAAACAGTATTTGAATTAAAAAAAGAAAGAAAAACAGAAACTTTTCGCTTGCCGGATCAAGGTTAAAGTAGCCGGATCAAGGTTAAAGTAACCAAGTATCGGTTAGGACAACCCTTTTGAAGAAATCTTGTGGGTCACTGGTAACCGAGCAGTTGTCGGTTATATCACACTTTGCTCTTTTGACCTATTAGTTACCGAGAAAAGTGACAAAATATGTTGTTTTTTTTCAACATACTCAGTTATAATAGCCAAGAAGAATGATTCGTTAAGCTTTTAGTTTGTTTTAATTCTCAGTTTAAAAAAGTATTTCGTTATCCTCTCTGTTAAGTTAGAAAAGTAAATTTTGTCAAGTAGTTCTATGCAAAAATTTCCACATAGATTGTGTTATATTGAACCATTTTAACTATTATGATATTGTGAACGTATTTGTTGTCATACATTGTACATACAGGGTCGTGGTTAGCGAAGTGCAAAGAAATGAGAGTGTACCCTTTAAGTGAATAACGCAGTTCCTTCCACACCTCAGGTTGACAAGGAAGGTAACATTGAGGTTATAAATGACATTAGAAACATTATAATCTTAATTTCTGGAGTGATAAGCCAATTTCCAAACTAATATCTTATAAACGGAGAGACCCTTCGTGTAGGGGTTTTGCTCTCACGTATCACAGTTTTCAATGACTCACACTGAAGTTTGGAAACATTGCTAAATTTGAAAGCTCACCGAGCTATTTTCCCCCAAGTTCTCGTGAACGAGATTTTAGAGTGGCCTCAGACCTACTCGCGTAACCCAAGTGACGCCAGAAAGAAACTATGTACAGGTATGAGCAAATTAATTAACGTGTCTCTTTAATCCGAGTTGTTTGAAAATATTCTGTTTCCTTTATATATTCGAAATTTTGGAAGGTTTTCGCAGCTGGAAAGATTAATGACAAAAGCATTTGTAAAGTTTGTGTTCAATATTATTGTAAAATAAAGAAATTAGAAGCAAAAAGCCATAATTTGACCGAAATTACGAAAATTTCAAACTCAATTGGAAGAAAAGGATATTTTTTAGGCCGGAAGGGAATACTATAGTTCAATATAGAACTGAGACATCCACGTCAATAACAGTTAGAAGAATGTGGATTCATATCCACAAACAAAACATTTAATCAAATATTTTTTACGTTTTTTATATTTGCGGACACCATATAAATAAAACAAAAAGTGAAATTATCTGTCTAAAGGGACGAATTGGAACGCGATCATAATGTAATCGTGTTTTGTATTAGAATAGACGCATACCGTGTAAGAAATCGGTAGCACAGTTGTTTAACGCATTAGTATAAAATCAATCAATAAATGTTATTGAAGGCCGTCTGAGCGCCCTACACAGAAATTTGTGTACTATTATAATTCTTTATTTTATTTTAATTTTTTGTATGTGAAAAACATTAAACTACTACATATGTTTAAAACTTACATGATACCAAAGTAAGAAAAAATGTTATTTTTACAGTATTACTATTCTTTGCTTTTGTTTGCAAAAGTTTCGTAAGTATTGTCAGTGTGCCTATTGGTGCATAAAGAATGCTTTCCAGTAAATTTTGTTTCTTAAAATAGTAATTTAGGGATTTTCTATCATAAATTTTCACATTACGTATTATATATATATATATATATATATATATATATATATATATATATAAAGAATAATCATCCAGTTGTGCTGTACGGGTGCGAAACATTGTCGTTTACTCTGAGAGATGAATGCAAACTGAAGATATTTGATAATAAAATCCAGAGACGAATATTAGAATCCAAGAGGAATGGGAATGGGGAATGATGGAAACTTCATAACGAGGAACTGCATAATTTATATAAATTACCAAACATTGAGTCATCAAGTATAGGAGGTTCAGGTGGGCAGGTCATTTAGCCAGAATGAAAAAAGTAGGAACGCTTTCAAAGTTTCAACTGGATGTTCAATCGGAAAACGACCATTAGGAAGACGTAGGTGCAGATGGAAGGACAATATTAAGATGGATCTCGCAGAAATAGGAATACAAAGTAGAAACTGGATCTAGTTGGCTAAATATAAAAGTTAATGGAGATTTTTTTGTGAGCGCAGCATTGAAATTCCGTGTTCTATAGGCCACAGAGGTAGTTAGTTTATGTATCATGTACATAAAAAATACACTGTTAACTAGTAAATTGTATACATATTGTTTTTTGTATTTTCCTGACGGTGACACTCATTCTCCTAACATTTACACATATGGTACTTATAATTTAATATTATTTTGTCTTCGTGTAAAAGTTATAACGAGTTTTAGAAATGCTTTTGCTTATTGATTTGTATTGATTGAATGTGATTACTTGTTTCCCAGCAAACAAAGCCTGAGTTAATGGCTTACTAAATGGCTAGTTTCTAAATGGCTTACTTTCCTTCTCACTTTTATGGGAATAAAATACAAAACCCTAAGGAAATAACGATATGATTTACTGTACCTAATTAGCTTCTCTCCGTCATTTTCTTGTTCTCATTTGAAAAGTGCAAAATGTCATGAGGCTCTTTGCCGAGCTGTTATCTCAAGAACTCTTGGTCCACAAACTTCAAGTCTTGTTAGCCATTATCACAACTAGAATTCAAGGTTTATGAAAATAGAGAAGGATCAATTACAGATGAATCTTACAATAATGAACTCTGTAGTGCTAGCCAGATACGGGTTTGAGTCCTGTCTATAGCACAACAGTTTTTTCTTTACTTCATTTTAATATTCATTTGATTTTCATATGTCATATTCATTTCCTTCTTGTACCCGCTGAGAACAATCATACAAAGTTAAGTTCAAAGGCACGTAAGAAGACAAATGATAATAAATCCTAAGTACATTTAATAAAATATGATAATAATTAACAAATAGACCTTTGTTAACTTTAAATATTTCATTCTTTATTTCAATGAATAAAATACTTTTGATTCTATAATTTATTTTATGACTAGTAGTCAGAAGTTGTACATACAACATAATATAATAAGGCTAGAGAAGAATCAACATATACAAGAATTTCTAAAATAAATGATTTTAATAATCGTTCGGATCTGCAGTGTTTTATATGAATCTGTTTCTAGTCAGCAAAAATAAACTTTTAAAGAAAAATTCAAAATATTTAGTAAATGTAATAACTGTACAAGTTAATAAAGTAATAACTACAATTTGAATACAACTTGTGCAGAAGTTTATAAAATAAGTAAATGTTTCAACAATTGTTCAGCGTATAGTATTTTGTATGATTCTGTGCTGTAGTCACTAACAGACAATCATTTTTTAAAAAAATTAGTAAATTTGATAATTGCAGAAGCTAATATAATAACCACCAATTGAATAACTATGTAATTATTATCAATTAATAATACTTTATTTTAGTTGGTTTCATCTATATAGCATATTAGATATATAGAATATACTAATGATAGAGATCGTCTAATTACTTTACAGGGAAAAACACATAACACCTCTCACGAATATGTTCTAACTAATTATACTAGATATCATGTTGGAAATGTGTAAGGCAAAAAAGGTCAAAGGGTATCTTTACTTGGTCTTCTGCGAATTAGGATCTTTTTGTATTATTATACTAATTATCATTATAATCGATATTGCGAGAAATTACTCAAATGTTACGACAGCCATGATGCTCTCTCCTACTTGAATAAAGGAAACATAAAGTTTATTTAAAAGAAAAAACAAGAAAAGAAAATGAAAACAATTTACTTCAGGAACTAAAGCAAGGATTTGCAAGGTAATTGAATTGTAATTACATATCTTCGGATGGCTCCTCATTATCCCAAACGTTGCTACATATGATGGTTTAAATGGGTGACTAAGATGAAACGCTGGTGGCAGAGGTTAAACATCGCCAACTATTGAGGACATGCCTTTATAAGATGGTTTCGTTCATTTAGTACCAACACACACAAACATATACAGGTAATAAACAAGGAGGAAAAAAGTGGACAGCAATAGCAAAAAAAGTTAGGTAGGTTCTTTAAGAACACATCACAGACTACCTAACTATTAAAATCATATCAGGGTGATTTTGATATAATTCCATATAGGCCTTTCCCACGATCCTGCCTTTTGGAAAGTCATAGTTTTTAAAGAGCATGAAGGAACGGACAAAGCAACAACAACAAGAAGAAACATACACCAGATGAACGAGCATTAACGACAATCTACATTCACCAAAGGTGCAGCGGCTAAACTTCTTTTCTCATTTAGCTACTCATAACAAAGAAATTCTTAATCCACCATGTTTCTTACATGGTAATACACCTACAAGATTATAACTATGAAGGGGTAAAATTTTAGAGAACAGTATCAAATCTAATTCATCAAAGAATATAATAGAAGAATGGATCTATATCATTATGTACTTGTATTGCAGATATCCACCAGTGTGTTAGTTGATAGTAATTTATTATTTGTTTCAGGAGATGGCTGGTAAAAGTACATGTAAATCACGGCTTATTTATCTTTTAAAAATATGTTATACACTTTAATAATAAGCCAATAATAAAAGAATAATGCTTCTCGTGTTATTGCTTGAAAAAAAATCATCTTACTAATACACTATTTCCTTTTTCCGCTTGAGTTTACCAGTTTTGCAGTAATTTTTCAGCTCTTTGCTTAGGCATAAATATTATCAATTTGTTACCAGAAAAACAACAACGGAGTGTGCTAAGTACCGTAATATTAGTGTACAAGGGCACATATGTAAGTCCATGCATTTCACACGCTAGTTGTAAACTACTAATGTCAGGCTTTCGTGCTAAACACTGTGTGTTTTTTCTTTCTTTTCAAAAACACACACGCATACATGTGCAAATCCAATTATAGGGTACCAAATACGCGTTTAATCATTCATATTTTATATTGTCTCGTGGCTTGAATTTATATTAAATACAAGAGCTTTAAAAGGAACTAGCGCTCAGAAACAAAAAATACGATAATAATAAGAAGTTTACTGGACACGGGTGCTATTATAACACTTAAGCTTATTCATTCGTTGAGACAAATGGGGTAAAATTATAGTACTATAGTGTTTGAAAGAACACCTGCAGGTTAACAGAATGGCTGTTTTTGATACACCGTAAATACCTTTAAGGCATTATTTATTTTATATTTTTACTATGTATTTTGTTCATTTAACAACTGAACAACCTTTACAAGTAGTTTGCAAACAAAAGTTCACGCAGTTTTATTTAGATCTGGCTTATTATGATTTTAATATTCAACTATTAGCACTACTATTTTGAATTATATAACGTCATTTCATGAATGTCATTCTGAAGTGCAGTGCATGGTTGGCTTCTATATTTTAAAAATTCTCGATTACTGACTCGGTTCTTGAGGGAAATCAGATCAGGAAAAAATATTTTATCACCACAAGCTGAGGGGGAAAAGCTTACCTATTTACTAATTCTCATATATAATTTTCTGAAGCTGAATGAATATTTCTTTCCGTAACTTGTAATAAGTGGCTTCATGTAGCGTAATCATTAACACTCTCACCTTTGCGGTCCCGTATGCTACTCCCAATGTGGACATTCGGTCGAAAAAGTGTAATAGCTTTTCCAGGCCAGCCATCCTGGCTGAGGCTTTCATGGCTTTCACACCAGGAAATGCCGGAACAGTACCTATCATAATGGTCCCAGCCGCTTTCTTCCTTCATCACATCTTTCTTACTTCCGATTCCCTAAGCAGTGTGATCACCGAGGAACGTCATTTCTCATACGCGACGGGCTAACATGACAATAGCTGTACAAAGCCCAGAAATTTAACTAATAACTAATCCTGATCCTTATACTAATAAAATTTAAATTTTTACCGATCTGATTTCCCTCAATAGCTGCCACTGTTCGGTTAAAAATAACAACTTCTATTCATTATGTGGTAATTGCACTATGGTGTAAATCACGATCTAAATTTTCTTAGAATATATATAAATTCTGTGTAAAATCAAGAAACGTTTTGCAAGTGATTTTACAGAGTAATAAAAATAACTTTGAAAAAATAAAAATAAATTATTAAACTTCCAAATTCAATTATGGAATGCAGGTTGAAAATTAGATTCTTCGATTGCTGAAGCTGCTTGATTGCTGAAATCAGATTCTTTGAAATGTAATTAGAAAGAAAGAAGTTCATATTGTTCCTCAAGAATTTCTACTTCAAACTAATTTTCAACAAGTAAGACTGAAGTTGAACCCAGTTGGCCAGTTTGCAATCAGGGGTTCAATCAGATTTGAGCGGGCTCAGGCTCACTATCCTCAATGAGGCTCAGACTTGGGACCTGGCTCGCTATCCATCTTGTAGGATTCGTGATCACACGGGCTTATTGGGCTCGAGGCCGATTAAGTCCGAGATCCTGACTCGTGAGTTTGGACATCTATTTTTATTTATTTATTTATTTTGACTTATTTTACATGTCGAGGTTAAGGCTATATGTAGCCTTATCTACCACCTAAACATGACACAAAATTGATATTGTGTCAAAATTGATATTGTATATTGCTGGCGTATAGACATGAGGTGGCATGAGATTGAGGATGAATGTCATTGAACAGATATGTAAGTAAATGTCCATAAATTATGATATAACACTTTGTGATGAGTTCTAGAGTCCAGATCTGTCCTGATCTATTGCCCTGTATCCATGATTAATAACTATGTGGGTAATCATATTATGTAGGTTCACGAGTAGGGTTGTTCAAGATATGGGGCAAGACATAATTTTCCTACTCGACATAGTTCTTCCAACAGCAACAAATACACTTTCCGAGAAGAGATCACATTCACATCATCTCTTTCAAAGAGAAATCTTCAACTCTTGTGTTGTAGACAATCCTAGAAGTGTTTATTTGTCAACTTTATTGATCAAATACTTAAACAAACTACACATAACTTTAGTTAAAAGTAATTGTTCGTTTTTGAGTGTAAGTGAAACCTAATGAAGGATAGGACTATTTCAGAAGTACGTACTATTATAGTACTGGAGTTAATATTTACCAATAAGCTTGCTCACGAGACATGAGTTGAAGTTATCTCCTTTCGAAAAGGTGCTAAGAAAGTAATGTCTCATCTCGGAAAGGAGCCACATCTCTATTGAAAGAGCTCTCTGTGTTATCTCGTTGGAAAATTTTGTATCATCTTGTGGTGCACAACCGTATTGACTAGACAAAGAATTATGAGAGTTTGAGAAGTCTCCTGGTGTTAAGGTTGAGTTAGAAATAAAAAAATATTGCAGGATTAAGATTAAATAAATAGAGGAGCAAATTAGCGACTTAGATTTAGGATGAAAGAGACATATGGAGAAAGAACTAACGCTAATGCCACTGGTAAAAGGTGCTCGCTCTTGGATAAATTTCTAATTACGTTTTTATACTAATTAATTTGCCAATGATGAGAATACCTGTGGCCGAATAAATTTCTAATTGAGCTTATGGTACTGATTTGAGGATATTGAATCCTATGGAGTTATCCATGCATGATGTTAGAAAAATGACCACAAGATTGGGCTCTTTGAATTACAGTTTATGGCAATGGTAAAAGTGTCCATACTTAGTTATATATATTTTTAATGTGCTTTTTATATCAATTTAAAGACGGTGAATAAAATAGAACTATTATCAAACATATACGTTCATGAGCCACGAGAAAATTGATCTCAAAATTAGGATCTTTGAACAACCGCTTTTTCCAATAGTAAAAGATCACACGCTTGGATATATTTCTAATGTAGCTTTCTATACTGATTTGATTATGCTCAATCCAATGAAACTATTTCTAAATATATACATCCATGGGGGTCACGAGAAAAACTATATCAAATTTGGGATATAAATAAATATAAATATCCGAACTTCGATGTTATTTTTCTTGTATGTTTGTTAATACTTAGATTGCACAATGCTCAGTTACTATGTATGTTTGTTTGTTGTCTTGATGTCTATGTTTTTGTATGTTTGTTAATACGCGGACTATTAATCATGGAACACAGCATACTTCTAAATAGATTGATGAATTTTTAGACTTCCAAACAGGGCACGTGCGGAGTTTGTCCATGCTCGAGGAGCACAGGAGGAAAAAGTTAGGTGCTTCAGGGAAAGTAACAAATTTACTGTTTCTGATTCATTCTCGTGATTAAAAATGTTTAGAAGTTAACCATCTTTTAGTAAGACATTTTAAGTACTATATCTTATTAGTATCATGAAGTCCACTCACATTGCACTGCAAAATATAAATCCATATTTAAAAGTTTCTTAGGAATGACCTTTTTCATTGTTCGACTTTTCCAAAAATGTCAGATGTGTTCTGTTAGTGAATAAAAATGTCTAGAACCCATCTTAACAATGATTAATATAAATTATCTTAAAAGTATTCAAAATGTACTAGAACTTCTGATGTATCGAATGAATATGCAGACAGAAACGACTTGTAATTGTGTAAATAGTGATGTGTAAAAACTACTTAAAAGCCGTTTCTTTCCCGTATACTGTTTGGACACATCGGAAGTTTAAGTACATTTTGTACATTTTGAATACTCTTAGAGCAGTTCGTATTAACCACTGTTAGAAGACTAGACATCTTTTGTCTACTAATAAAATACTTCAGGACGTTTTTGGACATGTTAAACAATGACCGAAAGTCTTTTCTAAAAAAATATCCAAATCATGTTCAAACACTGGTTTATTGTTTGCAGTGTGAAATTTCATTATTATTATTAAGGTGAAGAAGTCAATTTTGACACAAAATAATTTATTTAGACTGGATATTGAATTATCATCTACTACCATTGGCCTTAAAATTTACTTTCGCTCTATGCCAACTATGGAAAATTTTATAGTACAGTTGTGTCTGTCTACAGATATCGGAGGAAAAACAGTAAGAGATTGTTAGAAACGGATTTAACGTCCCAAAAGCAGGTTCCCTCTTCATTTTTATCCCTCTATTGCATTTTTATAGAAATTTACAATTTTTAGTTGATCACCATAAAACAAAGACGGTAATAGATAGCAATGTATTATTTCTTCATATACGACATTCAACGTACACAAACAGGTTTAATCTCACCTACCTTATACAGCAATCTATCATTTCTGGTTAGAATATTAGAAATGATTTTGAAATCTATTAGAATACAATTTAGAAATTTATCCTAGTTTTCTGGGAACGAAACTCACTAGTTAATTTAATAAAAGTATATTGAGAGAAAATTTTTAAAAATTATTAATATTCTACTTTTGTATGGATAAGTCTTGTTCTGGTTTTAATGCCAAAGTTTCATAATTTCTCATATTACTACTATATTAAAAAATAATGTATACGACGTATAAGCAGCTTTCTCTTGTCTTATTCGCAAATATTTTGATTATGTTAATTTGAACTAGAAGTAAATACCATGTGTTTGTAGTTATAGTGCCTACTTGTAGCGCAGTACAAACTTGTATTAAAACAAGCAATGTAGTACAAGATTAGTACATTAATCTTACATAAGAATGCTAAAGATATGTATTTACATTTTTTTTTTTATAATTCCTCGTCATCCTTTTCTGAAGTAAAAATGAAAGCTAGTGGCCAGTTCAAACCAAACTAACAAGAAATAAACCAGTAGTTAAAAAAGGAAACATTGCGAAACACGCAATATAAACAATCATTAAGATTAATTTCCCTTTTATGTGTCATTGTGCGTATTCTTTAAAGGTGTAATAAGATATGTTAAATGTGGCCCTTACCTTGCCCATCTATCACTGTACATCTTTGTAAGCTATATGTGTTGAAATAATGAGCATTACTTATAAACATATTCTTCACTCACCCTGTTTGTAAAGGACGAATTGTATAAAATGATGATGATAGTTTTGTGGAAGGAGAAGGAGAGGAGTACAGGCTTTTTTAACACATTAGTCTTTCCTTCCCCCTTTATATACGTCAGTTTCCCCTCACAGCAAATGCCACTGTGAACACACAGCAATTTGTTGCGGCTCTTTCCGACATTTGATGGACATAGTAGCTAAGATGGCTGCTGGTTTCCCTAAAGGGATCATCGTAAATCAAAAATCTTCTTCACTAAGTATTTTTGTATCTTTTTTTCTTTTTCTTGGTTTATAAACAGAAATTTCCGTTTTGTTTTCTTTACTCTATAAAAAACACACACAAGGAGAGAAAAGAAACGTTAACATCAACGCCCTTGATCTCATCATATGTGGCAACAAGACTGGGATGTTCTAACCAGCTACTAAACTAAACTGTCCCCTTTGGCCAAAGAGTGGTTTTGTGCCTTGGCCGGCAATGATGATTTTAGTGGAACCAGAGGGCATTTATTATTGTTGTTGTTGTTTTTAAAGTGATCTTTCTCACTTATTCAATTATCATTATCTCGCTTTTGCTTGTCTTTTAAGAAAACTACTGTATACTCTTCAAGCAAGAAGCATCATGGATAATATGGTATCTTCGTTGCATTTGTACATCTTTCACGTATGCATTTTGATGCAGAATAAATTACCATTTAAAAAAAAAGAAAGAAAAGAACGTAATATTAAGTAAGGAAATCTGAAGTTACTTATGCATGTATCTTCAGGTATCTTCTTGTAGCTGACTGTTAGTGTATGTACTTGATGACTCATGATATGTCCCAAATTAAATGCTTGCATTCTCAACTTTTCAAAATAAACTACTAGTGAAATTTCTATCTATTCTCTACTCGTCCGAGATGGAGTGTACAACGGTTGAGAACTTTCGATGAAATTGTTAGTGAAATTGAAATTTGCCGTGTCGCCTTTCATCCATTGATGACCAAACGTATTGTAGAATCGTTTACCCGTAAGTACAATGAAATTAATAAATCCATTTTCACGTTAACTGTGATTTCTTATTTACATTTATCAGTAAACTACTGTTATTGTAGAGTGTACGATGTAGAGTAAGCATTACACCTAAAAGGATGAATATTCTAAAATTTTGAGTGCAAAATTTGCAACAAATTCATGGTTGAAGATAATATCGCCAACGGAGGGATCCATCGGGTTCTCGTAACTCCTTTTAAATATGTACTTCTGTTTTGTCTGCACAAGGAACGCACCCTCGGAGGTCCATCCAGTCCAATCTTAGTAACTTGACAAACATTTGTACTTTATTAATAAAATTACCCCTGCTTTAGCAGAGATATGATTGCTGTAGCCTAAAGATTTCATCTTGTAAAACATCTACACTCCTTTTCTTCCTATAGAAACAATTTTGCACTATCAATCTTTTTGGAGAATACAGGTGAAATTACTTCGAAGTTACTTATCATTCTCGCGATTGCAAAACAACACTTTATGCAAACAGACGTAGCACCTTGTAAATTAGATTCTCCTTAATTTTGAATCCCCTCCAACAAACATTTCTGGATGCGCTCCTGAGTACCGGGATAGGTTTTTGCTAATTCAGATGGAGTGGACTAACACCTTAATGGTGGATGTTTTTCCTAATGCAGGGATAACGAAACAGTCAAGCCTTAGCAGCACTTGCCTACCGATTCACATAGGATTCCCGTCAAAAGTGCAGTGTCTGGTTAACACAGACGGTTATTTAACAATAGGGTCTCACTCGGGCTCTAGTGGGTTTAGGTTCACTATCCTTAAAGGGGTTCGAGATCACCAATCTCAGTGAGACTGAAGCTATCTTACTAAGTGGGGATCGCATTCACTCGTGATCGTTCGAATTCAGTCTCTGTCTCGATATCCATTCTTATAGCTCTCATGCCCAAATGAGATAACTTTGATGCGTAACTTTAGAAGAAAATTAGATAGTGGCCACCAGAACATAAGGTGGAATGTTCAATTAAAACATTTCATCTAATCTATCGATTTTAAAAATCTTATTTCTCCACGAACATTTCCCATGGATATATTAAAATATAAAATTTCCAAGCTCAATATTTATTGCACAGAGAAAACCGTTAGTCTTCAAGTTATCAGTTACCATGAAGAGGAGGTAGACCTCTTTGAGCCTCAACCTTTCACTTCAAAACAATTTTTCATATATTAAAAAGCAATAACCCTAAGTATGTAATGTACACGTAACTAAGGAGCCCTGAAGAAACGAGTTTGTGGCCACACGTTAATTCTTACGAAATAAATTTGCATTTATAGCAATAATTTATTAATTTTTTTTAAACTTTTTCTCTGTAATTTAATGAAAGATGTGTGAAAAAAGTTTCCCTTTCTCTTGGTTGACATGACTTAACATTGAAGGAACAGTACCTGAGCAAAAAGTGGGGGAAATAGCTCTATGATCCCTCATTGCCATCACTAGTCTTGTATAAAGAATAAATGTAAGCCTCGAAATCCACAGAGATTATTAATTAAGAACATTTGAAAGGCACGAATCACAAATTAAAATTTGGTTTATGTTTGTACCTATATTAAGTGCTGTAATCATTTTCCTTTATCCAAAGAATCGAATTCGTTTTGCAAATCTCTGTATTAAAGCAAGTTTCTATTTTCCTTTTGATGAATGGATTTTATTTCATTCACTAACTGTGCATAGTTATTCAAGAAAATCTCGCATAGCAATTGCGATTTCCAGAACCTACCGAAACAACATTACTTATGACTTAAACTGTGCTTATTCAACATAAAAAATAAATTTGATACAACATAACAATACTAGAAGAAACCTTGGTTCCAATTCCAAAGAAATTTATTATTATGCTAAATTATTGTCCAGTCCATTCAGTTAAACTACCAAAGAGTAGTGACCTCTTAGTACTAAGACATGAAAAGAAGAAAGAGTTTTAAAATATTTGTCACGATCTGAGAAATAAACTGGAAATAAATAGCATTTTACACATATAACTTTTGAATAGAAAGAACAGGTTGTATGAATCCCGCCATATTAGGCAGTCTCTAAAAAAACTATTGTACACTACAATTTGCTTCAGGCGGGAAAAGTATGTTACTTTTCCTTCAAAGCTCAAAGAAGCCGTGAATCTTCTATAGTGCTTTATTATTTTGCGAGTGGCAAAAATCATGAACAATATGAGAGTCATCGACACAACATGACTCAAGTTACATATTGTTATCCTTTGAAGAAACTTTAAGATATAGATTCATATTTTACATTGATAACTTTTAACATCTTATATCTATTAGAAGATATTACTGGTTGCAAGACAAAGACTCCGGAAGAATTTGTTATCTGCAGAAAACTACAAGATTACTGATTTATGTAGGAGACAATAAAGATACGTGAATTGAACGAATATTTAAATGACCGAAATACCTCAATTGATATGTTTTGCTGCGTAAAGCAGAACCATTGCATTGGTTTTTGCTCCAGTGATATTGCTGAAGGAAATAAATGAACTATCGGATTATCCGAATTAAAAAGGAGTCGTGAAATGACAAGGGAAAAGAGGAGGATAAGAATAACAAATGAAATTGAAATTTTATGTCTAGCACGCCCGTCCCATCGACTTGCATGGCCTGGGGCATAAATGAATTGTAAGATCAATGGCGCGGGGCCTGAGACAACCCGCCAATGCCCCACTGACATCATACTAATCATGTTTTAATACAAAAACATAAAATTCACACCAAAAATTAATCTATATATTTTGCTTATTTTCTTCTACCTTTAAAGCATGAATTCAAAAACTTAGAAGGGGTGCAACCTACTAGCGCACAACATTGAATGCTACGAAGCACATTTTGATCTTCCGACAAATATAGATAAGAGGTAAGTTCTTTTTATTGCATAAAAATTAAATATCAATAAGTATAAAAGACTTTATTATAACGCAACTAATGGATTTGTTTGAAATTAAATTTTAAATGTTTCACTGATATCCAATAACCTTAAGTAATCGTAGAAAATAACGAATAATTCCGAAGATATTCATGGGTGATAAATTCCTTTCTTCAGAGATAATTCTTCCTTCTCGTCTTCTAATGACCCCGTTGGATATAAACTATGTTTGTTTCTAGGGATTTGTACGAAACGAAAACTCGTGACAGAAATGAGACGTCATATGCTTTCTACAATTCGAGACACAAGACTGTACGAAAAATGTATCGTCTTGTCTTCAATGTCTCGGAAAAAAAAAAAAAAACATAACCAGTCTATTTTTTAAAATTAATTCGAAAGATGTATTCATTCAAAAATAGCTACCTGTCTTTCAACCAATTTTAGCATTTATTATTTTCTCTAAACTTAATAGTTAACGTTTAAATCAAGTGCTATGAATTATTGTGTAAAAATACTAGCTATGAGTACATTATGAGATAAGATATGATATGAGCGGTTCTAGTGAACATAATGATAAACACAACTTCCGATGAAATTGACTTATACTATTAGTTGGAATGGGTATAGATAGAACCGCAGAAGAGTATGTACGTAATTTTATTTCGGAAATTTAATTGCAGAAGGCAGGGGAAGCTTGTTTGGTATGTGTCATTGCATTGAATTCCAAGGTCAACCTTCTTTTCAAATTTACTTTTAAGTTAGAAAATGTGACATATCATTATTTTCGCCCGAGGCACCCATATACGCACAATAATATACGTGTAAGTGCTATTATTATTATTATTATTATTATTATTATTATTATTATTATTATTATTATTATTATTATTATTATTATTATTATTATTATTATTATTATTATTTAAAATATTATCCATATGAACTTGGATGTCTGAACAAATTCTGGATAAAATTCTGTGTACGCCAATAGTATACAGTATAATACAAATATGAATGGTTTGACATTTATCTACATGGAATATTCACATGTATAGATCAGCTTCTTAATTTGTTTGGACGTCCATCTTAGCACCGATGATATATGAGGTGTTGTCCTACACCTTAACCCTTTACTGTTCACTATGACTTACAGTTGACCAAAAAATCTCAAACTTGTACAGGATGATATATAGGTACTCTATATCATCTCTACTGATTTTGAAAATTTTCCCGCCAAAACTCTTCGAGTTATGAATTGTTACCATATGGTTACATTGTACAATATGCCTGTATTCATAGTTGTAACCATATGGTAACATTAGTCAATATGGTGTGCTTGTTATGTGAAAACCATTTCTACTAGAGCAGTACGATAGTAAATTGATATAAGAGTCCAGTTGCAAAATACTGAATATATTTTAAACCGTGTTCAATTACAAACAATACTTTTGTGTTACAGCTCCTAAATAGTCATGTTATCAAATATCTGGGGCATATAATTACAACTTACAGCCACTTGTCAAGAAATGATGGTGACTTTTTTGCGTGCAAGTTAGTATAAAAATGACAGTGTATTTATTTGGACTAAATGAATTACAAATAATGGTTATGGTATTGGATGTTTTCTTGCACTGTAATGTAGTGCTTATGGACATATTTCTTTACCAAATAATAAAATTTTTAGAGCAGTATAGTTAGTTTCTACGAATGGAATACCAGAAAGCAGTTTTTGTTTTTATTTCAGTAAAAGACAACCTTGCATCACATTTCATGCACGTAATTCGACTAGTAACATATTTCTAAACCGGCACCTTCCTTTAGACGTATGGATAGGCCAGTGGGGTATATTATCTGTTGTAGTATCATCATTCGGGCGAAGTTTTCAGTGGTTGACCTGTCTTTCCTTGCGGTTCTATTGTCGATTCTACAGAGGACCATCCTCTCTTTGGTTTCCCACACGTAGCAAGTGCGTAGGTAATATCAGAACGATATACCTTCAACCGTATATGTAATTCTCTAACCATTTTACGGTCTCTCCTGCATATCAGTCAGCTGTTTACTACAGCCAAGTCTAGGATGTAGCCGAAGATTTTGAGGTACCAATGTTTGGCTTTCATTGTACGATAAATTATAGTTAGCATATTTGATTTATCCACTGCCCCTATATGTTTGTTTTATCGTTTGATAATGGCTAGGCATTAAACATGCATTTTTTCTTTGAAACTTCAGAGACAGCATCAGAATCGGTTATGTCATCCGGTAGAGATGTAAGACCTTTTGGAATGCTATTATTCTGAAAAAAGAAACAAAGGTAAAATTATTCTAAATCAGATATTTTTCGATGTTTTTTTATGAAGTAAAACCTTCAAACATGAAATAATCTGGATTCAAAGAACCTGATTTAAAATTGTCTTATGTTACATAGAATTTAATGAAAATATCAGTAGCAAGTTATAGATATTACGCCAAAGGACGAGAATAGTGAAAATGTAGGAAACAAAATGGGAAGGGTTTTTATCCACTTTCTTTCTACTAGTAGTTTTGAAATGTATATTCAATATCAAGCATATAATATGCTAAAATTTAGCAGCAACACAAAGAAAATTTGCAACAGCAGAATACTTCTACGAGATGCATAAACATATATAGGTGGTAAATGATTCAACATACCTCACTGTCAGGTACATAATCTTGATCTTGAGGAACTTAGGTCTTCATCGGATTCAGACGAATCAATGTCAGGCAACTGCGATGAATCGGATATAACAGCTGTTGCTCCTTAAGACTTTTTCGTAAAACACATTGACCGAGATACCATCCCCATCCATTTTGAGCGACGACGAACTGAACTCTGAAATGAACAAACTAAAAAATATAATAAGTCAGTAAGCTATAAATATATTTCTCATAGATCAGCGTTCAGGATAGATCTGGGTAAAAGAAAAAGGGGTACACAAATTGTACCTAAAACACATTTACATTTAACGATATCCTATATAAAAGTATTATTAGAAATGGTGTAATACCAACAAAGCCTTTACTGACAACGCCCCTGATCACAGTTCACTAGATTTACGAAAGCCGAAAATGAAAATGGACACGCCTTAATGAAACAAATTGATGAACCAAACTGTAATATGAAAAATTTCACAGAGTAAAGACACATAAAGCATTTCTTTCATGTATGAATATAAAATATTCAGTAAATACACTTGTACATAAAATCGCGAAGAATACAGTTCAATAAATAATATAATTTTATTCCCTCATTGAACAATGTAACCATATGGTTACGCGAGGTTTAACAACCCTAAACGTACTCATAAATTGATATAATTGATAAAATTAAATTTAAAATCTTTCAATTAGGCTTTATAAACAACTAGAAATCAACAAAACAAAATTACTGTTACTTACCTAACAACCAGGAATATTTCCTCTTCACCCTCTGTGAATTCTGGCTTCTACTAACAAACACAACACATCTTTCCCACATAAAATTACCCGAACCCACTACAAGGTGTCAGAACGAGTCAGCGTACGAAGCGGAAAGGTGCAGCCATATGGTAACAATGACCAACAACGGAATATTGAATTAGCGTTCACGTTAGACAAGTTCGATTATTTTGTAACCATATGGTAACAAAAAACAGTAAAGGGTTAAAGTAGAATCCGAATCACAATGAACTAAATACTAGTCTAACACATCGTTGTTTTTTTCACGATATGTTTCTAAATTTTCTTACCTTGTAGGTATAAATTATGCTTTATATGCTAATTTAACTTAAAAATAATTTTTATGTTGTTGTGTGGTTTAAATTTACCTTTTTATGTGAAAATGATCTTTATGTTGTTCTATGGTTTAAACTTATATTTTATATGTATTTATTAGAATAATTTACTTAAAAGGAACTGAAATTTAACTTTTTCTACATGTTAAAAAGGTGTAAGCACTTATATTTATGTTTTGTGTTTACAAATAACACAATTTTATTTTTTAAAACAAAGGCGTAGTCAGTTATTCATTTTTTATTGTTTACTTATTACATAAGTCCATTTTTAAAGAAAAAAAATGTGGTTACTAATTTTTGCTTATTACGTATCTTTTCAAGGTATATTTTTGTTTAAATTCTAAACTAGGATTCAGAAACTTAGGTCTAGAAATAATTGAAATAGTTACTTACCTTTGAAGTCGTCATGTTTCGTTGATCTACCGCGACGCCAAGAGACATAGTTGTTTGTTTGACCGCGAACTGTTAGATATTACATCATCATATTTATGTTTCTGTACTGTCTAACACTCTTATACAGTGTATTCGAAAACATTGTACACATTTCTTTACTTTTTCTAAGTGCCCAGTGTGTGGAGAGATGTGTCGGTGACAAGAATTGCTGTTTGATACTTCAAGTATTGATTGAAATACCGCTGTTCAAAAGATCACAACTTTTTCAAGATTATGTCCACATAGCAAGAAGGCATTTTGTACTATGGAAAACGCAAAGACAACTTTCATTACCTCAGTTCAACGTGACTTTTGGTGAGAGTTTGAAGTCGATCCACTTGATAAGAAATCCATTAAATGTTGAAATACACAGCTCATGGAGATAAGTTGCCAATGCAAAGGCAAAAGCACCAACCGCCCTTCGCATTCAAAGAAAACAGTTTATAGAGTTCGGAATTTCTTCCAACGTAGCCCTACGAAGTCAGATTGGAAAGCTGGCCCTGAGTTAGCTTTGTCCCGTTCAACAGTGTGGGATGTTCTTCGTAGATCCTAAGCGTTCGAAACGAAAGGCTAACAAGACTAACTTGCGCAGATACTCAAAGAAGATAACAAACCACTTCGTACTGCCTTCAGTGTACCTTTATCGGATTCTTGAAAATGATGATTTTAGGGACAGGAGATGAGGCGACCTTTCATTTGAACGCCAAAGTCAACGGGCATAATGTTTGAATTTTGGCTCAGCACACCCTCGATGAATCATTGAGCATGACAGAGACTGTCCAAAGTTGAACGTCTTTGCTGCCATGTGCAGGATGAAACTTTATGGGTCATTTTTCTTTGCAGAAAGAACTGTAACCGGACATATGCATCTTGACATGCTCCAGATATTGCTAATACCACAACTTGAAGATTACTCGTGAGATTTCATTTTCTTACAGGATAGAGATCCACTTTACTTTCATAACAACATGGGAGGGTTTCTGAATGAACATCTCCTGTAGTGTTGGATAGATTCCACTGGTCTTAATGATGAAACGTTGTTGAGATGGCCCTCAAGGTCTCCAGATATAACACCATGTGACTTCTTTTCATGGGCTTTCTAAAAGACTGTGTCTTTGTTTCGAGATCTGACGGAGCTACAAGAGCGAATCAAAAGCCTTTGTTGTCGTTATAAGAGACAGGTTACTTCGAATATGGGAAGAAATGGACTATCAAGTAGATATCTGTCGTTCATGAAGGGCACCCACATCGAATCTTTGTAAGTTGGGTAAAAAACAACTTTGATATACAGTAGAGCGTCGATTATCCGAACGTCGGTCAACCGAACGACCGCTTAACCGAACTGTGTACTCGCTCGCACCTGTTATTCTCCCACCCTATCGTCCATCATCCCCCTCACTCCCAAACCAAGTTTCCCACAGTAGTCGCCGCACTGAGCCACCGCTGGCGGCACATTGCTTCTAATGGGGCCTTCATAAGGCGCTGCTGACCGGCCAAGCCGCCAGTCGCTGTGTTTCAACAATCAGCACTTCTTTTTATGAATAAATTTACTGTACAGTACTTCTTTTTGGCAAATAAAAATGTACAGTTCGATTATCCGAACAAACCAGTTTTCCGAACACCCATGTTCCCCAATTACTTCGGATAATCGACGCTCTACTGTATTATCTTCCTTTTGGTACATAAAATACTCTTGTATGTCACATTAAGGGGCCCTAAAATAATTTTTTGAAAAGGGTAAATACTTTTGTAGGCACCTTATATAAACATGTTGATTGTTAATAATTATGGGTATTAAATATTTTATTTTATGTATAACTTTATAACACGGGTATATAAATTATATTAATTTAAGGATATCATAATTAGTAAATCGTGTTAACTAAAATATTTGTATATAATAGGAAATATTACCGGTTTTTATTACATCACGTGACCTTGTGCGTTACTTTTAAATACTAGATATATGCTACAGTGATTTGCTTTGAAATAACTTGAAAGGATTATACCGCTAAATGCATTTACTTGATTTTGTCGGCATTTAAACTTGTAAAAGCGTGGCGAAATACATCTTACTTATCTTATGGAAAACGAATGTAGATGTTCGGTGAAAGCCGCTATTTGTATTTTCTTGTATAGGACGTTTGAAGTTTACTAGAGTTGATCACAAAGATTTGGTACATGTAACATCTAGCGGCTAAATTCGGAACTAGGTGGATATATCTATGTCTATACCCATGGTATATCCATGGATATGGTTATATCTAGTTTATTAATTATTATTTTTGCAACACTCTACTGAAAAATTATTTGTTTAATGAGTCTTTTTTTATGAGATAATGTATATGAAACATACACTTATAGTTTTCAGCATGTATCTAATGTTATTAGCGTAGATCTGTCAGTTCATTTGGGTAAAAGAGTGTATTCATTCAATAATTATGAAAAGGGTTTACTTGTGAAAAGGGTCGACTCGAAAAGACTTTAAGTATTATTTAATTAACGAAAGTTTTTATTAACTTGAATGAAACAGACTTGATAACAGTGTTGGGTAAGTTACTTGTAAAAATGTAACGCGTTACAAGTTACTTTACTTTCCCTTAAAATGTAACGCGTTACTAACGCGTTACTTGCCTCAAAAAGTAAATATTACCCTACTTCGAAAGTAACGCTTTACTAACGCGTTACTTTTAGGTTCGAAACTTTGAATACGTGAAAAAAACTTATTGCTTCAATTTACTATTACTATCACTATTATTATTATTATTATCATTATTATTATTATTATTATTATTATTATTATTATTAGTAGTAGTAGTAGTAGTAGTAGTAGTAGTATTGCACGTTTTGAATCGCTTTATGTAGATGCAAGAACAAATTCTTACTTGAAAGCTATATGAACATTTTCATATAACACTGACTAAAATGCCATACTGCGTTACTCGTAGGGATGGACACGAGTGAGTTCCAGTGAGTTTTCTTTGAAACTCGATTCGACTCGAAACAGACATCTTTGAGCTCGACCAGAGAACTCGGCTTGAAACATTTCCTCCAACTCAACTCAAATTCGGTTCGAGTTTCGAGTCGAGCCGAGCTAAATTGAGCCAAATATTGTGTGTAGTTCCAAGTAATCTCTCCAAGTATCCTACATAGACAATATAATTATTATCAATGATACTACTACTACTACTACAATTATTATTATTATTATTATTATTATTATTATTATTATTATTATTATTATTATTATTATTATTATTATTATTATTATTATTATTATTATTAGCAGTAGTAGTAGTAGTATTTATAGCAACACTGTATATAAACATGAAAGATAGACGGTTTGTATCTGAATACTAAAATATTAGTTGATTGTCAACCTCGGTAGTCGTGAAGTCTAGGAGTCAAGGACATTGTTCACGAGCTTCTGAATTTGGGTTGAGTGTCTAGGTTGTTGAGTATTCGGGCTCGAGCTAAACATTGTTAAAAGTTATAGCGCGCTCGCCAAATATGTTCAAAATTGCTCGGTCTGGACTTAGAATTGTCAACGACTCGAACATCTCGGCTCGCAGCTCATTCACTATCGACCCGAACCGAGAAGTGAGACATCCAACAGCTCACCCAACTGAGCCGGCTAGAGCCCTCGTCTCAGTTGAGCGGAACCGAGCAGATGGCTCATCTCCAGCCGATGGTCTACTCCAAAGGAGCCAGCAAGAGCCAACGGCTCAGTTGAGCCGAACTGAACTGAGCTCGTTATAAAAATCTCTTGTGGTCTCGTTATAGAGACGAGACGAGATGCGAGCAGTGTCCCCCTCTCGTGAGTAACACTAAAAGTTTTCCATATTACTGCTTACATTTCTATGGCGTTCGCTTTCCAGTGTAATCAGGCTATGATTTCAAAATGAGCTGAACGAACGAGCCATTTATCAAACTCGACTCGATTCGAAACACGACGTCAAAAACAGTGAATCGGCTTGGGACTCGGCTCGAAACTACCTTTGGCTCGAGTCGAAACTCGACTTGAATTCGAGTAGAGTTGAGTTTAGCTCTACTCGAGCCCATCTCTATGCGTTAGAAAAAATGGCTGCTTATCATTATTCAGTTAAACTAATTATATAATAATAACAATGTTGTTATGTAAAATTAAAAATACAGAATATAGAGAACTACACCTAATAAAATGAGAACACATGAACTGGGAGTGAATCAAAACCTACTAGTAACTCTAAAATGGACACATGCTTTCTAAAGCTAGTTGTTCCAAACTCTATAATCAACGGGACTCTAGGATACATAAACTGATCTAAAAGAACTCTAATATTACATACCATCAGCAAACTATTTTCTAGTAATGAAGTAGCCTGCTCATCAGAAAACAGTTCACTCATATTAACCCTTTACTCTATATCGTTAAGTATGACACCCTGGTTGTTGATAAATATTCCCCGCCGGGGCACTTCAGAGAATTTACTTTTAAATTCTGTCCACCATCATCCTCAGTTTTTATGAAAAAGTATCTTTCAAATGATTGAACGGTAAAATAGTTTCGTTCTCATCCTTATAAAACAAAGGCAATCAAAGTAAATAGACTGCCATTGCACTCGTAGTTCACTCTTTGAATGTATTGATTTGGAGCTGTCAAAATCTATGACAAAATTTTCCAGGTGTCTGCAATCAGTACACGTGATTTCCCTGAGGCTGTCATCTTCCAAAAACAGCAAGTGGCACTATGATCTTCTCGTGTTTCTCTGTGTGTCGGTGGCTGTCGGTCTATGACATAGTTCATGCTCCAATATTCCATTCTGAGAAGTTCACTTACAGGAAAGAAACATTTGTTTCAAAGAAAAAATACATATTGTGGTTACTCATCAGAAATGCAATACGCAATGCAAAAAATAACGCAAACTAGGTACGTTACTTAAAAATTTACCGTACGTTACCATTACAGTTACTTTGGAAAAAATGTAACGCGTTACTAGGAAACGTCACTTAAAAGGTAACGCGTTACTTGCGTTACGTTACTTCTTAAGACTGCTTGATAAATACTGAAGAAATTTATTTAATGGAACTTGAACATACGAGGGGATACCCAAAAGTTATACATTATCATAAAGAAGTTATACAGATATTTACATGAAACTTTTTTTGCATAATCAGTGTAATTTCTCTACATACTTGTGCAAATATCAAACATGTGTTTAAAGTATTTTTCTTTCCACAGGCTGTAGGAGACATCAACCTGCATGATGAACAAAATTGAAGCCCGAAGTGTCATAAAGTTCCTCCATTTGTAGGGCAACAAAGCACGTCAAGTGATATGAAAGCTGTTTCTGGGGATGAAAGCCAATCATATGACACGTTTGTGAGGTGGAAGTAGAACTTTCAAAGTGGTCACATGTCCGTCACAGACAAGCCACGAACAAGGAGACCCTCAATCAAAGATGATCTTACCATGGTCAGGAAAGTGGAAGCCATTATCCTGGAAAACAGAAGATCGACCATGGAAATAGTGATAGTGGAGACTGGACTAAGTTACGGAAGTGCTTGGAGGATTATTTATGAGGAACCACACATGAATAAAGTGTCTGCACGATGGATTTCTTGCTTGTTGACACCTCTTCAGAAGCAAACACTCCACGACTCTCCCACGAGCCACTGGTTAGGCTATGAACTTTTGCCTCATCCACCTTATTCGCATGATCTTGCGCTAAATTAATTCTTCCTCTTTTCCGAGATAAAGAAAATACTTCGTGGTCGGCGATTTGACGACAGACAGGATGTCGTTTTCGAAGTGGAACATTAGTTTTCAAGTAAATTAGTAAGGAGAACTAGAAAGATTGCTTGAGAAAGGTGAAGAAACGCTGGGGAAAATGTGTGACTCTCCAGGGAGACTACTTGGAGAACTAACTTTGACCAATTACAGTGAATATTGTATAGAGCTTAGCTCACGAATCTCTGCCGCGATTCTAATTCTTCGTAGGCGTCAATCGCGGCAGAGATTCGTGAACTAAGCTATACTTTTTCTTTCATGGTGATAATTAAAACTTCTAGATACCTCCTTGTGCATGAACAGGAGCTTTGGCTCGTAATTATTTTTGAAGAAGATTTTATGTATTATTTAATAACGCATACGAAAGTTAACTTATTAAGGCTAACACCAATGGTTTGGTACTAGCTTAGATTTAGTTTTTAAGAAAACTCGAAGTTGATTGGACACGAACTTTGGCTCGTAATTATTGGAACGAGCTTAGCTTTTTATAGAATAAAAATTAGGTAACTTTATCAATGAGTATTAATGTTTGCTATTGCACAAATTTAGTATCTTAATGAAGCTTCAAAACAATATTAAAAGTTATAGAAAGATTTTCGAGACATTCGAGTCGAGTCGTGATTTTTAAGAGCTGTCTCGACTCGACTCGTGTCTCGACTCGAAAATTCGAGTCGAGAAATACGTTTGTCTCGACTCGTCTCGAATTTTACAAAATGTGTCTCGACTCGAATCTTGACTCGAATTCGAGTCGAGTCGAGTCGAGATTCGAGACATGTCTCGACTCGTGCGCATCCCTACGTATTTTGGAAATTTCTGCGTATGGGCCCAAACGCCAAAATACGAGTCTCCCACTTTGGTCTCCCGTAACACATATCCGCACCCCAGCCAAATCGGTAGTGTACAAGTAACATCATTGGCTCCCTAGTTATAGCATGTAGGAGTATTTTGGGGCCCCGTATTTTGGAAATTTCTGCGTATGGGCCCAAACGCCAAAATACGAGTCTCCCACTTTGGTCTCCCGTAACACATATCCGCACCCCAGCCAAATCGGTAGTGTACAAGTAACATCATTGGCTCCCTAGTTATAGCATGTAGGAGTATTTTGGGGCCCCGTATTTCGGAAATTTCTGCGTATGAGCCCAAACGCCAAAATACGTGTCTCCTTATTTGGTCTCCCGTAACACATATCCGGACCCCAGCTAAATCGGTAGTGTACAAGTAACGTCATTCGCTTCCTAGTTATAGCATGTGGGGGCACTTTGGGGCCCGTATTTCGGAAATTTCTGCGTACGGGCCCAAGCGCCAAAATACGTGTCTCCTACTTTAGTCTCCCGTAACACATATCCGCACCCCAGCCAAATCGGTAGTGTACAAGTAACGTCATTCGCTTCCTAGTTATAGCATGTAGGGCCATTTTGGGGCCCCGTATTTCGGAAATTTCTGCGTACGGGCCCAAACGCCAAAATACGTGTCTCCTTATTTGGTCTCCCGTAACACATATCCGGACCCCAGTCAAATCGGTAGTGTACAAGTAACGTCATTCGCTTCCTAGTTATAGTTTGTAGGGCCATTTCGGTGCCCCGTATAACAGAAATTTCTGCGTATGGGCCCAAACGCCAAAATACGTGTCTTCTACTTTGGTCTCCCGTAACAAATATCCGGACCCCAGCTAAATCGGTAGTGTACAAGTAACGTGATTCGCTTCCTAGTTATAGCATGTAGGGGCACTTTGGGGCCCCGTATTTCGGAAATTTCTGCGTATGGGCCCAAACGCCAAAATACGTGTCTCCTTATTTGATTTCCCGTAACACATATTCGCACCCAGCCAAATCGGTTGTGTACAAGTAACGTGATTCGCTTCCTAGTTATAGCATGTAGGGGCACTTTGGGGCCCCGTATTTCGGAAATTTCTGCGTATGGGCCCGAACGCCAAAATACGTGTCTCCTACTTTGGTCTCCCGTAACACAAATCCGGACCCCAGCCAAATCGGTTGTTTAAACTTGAGACCGTTTCCTCGTTAGACATATTTAGTAAAATATACTCCAAACAACTCTATTTAGGCTAACGGTGTTATTCGCTATTGACCAACCCCTAATATATTTAATGAATAACTAACGTGCTTGCGTGAACACGAGATTTTGCACGTCTTTATTTAATAAAGCATACATTAGTTAACTTTTAATAATAGTATCAATACTATTATTATTGACTTAATTTTGGGAGGGACTAAGGTTGATGTTCGTTACTAGAATAGGCTTAGTATATTCAATCGAGTTGATCGTGGACATTGATTTTTAATTAGCGTATTGGTCTTAGTTTGTAATTTAGTTATTCATTCGATATATAAATTCTTAATATTGTTTACTATTGGCTTATAATATACTGTATGAATCCCTTGCTACTTAAACAGCGGCATGGTGACACTTCATTATAGTTTATATTTGATATAAAATTTAACTTATATTTATTTTATGACTAGGATTTTTAAGTAAATTAAACATCATTGATGAATTTTTTTTTGGAACTTAATATTATTATTACTGGTATTTACTATGAGTATTACGCATATTACGGATTACAGGTACTATTACTTGTAGTTAGTTAAACTCGAGATAAACTACTATTGCAAATCATGACATTCAGAATTACTTGTACATAATTTTAAGATATTAATTTGCTATTATATTTTCTGTTAGTAGAATTTCTGATAATTAATTTTGATTTTTGTACTCGTTTGTGTTTCACTTTAGATACTTTATTAAACTAACGTGTGAACATTGTATGAAAATGTTAGTTATTACGGTTAGTATAATATTGGTATTACTTGTACATACTTACAAATTTGTATTTGACTACTGCAATTAGGATTGATGTTAGTAGGATGTAGTGACCAATAGAGTTATAATTATTTATAGTTATTGTAGCTTGAATTGATATTATTATTGACCACTTTTGCCTCATACCGTATGTGAAATATGTTTTGAATAAATACATCATTATTGAATACAATGGTAAGATACGTAGTTTATAAAGCAAAATACTTAATATACACATATATTGGTAAAAGCGCATTTACGAACACGCGTACATTGTCCGATTCCATGAAAATTTGAAAAAGAATTTGATTAAACGTAATTATGAAGGTAACCAAGAAAATTCTGTCGCTTTTTCACTCATCACCTTTGAACTTCGATACGTCACCTAGGATGTACCTGGAAGATAAAGAATAGTACCCATCAGCATCGACGACCTTCTGCCAAAGTTTGGAAAGACCATAAATTCCATCGCGGTAGAACTTGGTGGCCCGTGAAGCGAAAAAGGTATCAAGTACATTTTGCACCTCTAATAGTTATTTGAACTGGTGTCCTTTAACGTAATTGTTCAAGGATTGAACAGGTAATATTCGGACGGTGCAATATCCGGGGAATATGGCTGATGCAATAGCGTTTCCCATCCAAGGCGTAGAATGATGTCCCGGGTCATCGTAGCCACTTGGGGCTTAGCGTTGTCCTATAACAGGACGATAACTTTGCGATTCAGAAGTGCTGGTTCCATAGTTTTGAGTTTTTCTTGAACATGGCTTAGCTGCTGACAGAACACAGTTTCATTAATGCTCTGACTAGCTGGTATCAGTTCCCAATGCACGATGCCACGAACAATTCTACAAACATAGGAGCATTTCTGGTGCATTGCTGGTTTCGGCTGTTTTGGAACAAATTCATGGGATGCTAGCCAAGGACGGCGCCGTGGAGCTTCGTACAGGACCAATATCTCATGACATATTAACACCCTGCCCAGAAATGGCTCCTTACTCAGATGAGTCAGCAAAGGAATACAGGTGTCTGCTCGCGTTGCCTTCTGGCAAGGAGTCAAATCATGTGGGACCCATCGAGCGGCGCAACTTGTAGTGCTTTCAAGATTGATGGAGGTGCTATAGAATGGTTTCTTCACTCACACTGAATTATAGTCCCAGCTATTCACATGTCTTGTAACTGTTCGCCTCAATTACTGCTTGAAGATCTTGAAGATGTGTTGGCCTTCTGTTAAGTGATGCGTCTTCGAGTGTTTCGTCACCGTCCTTAAACTTGTTAAACCACGACTGCACTATCCACGTAGTCAGTACACCTTCACCAAAAGCCTGGCTTATTTTCCACCTCGCTGCAGTGGCATTTGATCCCAGTTTGAACTCGTACAGCATACGCGCTCTTATGACGCTCTGTGCAGGTCCCATGTTCACTCTGTCCCTACGCAAGTTCACGGTGTAACTGAACTACCACAACCATGTAGTATGTTCGATATATCCACACTGACCTTCGTCTTATCTCCATTCGCATTCAACTTACGGAATGAGGCCAATGGAACACAGACCTGCACAGAAAACGACAAAACTTTCTTGGTTACCTCTAAAGCACCTCAGAATATGTCTTCGCTTCATTGAGAGAATCTACAACAGCAAGATGTTGCTAGTGTATTCGATACATCCTTTCATCTCTCTTTCAATCTTATTTGGATATTATTGGGGATCATATCTTTCTAGAGAACAACGCAGTCTTCATACTTCCAGATCAACAGGCCCGTATTCAGGGGGGTCTAGGGGGCCGCGCCCCCCTAAATTTTTGCTGCCCCCCTAAAATTTTCACGGTAGACTTGGAAATGAACTATAATATGGTGATGAACTATAGTATGGTTGATCGGGCCCCCCTAACTTCAGCCAGTCCCAACTACATTTTCGGGCTGGCTACCGGCCTGCAGAGCAATCCTTTACACTGTACTCGGTATTCGTTTTTTACCCTGATTTACAAGGTCCCGAACCTAAGTCCTACCGAACACGCGTGGAATACAGTGGGTGGAAAATGAATACCAACCGAGTTCGGACAGCGAAAATCAAGCACCCTAGATCAGTGAAATGATACTCAGATATTCAGCATATATATGAGTAGTTATCCATAGGAATAGCTATTTGTTTGGTCCCTGGGAGTGGTTATGAGTGATATTTGAATGAGTAGCGTGTAATTTTAAGCACCCTGCATAACATATTCGGGAAATCACACGTGCGCTATGGTAGAATCAGGATCACTACCCCTTACCAGCACCTTCTTCTGATATATCAACTTGAACCAGATACTGCTGAAGCTCTCTCAGCTGGTCTAGTGTGTAGCACGTGCTCCTTAGATGCACGTGGTCTCTGATTTGAGTCACAATGGAAGAATATTAAAAGTTGAACACATTGCAGTGTTTCAGATTATATTTTGTACTATAGACCCATCCTTGCCTCATAAAGTCTCTGTACTGAAAAACAACGCTGAACTTGAAGAACCAAATAGACGAGGAGATACTATTGGCTTATATTGAGTACGTTTCCAATATTTTATGAATACGAATGTTAGTACACTCATGTTAAAATAGATAGTAGCATTTCGAACAACTAAATTGTAATACAGTAAAATACAGGAACAAGTTTCACTTAGAAAAGCAAAGTAAATTTAGAAATAATCTCGTTAAAATAGTACAAGGAGACAAGGTAAAAGGTGCAGAGAACTATACATACCAGAGGGAAAAAACATGAACAAGATATTATATATATATATATATATATATATATATATAGATAGATAGATAGATAGATAGATAGATAGATAGATAGATAGATATAGATAGATAGATAGATAGATAGATAGATAGATAGATAGATAGATAGATAGATAGATAGATAGATAGATAGATAGATAGATAGATAGATAGATAGATAGATAGATAGATAGATAAAGCAGAGTATAATTTTAACTTATGAACCTGGATTAATGTTAGGTATCTGTAAAATATTAATTGTCGAACTGAAATACTCAGAGCACATTAAGCAGGTTTATTGGATGTTAAACACAATAATATTTATGTTAATGGTGTTTATTCTATTATCTACAATCAAAAATCCATAAATAGTGAAATTACAGAAATATTATTGTGAGTGAATTGTTTACCTACTCACTCCAAACTTGTAACAATATAAGCAATTTTCTCTCTTAAGGCAAGTTCAGCGTCTAAACGACTTCTTCCTTCCGTAATCAGTACTACTGCTGGCGCCTATACTTCCTCCAACTCCCAGCTTTCAATGAAATCCGAATAGAGGGGAAAACCAGCTTCTGACTTCAGCCACAGAAGTCAGCACACTGCATGTACGAGCAACCTCTAGTTCTAATTTGTATGAACCGATAGAAAGAAATGAAAGCCTAATTGATAACCTAATGGCAATATTACTTGATTTAATTACTTGAACTGTCATATTTTATAAAATAAGACTATTAACAAACAATATGCATTACAATGTATCTAGTTCTTCTTACATAAAAAGACACTTTAAATTAAATTACAAAAATAATAGTCAAACAGGAAGAACACAAGTATTACACAACAAAAACTCTTAGGAACCCATGCATTATATTCGTGAAAATATATGTATAGTATTCATACAATCTTGGAAACATATATAACAGCACCAAACAGTTTTTCCTTGTTTATTTGGTTCTTCAAGTTTAGCATCCTCTTTCAGTACCGAGACTATATGAGGCGTAGGCCCAGTTCAAAATATATCTGAACGATAGTAATGCGTTCATTTTCTTTGTTCTCCAATCGGGAATCACGAGCATCTAGGGGCCACGTGCTAGATACTACACCAGCAGAAAGAGCTTCAAGAGTATCTGGTCTAAGTTGATATATAAAGAGAAGGTGCTGGCAAGTAGTAGTGATCCTGATCCTACCATAGTGTACGTGTGATGCCCAGAATATGTTATGCAGGATGCTTAAAATTATACAGTACTCACTCAAATACCACCTGTAATTACTCCCAGCAGGAAAACAAATTGCTATTCGAGCAGATAACTACTCATATACATGCTGACTATCTGAGTATCGTTTCACTGATCTTGGGTGCATGATTTTCATTGTCGGAGCTCGGTTGGTATTCAGGTTTCATCCTACTGATTTCTACAAGTGTTCGGTAGGGCTTATATTCGGGTAGGAAATGAATACCGGGTACAGCGCGGATAATTTCTCTGGAAGTATGGAGACTGCGTTGTTCTCCTAAAATATATGATCCCGAATAATGTCCATATAAGATTGAAAGAGAAGTGAAAGGGTGTCACGAAGTCACTAGCAATATTTTGCTGGTGTAGATCCTGTGAGAGGAAACGAAAACATATGTTCTATAGCGGTAATTACGTTTAATCGAACAATTTGTCAAATTTACATCGAAATTTCACAATCTACTCGGATATTTATAAATGTGCTTCCACCAGTGTATGTGTATATTAAGTATGTTGTCTTATTATAAATTACGTATCTCATCATTGTATTCAATAAGGTAGTCTTTATTCAAAACATATTTCACATACAATCTGAGAGGAAAATGACCAATAATAATATCAATTCAAGCTACAATAACTATAAATAATTATAAATCTATTGGTCACTACATCCTACTAATATCAATCCTGATTGCAATAGTCAAATACAAATTTGTAATATTTTCCATAAGTATGTAAAGATTTGTAAGTATGTAAGATTTGTAAGTTAAAGATTGTAAGTATCAATGAACAATTAGCATAAAAATTCAAGTCATAAAATAAATATAAGGTAAATTTATATCAAATACAAACTATAATGAAGTGTCACCATGCCGCTGTTTAAAAAATCTTTAAGTTTTACGTCCCACGGTTATGCCGGTTAGGCTAAGGGAGACGGTGAAGATGAGAAATGAATGAAAATGGTGGAATGAAGAAAGTGGGAGGAAATGGGAGAACCCCGAGAAAACCCACGATGCCGCTGTTTAAGTACCAACAGATTCATTTATTATTAAAGAACTAAATCTAAGCCAATAGTAAACAATACCCACAATTTATATATCGAATGAATAACTAAAATAAAAACTAAGAGCAGTACGATAATTACAAGTCAATGTTCGCGATCAACTGGATTCAATATATTAAGCCTGTGCCAGTAACAAACATTAAAGTAAGCCCGCATAAAATTATTCTTCATAGGTTCAATTAAAACAAAGTGTAAGCCAGGTCAATAATGATGAGTGTCAGCGAAAGCTCATGTTGAAGTATATTCAGCTTCTTTATAGTACGAATCCTGATCCAATAGTACTCTTATTAAGAGTACTAATCAATATTTTTATCACATGTTTCATTAAAGTAAACTCTTAGCCAGATCTACAATTACATGTCGAAGTTCATTTTTCAAATGTGGTCAAACGTTCTAGAAAATACTAATCCCGAGTTAATAGTAATAGTCCTAATACTACTAAAAAGTAACTAATGCATATTTTATTAAATAAACTTTAAGTCATACCTGGGGCCGCGGCGGCTCGGTGGTAGAGCGTTCACCTCTGGTTTATGGGGGTCCTTAGTTCGATCCCAGCTCCCACCAACTGAGCACTGTGGTGGACAAACATCGTGAGTGTGGGTTTTCTCGGAGTTTTCCCGTTTCCTCCCACTTTATGCATTCTGCCATTTCATTTATTTCTCATCATCACCGTCTCCTTTAGCCTATGCGGCATAACCGTGGGACGTACAACTTAAAGGTTTCATTTTTTTCTAAGTCTTACCAATAATCACGAGCAAAAGCTCGTAATCAAGCAAGTACAAGCTGCATTAAATAAACTAAAGGTGGGGCAACAGCGAATAACAACGTTAGCCTAAATAAAGTCTAGCATATAATTTATTAAGTAATGTCTGAACCGTATCTGTAATTATAAGGCAATACTCACGTTTAAACAATTTGAAGCTCCATTAAAATATTAATATACTGAGAATAATAAATAGTACTAACGTTCTATTAAAAATAGACGTTAAACTATACCTATAACTACGATTCATAGTTACGTGTTTTCCCAACTAATACGACGAAGATTGTTAGAAAAAACAAAAAAACAAATTAACTATGGACATTTATTCGTGAATACGAGTGAGGAACGACCGGACACATATTTTGATTATTTAATATGTCCATAATGTATTTGTGATCACAGGGTAAGTCACGATGTTTGATGTTTGCCTCTGTTCACGTATTCTGCTTTTCCTTTTTCTAGCTTGTGTTTGCGTCACAGAATAGTCCTTTAAACGCCTGTCCATACGTGTAATGCAATCCACCATAACTGAAAAAACTTCATTTTCTACCTCCTTATGTTGGGGTGGAGAGGAAGAAATAAGATGAAGAGAAGCTCTGCGTTGAAGACGCCCAATCCGCACGAGGAAGGTGGGAAGAATTTGTTCTACTTCTCATGAAGACTCACTCATATTATTTCAAGGGAGAGAAAATCGGTAGTAGATTTTCGAAACATTATGTTTGTTTTACGATGTCCATATAGAAATTATTATGAAATACAAAATGAGCTCACAGTCTCTCAAATCATAAAAGTTGATAAATTTAGATTTTTTTTAAAACTTCCGGGAGCAGAGAATTCAGGTTTTGCAGCCACTGGTAAACCCTTTATATTTTTTAAATCTTTTAAAAAAATGCAACTCATTACTATTAATAACTGTTTTCAAGTATTCCAAAAGTAATTTTGTTGTCATTATCCTCACTATACCTTTTTCACTTACATACTCAAATATCTGAATTGCAGTGGCATGCCCTTACGTAAACAGTAAGGCCTAAATATATAAAGTAATAAGTTTACTTCTAGTCTAGTAGTAAAAGAAGAAAGAATAGGTAACGCCCAATGACGACACCAGTTTAATTTCTTGCGCAGGCAAGCAGAGGGACAGGGATATTATTAGGGCAGCTACTTTTCATATCGAAAACAATTATTTTATATGACTTGACCTACATTGCAACACAATATATTTGGGGGTCAGTCCGGGCAATCTTCCCCCTGTAGCATCGTCACTGATAACGCCTTTCTCAAATCAACTTTACTTAGTACGGAGGCGTCCTTGGACGTCGAAATTACGTCACTTCCAGGATATTGGGATGCTCGCTTACGTCTCAAAGACGAGACTTTCCGGTTTGTGTGTGTGTGTGTGTGTGTGTGTAGGATAATGACAAAATGGCTTTCGGACATCAAAATATTGTCATTTGACAGCCACATCCTATTGAAAATTAGGAAAAGTCCCGTCAATATTTCAATTATCCTTAGTATTTTCATAACACGAAAAGTTCGTTTTTAAATTCGAGACGAGTCGAAAACGTTTATGCGTTTTGTACGTAAATTAAGTTCGCCCAAGTTTCAGAACTCACTAAAAACACTGTTTTAGTGTAACAAACACTATAAACTAATAAGCTGAAACGAACGAATAAAGAGAATTTATGAACATTTAAAGATATGGAAGTCATTAGACAATATACTTTAATTGTAAATGTTTTCAATTTTGTTATATCACACAATTCATGGACCTCTTGTGGCGACGAAGGATTCTGATAATCTCTAAATGAAATTCAAAACTCAGGAGATAACGTTTGAAAATATATTTACAATATGAGACTAGATGAGACAAGAAAGTATTTTTCTTGCTTTGAATCGTCTCGTGGGCAACGCTAATTATCCTTATAGTTTCATATGTCCTGTGACATGCCTCAGACGTATGAAACGTCGAAAATATTCCCCGTGGACATGTTGCGGAGCCATCCCGGATATTCAATTTTAACATGGAAAAAAGAGAACTCTTTTATATTCAATCCAGGTGTTGTTTAATATGATAATTTTTAAAAACATGGCACCCACACACGCAATTATAACGAAATTAGATGAAACATATCTTCATAAAAAGAGATCAAGCAGGGTCATGACCACAATTTTTTTAAAGATGTTTTGCTACAAGATAATACATGTCTTACACTAGCATAGGAGTATGTGAAATCTCTTTCAAATTACCTGAAAAAACACAGGTATAGTCAGAAGATTATAAAAGGGATAATATAGTATTTTGTCACGGACAAAAGACCAGCAATTATTCTTTAGTAATTTCTACCTTTATTCTCTTCTTGTTTCTACTTTTTATTATATTGTTGAATCAAGAGGATGCGGGGACGTAATGCATATATAACACTCCACATATGCATACTTGGATGTGTATTTATCTGGAGTCAAGATTACAAACCATGCAATAAAAGCAAGGTTCTACGTAGCCAATTAACAAGAAACCATGTCACGCGTCCCCCAATAAATGATACAGGGAAGCTGGAATTCAGTAGGTGGCATTATCGTGGTATGTATATATGCTATATACGGTTTATGACTGAAGTGGAGATCGAGGAGAAAGAAGACTTGGAAAGAAACTTGAAATTTCCAGTGTGTGTGAAAGCTGAAAGTTGATAATTGTTACACACTTGATTCTACTTGGTGTTGCTTTGCTTGTATGAAATTTTCTACCTGTGACAAATTTTTAACCAAAGGTCAAAGGATAAGAATACACAGTTCTTTCAATGTTGCAAACTACGGATTTTGTTTACATCTCGGAAATGATATTACTATTACTATTAATAACATAATTGTAATTCCTTGAGTCACCATGAATATTTTCGAACTAGAAAAGTACAAATGAAACAAAAAATGATTAGTCCAAGTCAACTAAGGTTTAAAGGTATATTAAGAGTGATGACACTAATACTATGAGTGGTATAACTAGGTTTAGAACTTTCAGATGCGCTCTTTTTCTTTTTACAGAAAACTGATTTCTTCAAGTATCCTATGTACCAAATGTTGATTCCATTTGGGAATATAGACAATTTTCCAGTTTTTTTTATTTAATCTGCTCCAATCTCCTTTTTTCCCTTTTATCCTCTCTTTACAGCCACTTTTTAAAATTTTGTTTCAAATTCCTCAGCTATCGAGGATGAGCCGTGTTGTTTATTGAGGTAGAATTTTGACAAAAGCAAGTAGTTTGTATTTTCTTACTCAAGGTGCGGTTTCTTTAGCCAGAGAAGATACATGGTTATTTATCACACAGAACTGTTTTGTAAATATAGTTGCCTATATATGACCACCTCTATTTGATTTTGATTTGATTTGATTTTGGCTTTAGCATCCTTCTCAGCAGTGAGGCTATATGATACGTAGATCTACAGCAGTAAGGTGCGTATGCTAATCGCTTAGCCACGAGGGAGCTCCACCCACAGTTAAATGGTTTTGTTACAGAAAATCTTGATTTTAGTCTTCAGAAAAATCCAAATGTTGTCAAATTTGCAACATCTACAGAGTTACCATTTCGACTGAATATGAATATTATCCCTCTGAATCTTTGTGAATATGACAAGAAGCTTTAGCAACCGCAAAAACACTCTATCTTTAAAATGAAACGCACTTATTGTCAATAACTTTGAGATGCTTAATGTTGTTAAGTACAAGACTATGTTTTTCTTTCTCGTGGTGACAAATAATGTATGTATGTAATGTAATCTCTCTCTCTTTCGCTTCTCAGGCTGGACAATTTATCTTAAAATTCGCTTGTTACTTTAAAACAAATGGATAAAAAAAATTACTGAAATTTTGTAGGATACAAATATCGGCAAGGCGACATTGTTTGACATAATCTGCAATACTACCAGATTAGCCAAACATAAATTATATAATCTAAACATTAAAGAAATCTTTACAGTACCGATTATTATTTAGTTTTACAAACTAAGAATGCTACAGTACCCACACAACTTGAAAAAAAGAACTTCAACAGTAGAATCAAAAGCGATATATGTGTGGGACAACGCACACCCAAAATACCTCACTTGTTAGTTTTGAATGCCTTGATCATGATATGATGGTTTTCAAATAAATACGAACAATTACAAGAGACTGACAATTTATTTTTTCGAAAGGTTTTATTTCATCAAAGTGTTTAGATATATATTACAGCCAACCATCTAAATAGTTGTCAATACATGTATATAACGTTTGCAATAATTTTATAATTAGTCCACTCCAGAGAAATAATAAAAATCGGAAGGTTTGCAATACTGCTTAAAATTATATAATTGAAAGAACCTGTATTTACCATCAAATGTTTATCCAATATTATAGAAGTAAAGGAAAGTAACAATCATTGCCATCATTATCAGAGCATTTATCTGTTAGTTTACAAAGTCATAATGAAATTTCAAAGTAATCAGGTTATACAGTCGGTAAATGTAGATTACAAGTCAATTCACAGACAATATAACATCAAATGCTAAACTTTACAGTACATTTCGTTAACGGCACATGACAGCGACACTCACAACCTCAACACACAAAACATCGACACCCTAACTTCGAAAATCTCCTCCCAAAAAGTCGATTGTCAAAACATCCATATTATTATTTTACATTAAGTTATTTTGCATTAGTTAGTATTATTTTCGATTATACAGAATTATTTCATTTATAAAACGCTGTTGTCAAAATAATCAAGGGAAATAGCAACTTTTTCGGCCCTTTTTAGTCTGATTTTAGCACCTTTTATCTTCCGTTTTTCTACGAAAACTGGCCCCGAAAAATCTTAATCCTGGACAAAATAATTTATGTTCGTGCACCTGAAAAAACTGCATGATAACAAGGCAACATACCGGGATAAAAAAACGAAGTTCAAGCAATTTAATTATTAAATATCGTATCAAAAGTGCTTTGAATTAAGTAATATTCTAAGACAAAAAGTCTATTTCTTAGCTTTATAAAATATTATTTGTATATTTCTTGAGAATGTTAAAACAATCGTATAACAAATATCAACACATATACGAGTATATTTATTATAAAATCATCAGAGATCATAAGACCATTTAAATAATGTTATATATATATATATATATATATATATATATATATATATATATATATATATATATATATATATATATATATATATATATATGTGTGTGTGTGTGTGTGTGTGTGTGTGTGTGTAAAAAGGTTAAGTGCATGAACAAATAGGCCTTGGTCATAGTTTATATGTAACTTTGGTTTATCTTCCTTACAGGTCAATTTATAGTAAATCACTCTACCATCAATTCCACTAGTTACTTTAAATTGAGCTCCGTAATCAGACCAGCATACAAACTTTTTCTTGTGTTGAGGTGCTGAACACGAATTTGTCGATTATTTTATTCAGTTTAACCACTCTAAGACCAATTTCATTTATTACCTTAAGTTGACCCCATCTCCGTACTTAGATGTTTTCCACTAAAGCCTCAGACAAGATTTTTCCTGAATTGAGATCCGAACACGTATACAAAATTTGTCGGTTTATTCCAGGAACACCCTGTATATTCCTATCACAGCCCAAACAGACGTAAGAAGAGTATGACCTCTTGATCTAATAACATAATATACCACGTAGTTGAAGCTTGTAATACCGTGTAGCTGAAGCTTGTGCTACTCACTTTATTTTGAGTTAGCAGGTCCTTCAAGAAAAGGAGTTTTCTCAAAATTAAATCAAGTAAATATTGTATTGATATTCAAATTAGATGATCCTGAAAATATAAGAAAATATAAGGCAAATACTTTTGTCAATGTATTCTCAAAAATATTTGAATTATTGATACACAAATATTATAACTCGAGTGATCACAACACAAAGTTTGCCAAGGTATATCAGTATTAACTAACCTTATTCATTTCATGGGTGTTATGTACTTAATACAAAAAGAACGGGTGAGCACTACACACAACGATATTTTGAGATTTTTTTACTCTATTGAATATAAATTGCTTTTAAATAATAGGGGTTCTATAAGTTGATTTAGGACCATTATAACTACTATATTAGAAGGTTTGAAAAATATTTATAAAATTGAACTCTTAAAAAAGTAATAACATAATCTAGCCAAGGTTTCATCAGGAAGGGAACGCATCATAGATACCTTAGGGCCACTTTCTCTTTCATATTAACAGTTGATCTGAAAAAATCAAATATTTAAACCACTGACCTGGGAAAAGTTTAATTTCTGATCAATTATTTGCAGTAGCATTCTTTAACGTAGTCTGCACGTTACATATTTTGACAACCATCTTAAAGCCATAAATCGTTAACCATAATATTTTTTATTATATTTACTGAAACTGTATGTTGTAGTCCCTAGTAGCACCTTATTATCCGTATGTGCAGTAGGTGGTGGGGTCGAAAAATTCTAGGAATGGTCGAACATCAGAGTATCCCGTAGCCGGTCCCCTGTTATCTCTGTTCTATAGAAGACAGTAGATAAAGTGTAGTTTTAAGCAAATGAAAGTTACAAAGTTGATGATCAAGGCAATATACTTTTTTTGATAGAGCAATATATAAACCCATAATAATGAAGCTCCTAAGTTTTGCGCAAAATTATAATTAACTTTTTAAGTATACTTCGAAACTCTACACGAAATTAATTGCTTAATGCCTCAGTTTATTGTCTGCGCTATTAAATTCAACCAGTGTGGTGCATGAAACACTTACTGGAATTGGTGTGCATCAACGTGTCGCGACTCCTCGTATAAGTATAGGCTTTGTTAATGATAAAATTAAAACAAACAGGACTTCAGAAGGGGAAAATTAGGATTAAGAAACAATGGAGTGAGACATGATTCGGCTAGAAATAGTAATAATAGTAGTGATAATAATAATAGTATAGTCGTCAATCCCGTTAGTTAGTAATACGTTATCCACTTCTTCATTATATATCCGCACGTGCAGTTCGTCTGTTCGACCGGTTTTTTCTTTCAAGAAAACTCCAGCAGATCTCTCCTGTTTCGTTTAATTACCTATTGACGAACTTTCAATATTATTTTCTCCTTTTGCATTATCAGGTAAACTATGATTTGAGTATACGTGAACCCTATTATTAAGGTAGCAAAACGTGTCTCCTCATATTCTTCTTTTTTTTTTCCTCTGGTGATCAAATGATGATATGAACTATTCAATTTCTTTCCTTTTTTCACAATGGAGGTAACAAGTAACAACTTTCGAAGTCATATCGGTAGATTGTTTCCGTATTTAACTTGTACAACACTATTATCGATTCTATTATATTTAGGATAATTGACAATGCATCTCTCACAGTATCATAGGATAAAGCAGATCTTTCACGATAGGTTGCATGGTTGTGCACCCACTTATTTTTAACAGATTAGAAAAAAGAAAAAGAAGTTCTCGCAGTGTATCGATTTGACGATTATTGTTTTGTTTAAAAGATAATACTTTGTCGGTGGTACCATATAAACTTCATCAGGACTTCATGAAAACTTCGAAACTAAAATATCTTGGACCGCAGTGACTCAATGGTAGAGCGTTCACTTCTGGTGTGTGGGGTCCCTGGATCAGGTCTCACCTCCGTCCGATCCCAGCTTGCGCCAAATGAACTTTGTGGTGGACAAACACCGTGTGTATGGGCTTTCTTTGGGTTCTCCCATTTCCTCCCACTTTATTCATTCCACCATTGCCTTTATTTCTCATCATGACCGTGTCTCCTTTAGCCTAGTCGGCATAACCGTGGGACGTAAAACTGAAAGATTTCATTTGAAAGATACGAGAAGTTATCAGAAAATAAGGTTACAAAGCGCTCAGTGAATCGTTTCAGACATACAATACAGCCAATAGATATTACATACTATAGGTTATTTTTCGACATAGTTTCCATATCAATTGAGGCACTTGTCGCAGCTCGGATGAGTTTGAAGATTCCCTCCTAGTAAAAATCCTGTCCTTCTGTGTTCAACCACGTTGTCACGGAGTATTTCACATCCTTGTCTGAAGCGAAGCGACGGTCACCCAGTTGCTCCTTCAAATGCGGGAACAGGTGAAAGTTGCTTGAAGCGAGGTCCGGGCTATAGAAAAGGTGGTCGATAACGACCCAGCGAAACTGTTTATACAGCGTAGTGGTCTTCTGGGCTGTATGTGGGCGCGCATTGACGTGATAGAAGATGTCATTACAGTCTCTCCGTAAACCTCTACCAACTGCCGGTGAATTTCAGCCGCGGTTACGTGTTTCGCCAAAGAAATCGAATAATTGAGGAGACTTTTTCGCGATCCAAACGAGTCGCCATTTGTGTTTACCTACAACTAGCGCCGTAGGTGGCGAGTGGCTGAAACTCTGTACAGTTGCCAACTCCATGTAATTACTGCAAACTCCTCATTTCTCTATAACAGACGAAACTCCATTTTTGTAATCTCCATTTGCAACATTTCTATGCAATTTATAAATTTTGCTACATAGCAAAACAATCATATACTCTGCCATATTTCGCACGGAGTCACCTATTTAGCTTGCTCCACAAATTTGGAGAAGTTAGTAGCATCACAGAAGAGTCTCTGATTTTTATTGATATCAGAAGCGGAGTAGTTGCTCGGCTCGAGAATAGAGGTGTGGTTACTTCAAAAGGGCGGGGCTTCTTCGAGGTCAGCCGAGACGACTAGTGCTCAGTTCTCTTTTTATTGATACCAATGCGAGTAACTACTTCAAAATTGGGCGTAATGAGTAACTTCTTCGTTTTATTGATATCACCCATTCTCTCGGCCGCGCTCCTTAATGGAGTCGACAAGTTATCATCTTCACTGGTAACGGTGACTTACGTTAGTCCGTTATTCGAAACGATAACTCTTGAACACAAGCGAGTATTTGATTTTTTTTTTTTTTTTGCAATAGATAGCTAAAGTAATTATCTCGACTGAGTTCGTTAACCGAATTAATTTGTTAAAATCTTCACTTGTAACGGTAGCTATACATATCACATTTTTTACTATTATAACAAAAATATGTAATCGTAGAATGCTGAGTTACACATCGTGCCATTAGATGGCAGGAAACATCATCCACCAGGGGACATCTAAAGGTTGAAATTGAAACTTTGTGTGATTTTCTTTACTGTCTTCAGGAAGGTTTATAATATTGCTTTACACTGTCAGTTTTAGTTAGTAGTAAGGGAAAGCGATTCTTCCGTAGCTTCCACGGACGCTATGCCCTTGCATATTTCCACCATACATTTCGCAGTAACTTCCTCCTTAGTTAACAGTTCCGCTAGTCTTCATCAGCCTAGGAAACTTAAAATAAAACTCGAGCTCTTACACTGAGAAAAATCCGTTATCTGGACAGCGGTATATTGCACAAATATACGAAATTTATATATTAACAGATATCTGTATGAAGCATACGATATCCATACGCTACATAGGTACTGTCTTTTTCCCGCTTAAACGTTACATCATACCGCTGCAGGATATCTGGCATCTAAGAGTCTTCCGTATATTAGGTACGTATACGTATGCTATATACGTCAGCTATATGTTATATACGTCCACCTGTATGCGAGATCCTTACCGCCTATATTCAGTTCTTTCTTTCATACGGAAAGTACGTATAAATGGGACACTTACACGGAAAGTATTACAAAATATTACTTTTCAGTTATACGTTTACTGCAGAATGTTACATATAGTTGTACATTTAGTCAAAAACTACAGGATTTACGCATATAACTTACGTTCTACGTATGTCATATATGTTTTTTCCTCCACTTAGCTCACTCCATGACTTTTTATTTCTCATTTTCTTTTAACATGTTTCTCCCAGAAAGGTTACCTTCTGAAAGTTTTAACAAAAGAAGAAAGATCCGGAAGACATTCCACTTATTCCAGCGCGAAGTAGATATTAGGACACACCGATTACTTTCGAATTTCAACGAGAAAAAATGTGTGAAAATTCTAAAGAGAGAACAATACCTGAAGATTGTTTCTGTGGTTAGGATCAGTTCTCGTACAAAGATGACGTTTGCTTATGTAACCGTACAGAACAAATTACCAATTATTAAAGAGACCCCTCCTAGAAATGTTCCATCTATACGTACGTATGGATAATTCATCTCCTGAACTGATAATCTGATGGCAACAGCAGGAGACTAACGAGCCTAAATAGCGTAATTGCGCAGAGATTAAAAGTAATAAATTTTTCCATTAGACTCCTATAGCGCCGTGTTACTAATTTCCAAACAAGCATTTGCTTTCGGGCTATACTTCCTAATCATATATAATCATTCAAGAGTTTTAATGTATCGTTTGTTCTCTTATCAACGATGAGAAATTAATATCATAACAACTTTGTAACGTAACACAATATCATTTTTCATATGTTCTTATATAATGACTCGGATCGTGAAACTATATTAATATCCGCATGTTTTGTATTATTGTCTGCTTTATTCCTTTTGCAGAAAATGTACTCAGTATGAAATTAAGGGACTATCGTGGGTATATAACTATTAAGAAGTTTTAGGAAACAAAAGTATGTAAAACTTCACTTAAATTCTTAAATAAGAGGTTCATTTACACTGATACATATTTTAGTAATGTTACAATGCATCATTTAATAATGTTTCTTTAATACCATTGTAAATTACGGGTAACGTTATCATTATTTCATAATATAGACACAGAATGTCTGGAGGTCCCCTTGACATTTGTTCTCAATTTTCAGACTTTCGTAGAAATTATAAGTCCCAAAGATGGCCACTTTAAACATATTTCTGAGCTTCAATTATTATCCAACATTGCACCCTCCGTTGGATTTGTAAGAATAACGTCAAATTATAGATTCGATTTTTTCTATTCAAAATTGGTACGTATCAAACAAAGTGCTATTACATAAGTGAAGAAAATTATAATAATTATTTTCTATCTTTGTGAAGAAGTAAATTTTCATTGTGCATTATGATAACATGAAAATTATTTGAAGTTTCTACCTAGTACAACATAACTAGGAAAAATATTTATTTTTAAGCGAAGGTAAAGAGCATATTGCTATTGCTCGCTATGACACACGAAAACACAAAATTAAAACGCGTGTGTTGGATGTTATAGGAAAAACAAACGCATGATTTTCCAGTACAGAAGAGCAATATTTATTAACTGTTTTGCCAATATGATATGAAGATACGGTTTTGGGAATCCCCCAATTCATACATAGAAGAACTACAAATGAATCAGTTTTCTAATTTTTTGAAAATATATAAAATTTTGTGAAAATACATAAAAATGCTTGTCATTTTACTGTTATCATGAGTTTCTTTTGAATCGTTTGGTAATTAATAAAAAAACTAACAGGCTGCTGCAACAAGGTCCTAATATCTGTCAATAAAACAATAAGCAATTTTGAACAAATATCTTAATAATACTATATAAAATTAACCAATATCTTTTAACTTTGGTATAAAGTACCTGCTGAGCAAAAGCTCTCGAGCGATAAAAAAAATTTTAGTCCGTGGCAAACACTTAGTGAGAAAAGTTTTCTCAATTGTGAATCTTGTTTTCTTTCTAACTGTAGATCAATGTACAGAGATTCTGAAATAATGGACACTGTAACTTAACTGAAACTTGTTTCTTTATTTTTGCTCATTTTAAGTTTGAGAAACATTATAATGCTTTACAACAACAGTAAGAAAGTACATTGTGAAGTGTTTCTATAAATTATTGTCTCGTTTTGAACAACTTAAAGAAAAGTAATCTCTTTTTGGTGGGAATGAAAATGTAAGTTATTAATTTAGGTTTACACCGTTAAAAATTAGTTAATTTTATATAATATAATCTGATATTGCTCCACATATTGTATTAAACACAAAATAAAATTATGATATTGTCAATAATATTGGTTTTGTCATATGTGTTATCAATAGTTCACCAGTTTTATTGTTTGCTTTGTTAAGGTTTGATCCCAGACCAATTTGACTTTGATAAGGCATATGATGATAGTGAGTTTCCTCATGATTCTTCCGTTTCTTCTCACCCTCGTCAGCACAAAAATAGTTGCATTGTTAGTTGCCTGCGTTTGTCCTTTTGGTTTTAGTATAGACTGCTTATTTAATTTATATTTACTAATTTAGTGAAGAAAAAATTTGATTCTAATACCAAAAGGAAGATTAAATGGAGGAATAAACGATCTATTAAAGAGAAACAATTTGAGCGGATAAGAGAGATAAGACATAAGATATATAATTGACTTATTACGACTAATAGATTAAAGATTTCTAGAAAATGGACAAGAAAGCATATGTAGCAGTTTTTATTCATCATTCGACCAGGTAATCTGGAACAATTGATGTGAGTTCTAAAGAAGATTAGATTGGGGTGAAAGAACCAAAAACATATAAGAAACTTAGTTATGAATCACCTAATCAGTATGAGATGAAATTAACATGAGAAAACTAATTGAAGAGAGAATTCGACAGAAATTTTGTATATTTCTTTATTATATGTTTACATAAAGCAACAATCGAAATGGAAGACGAAGTACAGATAGAAAGTAGAAGCATTTAGTGTATAAAGTTTGCGGAAGATATCAATCTTATTGCGGAATCTGTATAAGCTTGAAGATCCTTTACAATGGGGATGAAAATAAGCGTTAGAAAGACAAAATTAGTGGTGACTGAAAGTAACAAGGAACCTTCGGCAAGCGTTGCACTCAGATTTTTATGAAAGTTTGTAGGAAGAAAGTAGACCTAAAATGATCGAATATATGTGAGTTTCTTCTTTTCTGCGGAAAAACGTTTTAAGGGGACAAAAATACCCACTGAAATTATTTGTAACTAGTGCTGAAATCCACATGAACAATTGAAATGAAACTTCATACACAAATAGTAGAAACAAAATAAGTGAACTAGAGTTATTTTTCCTGCGGGGAAACGGTTTAAGAGGGCAGAAGCCCTCTCCAAACATGTTGTCAGGCTAAAGTGATATTTCTCGTCCATCTTTAGCATGTCCTGAAAGTGCATGCATGAATTCAACGAAATTTCATACATATATAGTAGATATAAAATAAGTAAACACGTAATTATTATTTGCAGCGGAAAATCGGTTTAAGGTTGCAGAAGCCCCTTCTGGTATTGCTTCTAACCAGTGCTGAAATCCACAGAAAGACATGAACAATTGAAATGAAACTTCATACACAAATAGGACATAAAAAAGGCTAAAGGGCATGTTTTCCTTTCTATTGAAAAATGATTTAAGGAGCAAAAGACCACTTGTGAAACAGTATACAATTACCTAAGAAGTCAACAAATTATGATTATTTCGAGTATATATAAAGATGAAAAAACATATAAACTAAAGTTCGTTTATTTTCACAGAACTGAAGACAGAAACTCATCTATATTAATTAACAGACGAAATATCGACGACACATTGATTCATAATTAGTGAATTTAAAGACAATAGCACGATTAATACAAGCAAATTATTTCTGTTAGAAAGCTTTTTAATTTACTCCTTATTTGTCAATATAATCTTCACAATGGTGATAATCATCAAAATGTTGTAAAGAAAGTAATTTTTTGAACCACACACAAAGAATTATTGCAACCTGTTTACAAATATCACATGTCGGAGCCGCATTCGTGTCAAAGCAATATTTTACAGGTGTCTGAAATCGTTTCGGTCTTTCTGTTGTGAACCCAATGTGATACTACGAGGTACTTGAAGACGTCTGTAAGCCTTGGAGATGAAAACTGATTGTAATTTTATGATATTATCTGGTAAGTACAAATTAATATCGTGTCGCTGTAAGATAACTACACCTGAGGAACGTCGCACAAAATTCTTCCACACACACAAAAAAAAATCTAATTGTTGATATTTCCATGTTAATCCTTTCGGTTATGTTAGAAGCGTTACATCTTTGTTTTGTGGTTGAACTATGCGTATAGTATTTTCACAATGTCCACTTCAGGAATTAAATAGCAGCACTATTTTACTCTGTGTTATAGCAAAATAAACATTCTATAACCATGTACGGAAACGTTCCTTTGTGAGCTTTCCTCACTTTGAGGCAGAAAGATAAATATTACGTGAGCGCAAAACACTTTCGTGCACCCTGTGACCGAACTTTTTTGGTTCCTTTAAAACTATGAATGATGGTGACAAAATACCATCTGCTGATAGGATTGGATGAATAGTATCCAGTGATGAAAATTTTCCGATTCATAAAAACATACTCCACTTATTCCTACATTGTTGTTTAGCCGTGATGTGAGATGGAAAATTTTCTATATTTTTCCGGAAAATTTTCCGTTCTTAACAAATATCAGTGATCAAGTAACAATCCCTCAGTATTCATAAAATTGATTGAATTCATGTATAGAAATGTTAAAAAGTGAAAGATCGTTTAAAGAATCTGATGGCTCAGACAATTTTAAGTACAATGTAGGAACAAGTGAAACAATTTTTCATGAATCGAAAAGTTGTCTGTTATGTACAGTGATTGAAATTTTCCGATTCATAGAAACACACCACTTATTCCTACATCGTTGTTTAGCCGTGATGTAAGGTGGAAAATTTTCTTCTATATTTTTCCGGAAAATTTTCCGTTCTTAAGAAATATCAGTGATCAAGTAACAGTTCCTTAATATTCATGAAATTGATTGAAATCATGTATAAAAATGTTAAAAAGTGAAAGATCGTTTAAAGAATCTGAAAATTTTTATGGCTCAGAAAAATTGGTGTGCAGCTTTTTACGTTTCTTTTATTATTTTATTGGAAAGACAACTACACAAATCAGCTTCCTTATTAGTTATATTTCACTTTTTCTTCTGAATAAATATATGAATAAATGAATGTTTATTTCCAGAAAATGGACAGTATTCGCTTTCATGAGTTACTTAAACTCGAATTTTGGGTAGTTAAAAATTTACAGTAGGCACCTTACATTATAAATGTTGAAGTATGTAAATCTATAAAAGTAGTAAAGCTATGAGAAAACCGTCCTATGCGTATTAAACTGACGAAATCGAATATTGTAAGATCAAAAGTGGATTCTGAGGGAAGAACGCATTTCAGTTTCTGAAACATTCTTGTAATAAAGAATCGTTAGATTTTCACTTCATTTATACTTTTTAAAACAACATTTATTATCAATAAATTTTACGGCTAAACAAGGATGTAGGAATAAGTGCAGTATGTTTTTATGAATCGGAAAATATTCATGGCTTTTAATAAATTGAAATTTTAAATAATAGAATGGTATATTTGTACTATACGAACTCGATGTATGCTCTCTGCACTTTTCATACACACACACACACACACACACATAGAGAGAGAGAGAGATAGAGAGAGAGAAAGAGAGAGAGAAGTTGAATTGAGTTGATTTTGAGTTTAACGTCCCTCTCAGCAGCGAGACTATACAAGACGGGACCAACTAATTAGCGTGGAATCCGAACTACATGAGCTCCCGCTGGGAATCGAAGAAAGGTCTTACATGCCAAAGGCGCGTATGATAACCGAGGCGCGTATGCTAGCAACGAAGGAGCTCGCAGAGGGAGAGAGAGAGAAAGAAAACACTGTGTAAAATTTTACTTCTCAACTTGAAATATCAGAAAATTTTCCGGTTCCCGAAAGCTAATTGGAAAATTATAATTTGTTGCTGACTAACTTTCCTCTACAGAAATTCACTTTTGTAGCTCTATGTGCAGTTAAATATAGCGGAAAATTTTCCATCAAACATCACTATACATAATATCCAAAATTTTCCGGCTTATGAAAAGTTCTTTCCACTTGTTTCTATATCGTGATGAAAATTTTCCAATCTATGAAAATTCCTTTCACTTGTTTCTACAGAGAAATGAAACTTTCCGATTCATAAAAAAGTTTACTTTTTGCTTCAAAATGATGAAACTTTTCCCACTCATAAAAAGGTCTTCAATTTTTCCATGTAAGACAGAAAATAAAAAAAAATCGATTCACGGAAAATTTTTTAACTTGTTCCTACATAGTACTAAAATTATCTAAGCCAGGAAAATTTTCAGATTCTTCAAACGATCTTTCACTTTTTAACATTTCTGTACATGAATTCAACCAATTTTATGATTGCTGGGGAATTGTTACTTGATTACTGATATTTTTTTAGAACGGAAAATTTTCCGGATCACTCAGATCACTAAGTATAACTGAGGGCTGTAGCATTCACGGATTGAACGACTATTTCGACACTCTTGATTCCTTTTCCAATCAACGTACGGCCACTATACATTTTTAGCTGAAATCTTTGATCGGAATTATGCGTGTTGCCCCAAATTAAAGAATGTGTTGCTTCCCTTCGTTAACAAAGACATTAATGCTTCTCTTGTTGTCGTCCGCAACTCCTTCGCACATAAAGTAGATACAAATTTCGTCACTTTCCAAGAGATAATGTTGTGTTCACGTTTAAATTTCCATAAATATGCTTGTGATGTCTAGAGGATGTCATGTGATGATTGCTTCTAGCCTATAGAACCCATCCTTGTAGATGGTATCCAGTCAAAACAGCGGAAGGATAAAAAAACGCATAGAACAAATATCGCGCAAGGACAAAACAGCACATGGACAAAAACCACGCAAGAACAAAAACAGTGCATCCAAATACCGCATGAGCAAAAACAGCACATGGACAAAAGCCGCTCAAGGACCAACACGGCGCATGCAAATACAGCGTGGACACAAACAGCACATGAATAAAAATTGAGCATGGACAAGAACAGCGGATACAAATACCACGTGAGCGAAAACAGCCCATGGACAAAAACCATAGATCAACATTTTGCGCAAGGCTCGCTCGCGTTCGAGCTCATTTCTTTCAACTGGTCTCGCGCTCATTCGGGCTCGCGATTACTTACCTCAATTAGTCTCGCGCTTCCGAGCACTTTCCTCGACTGTTCTCGCACCACTCGCGTTCGCGGTCACTTAGGCTCGCACTCACCTCTCCCGACTGGGCTCGTACTTACTCGAGCTTGGACTAACACAAACGGGTCAAGATTTGAATTAGTTTGAGAACCACTGCCACAGACTCTTTACATTTTTTATAGACATCCTTACGAAAGATGAGTCAGGAACAATTACAACAGAAGTCCGTTAAGTTTGACAACCCAAATGTCTTTACTGTGTTTCAGGTTTCATAATTGAAAGGCACTCTTCCTAGTTAAATAGATATAAGGACAAAAACAGCGCATGGACAAAAACCGCTCAAGGACAACATCAGCGCATGCAATATACCTCGTGTACAAAAACAGCGCATTCAAATACAGTTTGGACAAAAACAGCACATAGACAAAATCCATAGATAAACATTTTGCACTAGGCTCACTCGTGCTCGAACACACTTGTTTCAACTGGGTTCGCGCTAACATACCTCAATTGGGCTCGCGCTTTCAACCACTTCCCTCGACTGTTATCGCAATCACTCGCGCTCGCGGTCACCTGCGCTTGCACTCACCTCCCTCGACTGGGCTCGTACACACTCGGACTTGCACTCACACCAGTTGTCAAGATATGAATTAGGTTAAGAACCACTGTTACAATCTGTTTACAATTTTTATAGGCATCCTTACGAAAGATGAGTCAGGAAAAATTACAGGAGAAGTTCCTTAAGTTTTACAACCCAAATGTGTTTAGTGTTTCAGGTTGCATAACTGATAGGCAGTGTTCCTAGTTAAATAGATATTAGGACAAAAACCGCGCAAGGACAAAAACAGCGCATCCAAATACCGCTTGAACAAAAGCCGCACAAGGACAACAACAGCGTATCCAAATACAGCGTGAGCAAATACAGCTCATAAACAAAAACCACAGATCAATATTTTACATTAGACTCGCTCGCACTCGAGCCCACATCTTTGAACTGGTTTCATGGTCACTTGGGATCGCACTTACCTCTCTCGACTGGGCTCGTACCCACTCGGACTTGCACTCACACGAGTTGTCAATATATGATTTAGGTTGAGAACCACTGTCACAATATGTTTACAATTTTTATACGCATCCTTACGAAAGATAAGTCAGGAAAAGTTACAGGAGAAGTTCCTTCAGTTTGACAACCGAAATGTGTTTAGTGTTTCAGGTTGCATAATTGACAGGCAGTGTTCCTAGTTAAATAGATATTAGGACAAAAACAGCTCATGGACGAAAACCACACAAGGACAAAAACAGCGCATCCAAATACCGTTTGAACAAAAAACGCATAAATAAAAGCCGTACAAGGACAAAAACAGCGCATCCAAATACAGCGTGAGCGAAAACAGCTCATGAACAAAAACCACAGATGAACATTTTACATTAGACTCGCTCGTGCTCGAGCCCACATCTTTGAACTGGTCTCATGGTCACTTGAGATCGAACTTACCTCTCTCGACTGGGCTCGCACTCACTCGGGCTTGCACACATTTCCCTCAACCATTCTCAAGCTCGCGATCACTTCTCTCAACTGGAATCGCTCTCATACGGGCTTGCACTCAATTCTCTGGAATGGGCTCGCGCTTACTCGATCTTGCGCTCACTATTCCTAAGTGAATTCGCGTTCACTCGGACTCGTGCTCACTTGGGATTGCGCTCACTAATTCTAAGTGGGCTCGCGTTCACTCGGGCTCGCAGTCACTTCTCTCGACTGGGCTTACTCGGACTTCTCAACTGAACACGCACTCATTTGGGCTCGCGATCACTTCTCTCCCGGATAAAACGGTTGAGTGGTCACGGACCCCTCCAATTCTTTGATCACGATATATCAAAAGCACTAATAACAGTCTCACAAGCGCTTGTAACTGTATGACGGGTGTGTGTAAAGGACGTGAAGAATTAGAACAAAACTTTGATTGCTGACAATATGTAAAAAATACACTAATACGTTTTTTAAATGTTTTGTGGAAAAACTATTTTAGGGGCAAAAGTCTCCTCGCAAAATTATGAAATTTGACGTCCGAAAGACAAGAAGAAATGGACCGAAGTGAATGAAATTGTGCACAGATATTGTAGAGGTAAGATGAGGGAATGCGTCTTTCGTATTTTCTGAAAAGAAGAAAAAAACTATTCGGTGAACCAAGGAGTTGGGTGGCGGAAGGAGTGCACCGAAGCGAACGAAATTGTGTGTAGATATTGTATATGTAAAGTAAGGCCTTCCCTGTTTCATAAGTGTCTCCATCCGATTTCTTCAAATTTGGCAGATCAACAGTAAGCACAAACAGTATAGCGTATTTTATGCTATTTCAGGAGGCGCCTTTAACCCTTACAATGTTTTTCTGCATAAACAAAAACAGGTGTCGATTTATTTCCAGTTTGCTGTTGATGTGCCAAATTTGAAGCAAATTCGATAGGGACATTTGAGGAAAACGAAATACCTTATTTTACATATATAATACCTACACACAATTTCACTTGCTTCGGTTCACTCCATGCTGCAATATTACGGTAATATTTACTTCTTTTTTGAGGGGACATTGGTCCCATCACTATTTTTCCGCTCAAATTAAATCACACTTCCTTTATTATTTTGCAAATTGTACTTACAGAATGTTTCGTTGCAATTCTCCATATCCTTTAGGAACTTCTGACCTTCTTATTTACACTTTGGACATTTTGTAATCAACGGTTTAGAAGATCTGTGGCCCACTCAACCGTTTTCTTTCTAAGGAAAATACGAAACATATATTCGCTCAGTTTACGTCTAGAATATCTGTAGACGTAAAACGTAGATTATTCATTCACTTTGGTTAACTTCTTGCCCTTCTGTCGTCAACATTCAAAATTTTGGTTGAGGGCTTTTGTCCCCTAAAACTGTTTTTCTTCAGAAAATAAGAAAACGTATTCGTTTATTTTTTGCTTATTGTTACTACAAAAAGTTTCGTTGCAATTCTTCATGTACTTTAGGCACTTCTGATATATTGTTATTATCACTTTTGATATTTCATGATCATAGGTTTGAAAGGTCTGTGCCCCATCAATTTTCCAGGAAAACCGTTTTTCGTCAAAAAAGAAAAAAGTAATCGTTTACTTTTTGCATATTATCACTACACAAAGTTTCGTTGGAATTCTTTATGGTGTTTAGGCACTTCTGATACATTGTTATTATCACTTTTGATATTTCGTTATCAAATGTTTGGAGGGGTCCGTGCCCCACTGAACCGTTTCTTCCAGAAAAATACGAAACACGTTTTCCCTCATTTTACGACTACAATATCTGTGCATAATTTCGTTCACTTCGGTCCACTTGTTTTTGCCTTTCGAACATCAACTTCCAAATTTTGGGTGGGCGCTTTTGCCCCATAAAACCGTATTTCCGCAGAAAATAAAAAGCACGTATTCATTTGTTTTATTTGTAGTATCTACCTGCCAAATTTTATCAAAATCGGAGTGTTTCAATTGGGAAGTGTTACTTTTTATTATAATCCTGGCTGGTAGGAATCAGCAGTAAGATGAAGTTTAGAGTAAAGTTTGAAATACGTCAGGTCAGCGTGATCCAGCCAAGAGGTAGGTTCAGTGCAAGAGCTAGTGTGTTTTGTTAGATTACTCTCACAACTATTCCCTTTATATGTGCTTTGGGAAAGAATTACAATGCTTGTCATACATGTGATGCTTTTGTCATAGGTATCCAAACTAGCGAACACGACACTCGTGAGCTCGGCACTTGCGCCCTGCCGGACTCTGGCTGAATAATTGAGCACGAGCCTGAGTGAGACCGAACCTCAATGAAATAAGTAAGCGCGAGTCCGACTGAGCGTGATCCCGGTCGAGAGAAATGAATGCGAGACCGAGTGAGCGCGAGCCTAATTGTGAGAAGTGATCGCGAGCCTCAGTGAGCGCAAGCAGAGTTGAGAAAAGTGAGCGCGAGTCCAAGTGTACGGGACACCACGTAGGATTAGTGAGAGCGAGCCCAATTTGGCGAATTGATAGCGCGTCCAGTTGAGAGAAGTTAACGCAGGCTGAAGATATGTTGATGGAAAGGAGCACGACCCCGAATGAGCGTGAGCCCAGTTAAGAATAGTGAGTGTAAGCTGGTGTGAGTTCGTGGCAAATCGTTCACGATCTGTTTTCGCTCACATGGTATTTGCATGCGTTGATTTTGTCCTTGCGTTGTTTTTGTTTATGCGCTGTTTTTGTCCACGCGTATTGGCATGCGCTATTTTTGTCCTTGCTCTTTTCTCCCCATGACCTTATATCTATTTAGCTAAGAAGAATGTATGTAAATTATGCAACCTGAAACACAGTAAGGACATTTGGGTTGTCAAACTTAAGGAACTTCTGTAATTTTTCCTGACTCATCTTTCCTAAGGATGTCTATGAAGATTGTAAATAGTCTGTGGAAGTGGTTCTCAACCTAATTCATATCTTGACCCGTTCGTGTGCGTCCCAGCCCGAGTGAGTACGAGCCCAGTCGAGAGAGGTGAGTGCGAGCCCAGGCGACCGCGAAGCAAGTGATTGCGAGAACAGTCGAAGGAAATGGTCGGAAGCGCGAGCCCAATTGAGGTAAGTGATCGCAAGCCCAAGTGAGCATGTGCCCAATTAGCCCAGTCAATGAAGGTCAAAAAACATCAAAGTTCGGAAAAAAATTGGGTAAAGCTGATTTTCTCTCAAGTGATAGACCACTATGAGAGGAACATTTTCCCAAAAGTCCCCGCCCCTCCCCCTGGAGCTTCTCCCGCCACGCCCCCTCAAAGTTAAAAAATGGGCGTTTTTTAAAAAAGGCCATATCTTCAAAACTAATGGACATATTGACATGCTTCTTTTTTCTCGTAATCTGTGAAATGTGCTCTATAATTTCGTATTCCTTGAAGTTTTTCATAAACCTAGTGGTTTCTTGGCAATTTTAACCTAAAGAGTAAAAAATGAAAAAAATCGCCCGCGCCATTTTGTTTTTACTCTTATATTTCCATAGTAAGTTGTGATATGGAAAAATGTTTCAAATAAATCTTAATCAGCATAAAATTATCTTTCCAACGGTGTATATATTGTGGGAGTTACTCTTAAAATTAGCCATGTAGCGAGGTAAGTTTGAAGGCTAGCGGGCTCAAATTTTCGCCTTAAATATCATGGAGGGATAAAATGCATAACACTAAGTAAATGTGTTAAAACAGAAGTGGAGGTGAAGCGAAATCCGTTGGGAACATTTAATCCTGAAACTTGTCGTATTCTTTCGTATGCCAAATAAAGTCACCGTAGTGGGCTCTCCAATATTTTTGTGGAAGATTTTAATGACTTGAAAGTTACCAGAGGAATTGAATGTCGAACGGTACATCCCATATTTCCAATGAATGTTTTGTGGATTGCAGGCGCAGATATGCAGCCTGGGTGGAATGGATTCATGACCTCCGTAATGAGTAGAAGAGAAGATTGTGAGGATACATATATATTAGGAATTCCTTTTATAAACATGGATCCTAGCAATCCATCAACAATTTTCTCTGCTCTCAGTTATGCTGCAGAACAATGTCAGAAGCAGCACCGTGCCTGTATTGTTACGTTCGATCAACCATTGTTTTTAAAGGCGGCTGAAATTGTAGCGTCAGCAAATCTCAACAGTGAAGTGTCAAAAATTATTTTGAGGCTAGGAGGATTCCATCTATTAATGTCTTTTATGGGTGCTATTGGAAAGATAATTGAGGGGAGTGGTTTGGGAGACCTATGGGCTACAGTTTACGGTAATCTGACTGTGAACCACATTTGAATGGTCCGCATACGCAAGAGCTGTCCGAGCATATAGCCTTACTGCTTGTGCGATTGTTAAAGCGATGAAGAGCAGTTTTCCTGAAATAAATGGCTCTCTTGCATATTTGGAAAATATTTCTAAAGATCTTCTTGAAAAGAGTTTTAATGAACAAGATTTTCTAGAAGAACCAGCTGTTAAAGAAGCTTTGAGCAAATTTAACGATTTCTTGCAGGAAATTAGAACTTTAAGCAGAACAATTAAGCTGTGGGTTAATCTCCTTAGGTGCATTGACCTTATAATGCTGTTTATCTTTGCAGAAAGATCAGGAAACTGGGATTTACATATGAATACAACAATTCAAATGCTCCCATATTTTCATGCTGCCGGACATCTCCCCTATGCTAAATCCGCCCACCTGTATGCACAAGAGATGTGCAAACTTGAATCAAAACTCACAAATCAAGAACTAGTTCTTTTTAAGGAGAAAGGATTCTTCACTATTAGGCGGAAAGGCAAGTACTGGTCAGGAACGTGGTCTGATATGTGCATAGAACAAGATTTGATGCGACCCATGAAATCTGTTGGAGGACTGACATATGGCCGTGGCATTACTGACAATACTCTTTCAAAATGGGTACTTGGAACACCATTCTTTCTCAAAGTCCATGAGGCTGTAGAAGATTTTTTTCGGAACAGCCATGCAGTTTAGCGAACAGCACGTGTAACTACGAGAATCCAGAAAGAAGAAAGACTCGTCAGACTTACAGAAGTTTACAGCTTGGTTACAAGAACACAATCCTTTTACAAAGTTGTCTGGTGAACTGGTCTCTTTGGCCACTGGGTTTGTTTGTGATGATTCAATAAACTGTGATCAAGCATACGATGTCGATTTGTCTATCATAAACAAAATTAAAGGTAAAAATTTCCAAGAACTCAAACTGCACAGAAAAGGTAAAGACATAGGCAGCACAGAAGTCAGCAAGAGTAAGATCAAAAGAGGTCAATATCAATTCTCAACAGCTTTTTAATCGGATATTGTGTGCCTGTGATAGCGCCAGCAAATTAAAGACATATTTCGAATATGAATTGACAGTACGCCCACCAGCTCTGTTTGACGAAGTTTCTCTTCGAAAAGGCACAAAATCATCCTTGATGAAGGTTTTTGAAGAAGGAATCATCGAAGAACTAGATGTAAAGGATGCAACATATATTGTAGACGGGGGGTTTCTTCTTCACCATCTGCCATGGCCAGAAAACTGTACCTTTGGAGCTGTCTTAGAGAACTATTGTACACATGTTCTTAATAAATATGGTAAAAAAAACTATCGTTGTTTTTGATGGTTACCCTAGTGAGTCTACCACGAAAAATGAAGAACAAAACAGGAGAGCGGCGAAAAAATCTTCACAAGACATAATTTTTTGTCAAAACACAGTCTGTGCCACGGGAAAATACGAGTTCTTAGGTAATAGAAACAATAAGAAGAGATTATCGTTGGCTCTGGGGTCTGAACTCGTGAAACGGGGATTGACTGTAATTACAGCAGAGGAAGATGCAGATGTTGACCATTGTAATGACGGCCATTCAACAGTTGAAAACTGCTTCAAAAGTTATTGTTGTAGGATCTGATACTGACCTGTAGTCTTACTTACTGCTTTGTCTCCTGAGAAAGAAAGTGCTTCTGTTTACTTCTGTAAAGAGAAAGGTGGTGCGACTCCGAACACACGGTACTTCAGGATCCAAACATTGATTGAAAAGTTTGGAGATTGCCGGCAACTACTTTTGTTCTGTCATGCGTTTACAGGGTATGACACGACATCGTGTTTTTATGGTATGGGCAAATTAAAAGTAATAGATATGCTCAAATCACCGGAATTTCAAAACTGGGCCAGAGTGTTTTTGGATATTTCAAAATCTAAAGGAGAAATATTATCTACAGGTGAAAAATTAGTTTTGGCTTTGTATGATTTGGAAAAATACTCAAATTTGAATGAAGCCCGATACCACAGATTTTTGTCTTTCACAAAGAAAAGTTCACTAAGATCTAAGTTTGACCTGGCCAAACTACCTCCAACTTCTGAAGCGTGTAATGAACATTCGCTCAGAGTATTTTTGCAAGTACAGAAATGGTTAGGAAATAAACTTCCTGACACAGAATGGGGTTGGAGGATAGAATTAATTAAAGAAAACGGACGCTCCAAAAATACATTGAAACCTATTCCCACATCCAAGCCATTTGCACCAGACGAGCTTCTGTATATAATATCATGTTCATGTAAGCAAGAATGTAGGCAATACTGTAAATGTAAAATAACTAAAATAGATTGCTCTGCAATGTGTGAGCACTGTATGGGCTGTCTTGCCTAAATTCACATTTCTATTCCGAGGAAGAACTTGTAGAATCATCATCCGAAAATTAAATAGTATATTGTATAGCTATGGAAGATTAAGTTGAAAATACTGCAGTAAGCATAGCGGACATGTTCAAAATTAAGATGTAAACATAATAAAAAAAGTTATAGATATAATTTCATACGCTAATTGACTGAGGAGATCCAAGGCAAAAAATAGTGAAAGGAAGAGCAAACAAAATATTTCAAATTTTTATAGTTTATTTGTTTATCTAGAAATTATTAGATTTATAAAAAATAGAAAATAAAATAAAATAATTTTATCACTTTTTAAGAATAAAACAGAATGTGAAAATTATCAGTGTGTTGAATAGTTTTGGAGATAATACCTTTTTTGTCAGAAACGCTTATTTTTAAATTTGGAATGGTAATGGGGATAGAGTCAGGGTTAAACCTTCACAGGGGAGGCAGGACTAAACAAAAATGCTTTTCTAACAATGCAGTGGTTTATTAAATAAAAAAGCTTTGTTATTATTTTTCTTTCGAAATGAAACATAGTGACTGATATTTGAGGCGAAAATTGGAGCCCGCTCGTCTTCAAACTTACCTCGCTACATGGCTAATTTTAAGAGTAACTCCCACAATATATACACCGTTGGAAAGATAATTTTATGCTCTTTAAGATTTATTTGAAACATTTTTACATATCACAACTCACTAAGGAAATATAAGAGGAAAAACAAAATGGCGCGGGCGATTTTTTTCATTTTTTACTCTTTAGGTTAAAATTGCCAAGAAACCATTAGGTTTATGAAGAACTTTAAGCAATACGAAATTGTAAAGCACATTTCACAGATTACGAGAAAAAATGAAACATGTCAATATGTCCATTAGTTTTGAAGATATGGCCTTTTTTCTAAAACGGCTATTTTTTAACTTTGAGCGGGCGTGGTGGGGAAAGCTCCAGGGGGAGGGGCGGGGACTTTTGGGAAAATGTTCCCCTCATAGTGGTCTATCACTTGGGAGAAAATCAGCTTTACCCAAATTTTTTCCTTGCAAAAACCTTTATTGACTGGGCTAAATTGAAAGAAGTGAGCTCGAGCGCGAACGAGCGAAGTGCAAAATGTTTATCTATGGTTTTGTGCATGGACTGTTTTCGCTCAGACGGTATTTGAATGCGCTGTTTTTGTCTTTTCGCGGCTTTTGTTCATGTGCTGTTTTTGTTCTTGGGCGGCTTTTGTTAATGCGCTGGTTTTGTCCACGCGGTATTTCCATGAGCTGCTTTTGTAATTGCGCGATTTTTGTCCTTATATCTATTTAACTGGGAATAGTGCCTGTCAATTATGCAACCTGAAACACAGTCATGACATTTGATTTGTCAAACTTAAGGGACTTCTGCTGTAATTGTTCCTGACTCCTCTTTCCTAAGTATCTTTCTATTAAAATGCTACAATAGCAACAACAGCGCCTGAGCTCCAACCTATAACCTTTAATTTACGGTTATCTGTGATTTCGTTTTTAACAGAAACAAATATTTTAAAGTATGTGTACTTAAAATAAATTATTTAAGTAGTCCTTTTTCATATAAAGTTTAATTTTGTAAATTATTTTTCAAAGGATTTGTATTTTAATAAGCCTTTTCCAAAAACAATGCAAATGAATTGTGCTGCCATCTTTGGAGTAGTTTTAAACTACACGTTTGCGGGCCTTTATATGTTTGTAACCAATCCTTTCGACAATGAGATCTCGGAAACTACAGGCTCTAGAAAGGTGACGTTTTCACTGATCGATTGCAAATTTTGTGTAGATTGTCCAGTTTTAATTGTATATTTAAAAATTAAGGTCATTATTTCTTTATTACATTTTTACGGGTACACTGGAAGTGTTGAAATTGAAAAAAACTGAAGTCTCATATCCTACACATTATACATTCCAAAACCACATAATTGTATACAGCGGTTGCATACATTTCAGGTTTTTATTTCAAGGCCAAATGATAACGAAAAACGAAGGATTACCATTTCTCCACTCTAAGAGTAAGTTGAATCTTTATTGTTTGGAGTGTTTTGCCCAATGAACACCATATATCACTGACATTATAATTGTTTGTGTGTGTAATGAATTTGCTTATTACATATGGCATGAAAGAGGAAAGAAAACACTGATTATTCATGGAATTAAAACTTCAAACGGAAGTAGGCTCAAATCTGGCAAACGATGCGAAATATTGAAAAAGTAATTGTCAAAATCTCCCCTTTAAGGTATCTCTTGTCAATTTTTTTTATCAAGATTTCTTTCACTTGTGTCTCTAAAGGAATTGTACAGATGTGAGGAATAAGAAGGAGATTCATGCTCATATGTGAATGATGCGCTGTGTAGAGAGCGCAGGTTCAGCTAGTGTCTACAAAAATTGTAAACAGTCTGTGGCATTGGTTATCAATCTAATTCATATCTTGGGCCGCGGTGGCTCAGTGGTAGAGCGTTCACCTCTGGTGCTAGGGGTCTCGGGTTCAAACCCTGCTCCCGCCAAGTGAACTTTGTGGAGGACAAACACCGTGTGCGTGGGTTTTCTCGGGGTTCTCCCGTTTCCTCCCACTTTCTTCATTCCACCATTTCATTCATTACTCATTATCACCGTCTCCTTTAGCCTAACCGGCATAACCGTGGGACGTAAAACTCAAAATTTCATTTAATTTCTAATTCATATCTTGAGCCGTTTGTGTGCATGCAAGTCCGAGTGAGTACGAGCCTAGTCGAGAGAGGTGAGTGCGAGCCCAAGTGACCGCGAGAGTAAGTGATTGCGAGATCAGTTAAGGAAAGTGGTCGGAAGCGCGAGCGCAATTAAGGTAAGTGATCACGAGACCGAGTGAACGCGAGCCCAGTTGAAAGAAGTGAGCTCGAGCGCGAGTGAGCCTAGTGGAAAATGTTCATCTATGTTTTTTCCATGGGCTGTTTACGCTCACGCGATATTTGGATGCGCTTTTTTGTTTTTGTGTGTTTTGTTTCATGCGCTGTTTTTGTCCACGCGGTATTTGTATGCGCTGTTTTTGCCCTTGCACAGTTTTTGTTCATGTTCTGTTATTGTCCACGCGATATTTACACGCGCAGTTTTCGCCCATCGCTCTTATTGTTTACGCGGTTTTGACCTAGAACCTTTATAGATGAACATCAGGCACTGGAAAGTGTGCTTGTATATTTTCTTGTAGCATCTCTAGTACATAGTCTGAAAATTGCGACAATTTATTTTATCGAGTTTTTCCAGCTACCATCCGTTTCTAACACCGCTCCAGTTACTGACGTGAGGTAACTTTCCTATACTTGAATTGAACGGATTGTATAAATAACGGCATCTTCTTACTACTTTTTCAGTATGTGATTGCTCTGTCTTTGTAGTCAAAATTGAGAGCATCCCCATCAGTTCCACTAAAATCGGTTTCAGCACAATACTTCAGGTCATCGTCTTGTACTGCAAAAGATTAATCCTTCTATCTTCTTTAGTAACAGCTAAATATGTTTCTTCTACAATATCAACAGAACTCCCATCTTCTGTGCACCATGTTTATCAGACAATTGAGTAAGTATGCACTTGCTATTATCTTTATTCAAAAAGACAACAGCAAACGTTAAGGGGAGAAAGTACATATTTTGTTGTGGAAATACGGTCCCTCCATCACGCCTTTGTGTATTACTTATTGCTTAACATAGCTATATTAAAATCTAATGAGATTAAAAATATATTAGAACACTAAACCAGATATATTAATTGCTATCAACCCCTTTGGGGATTTTATGGTACAATTTGTACCATGCGCGTTTTTCATGGTACATTGCGTTATAACTCTCCTATTTGAGCTTTTTCGTCCGTTTTTTTTTTCAAGTCCAGAGGCATCGTAGAAGACATTACGTATGGTTTCACACCTTCCTGCATCCAAACCTAGGTGGTGATGACGTCATAAGTCTATAATATATTTTTTCATTTATTAAGCCTATGTTCAATATTTTTTGGCGCGCTTATTTTTGCACGTAGAAGATTGAAATTTTGCACAAACATTCAGTCCACCGAGTAGTATTTACCAGATTTTTTTTTCAGATTCGTGAGTTAAAACAAGGGGGGAACCAGAGGGTCAAAGGGTTGAAAAAAGGGATATTTTTACCCAAAAAATCCCTTTCTTCGGGATTTTCCCACCTTATATACATGATGGAGGCACGTGAGTCATACCGCCTGAAAGGCAATTTTATTCTGAAGAGAATGATGTGCGAAACATGACTCTAGATAATTAGGGATGTGTCAGGGAATTTTTATCAAAATATACTTCTGTATAGGGGAATATGGGGCAATGTCGGTATATATATATTATGGCGGGCTTATTTTTGCACCTAGAAGATTGAAATTGTGCACAAACATTCAGTCCACGGAGTAGTATTTAACAGATTTTTTTCAGATCTCTGCGCTAAAATAGGGGGGTCCAGAGGGGCTAAAAGTTGAAAAACGGGACATTTAGACCCAAAAAAAACTTTCTTCGGGATTTTCCCGCCTTATATACATGATGGAGACACGTGAGTCATACCGTCTGAAAAGCAGTTCTATTCTGAAGAGAATGACGTGCGAAACATGACCCTAGGGTAATTAGGGATGTGTCAGGGAATTTTTATCAAAATATACTTCTGTATAGGGGAATATGGGGCAATGTCGGTATATACATTTTATGGCGGGCTTATTTTTGCACCTAGAAGATTGAAATTGTGCACAAACATTCAGTCCACGGAGTAGTATTTAACATTTTTTTTTCGAATTTATGCGTTAAAACAGGGGGGTCCAGAGGGGCTAAAATTTGAAAAAATGGATATTTAGACCAAAAAAATCCATTTTTTCGGGAATTTACCGCCTTAGATACATGATGGAGACATGTGAATGGTACCGTCTGAAAGGCAGTTCTATTCTGAAGAGAATGATGGGCGAAACATGACCCTAGGGTAATTCGGTATGTCTCAGGAAATTTTTTCCCAGAGATCATAGTGTTTTGTGGTAATTTGGGGCATTGTGGGAATTCTTTATAAAATTTCTTCCGCCCTTACTATTGAAGATAGAAACTTGAAATTTGGCACACACATTCAGTATACTAAGTACTATTTATCAGATTTTTCTTAGATTTGCTACGTTTACACAGGGACGCTCCAGGGGGGAGGGCAAAGTGCAAGAAGAAATTTTCCCTCCGAAATCTTCCCTTTGACATCATTTTTCCCGCTTCTGGTATACGGTATGAGCATGCAAGTGGTACCATTTGAAAGCCAGCTCTATTCTGAAGAGAATGAGGTATGAACCATGATCCTAGGATAAATAGTGTAAATAGTGACGATGCAGTAGCTGCTTGACTGAAAGTCTAAAAAATAGCCCAAAAAACCGGAATCTGGAAAGGGTTAACAATGAAGTGTTGCAATGAATATACGGTATTATGTACTTTTTCCGTGACTGTATCACTTTTCAGAAGGAGTGATAATTCAGCGGTAGAGCGCGCACCTGTTAAGCGTAGAATCCCTGGTTCAGTTGCGGGTCTTTTTTTTTTTTTTTTGTTTAAGTGTCCAAAATATATATATATATATATAAAAAGAGTGAAAAGGTGTAATCCAGGGTTACTTAAAGAGTGTCGGTGATGTTTAAAGTGTCCTAGTTATGTTCACAAGTCGTTTCTGCTCGCGTACTCATTTGTACACATGTCGCCTCATACACTTCAAGGCCTTTATATATATATATATATATATATATATATATATATATATATATATATATATATATATATATATATATATATATATATATATATATATAGACCCTATATATATGTAAATACGAACATTTACGAAAAATCGTTTCTAAAAATGTCAAAAGTATGTTCAAACACTGATTTATTTTTTGTGGTGTGATATTGAGATTTAGCATCAGGCACACCACATATATCAAACTAAATGACTTAATTGTACCACTTTTACGCGCCAAGTAATGTTTCTCCGAAAAATCTCACAGTTGTCGAGGAACCAAATCTTTAACAGATATGTAATCTTCTGAATCTTATAATACGCATCTCACAATATTTTGTTACGCATAAACAATTCCACAACCATACATGCTGTGTTACAAGCTTATCTTTGTTTTTAAATGAAGAAAGGAGAAGAACATGATTTAGGCTATTGTTTCTGAATGAAATTAAAAAAAAAGAAATAACGAAACGTCATCCCTTTGGATGTCACGTTTTGATACATATCATCCGAAACAAAAGACCTAATTACCATCGTTATTGCTACAAAAGTTGTTTGATTACGTGAAACCAGACGTAGTCTACGTGGTTCTTTGATACGCATGCATATAAGAGGTTAAGAAAGGGACAGGCACACTGAAATAACAATAAAAATATAAAAAAGGATGAACTAAAACATTGAAGACAAATCAGACCAAAAGCTTTTAAACTGAGAGATACAAGGTTGTAATCGCTATTAAGGAATATCTTTGGCGACTAGTGGCCTTTCTGAGGAGAAGTTTTAATATATATAGTACAGATATTATCATCTCACAGAGCCTGCAAGAACAAGAGGTTTTATAGAATGAAGACCATATGATCATTGGGGTCTTGTATTACCATGCTCCTTTGATTGCTGATACAAGACCAGGTCAACACGATAACATGTTCTGTAACGAACAGTTACAAATTGGATGAAGGAATGAAAGTATATAAAAAAGAGAGTTCACAAAGAAAGAGATTTATATTTCTGCCAATCTTATTTTTATTGTTTCTATGACCTAAATAACTATCTTATGTATTGATACTACAATTCCGATTTCTTCTTTTTTTTCTTGGTCTTTTCAGACTCTTCCTTGCAGGAAAAACAAGGATGGAAGAGTACTAGAGTATAAAAAAATTAAAATCAGTTACGCAAAAGACACATGTTCAAAAATTTTATGTCTTATGTGTACTTACATAAGATTTACAAGTTGTTATGAACCAATATGTTGTACCTCGAGATATTTATTCGCTTTCAACTGATAAGAAGAGTTCAGAGGAAGAATTACAGATTTTGTAGTGTACAATGTTCAGTACACAGCGGGGAATAAAGGACTGTAGGTCTAACTTGTTAAATGCATGTAAAAACGCTTTCACTGTCACATGTTTTTGTAATATATATATATATATATATATATATATATATATATATATATATATATATATATATAGAGAGAGAGAGAGAGAGAGAGAGAGAGAGAGAGAGAAATGGAAGTCACTACGTTTGTTACTTAACAACTCTTTAACCTAGGGTGACCAGACGTATTGATTTTTCGCAATACAATACTGTTTTTCAAAGAGCTGTCCTGCGTGTTGTGAAGACACCTAGAAAATCAAGATATGTCTTTCTTTTTTAAAATGTCCTGAGAGTTTACAGTTTTATTCAACTTGTAATGAGTATATTGAGCAGTGATTCACAACTTTCGCAGATATTAACATTTTGAACTGAATGAGACTTAATTCAGTAATTGAATGGGAATGTCCAGAACTGCTTGAAATTGTAAATAAAATAGTGTGTTTGTCTGTTTGTCTGCATGCGGCCTGGGGACCAGACGAGTGGATCGACAGTTATGAAACTTGGATCACGGGTATCTTGGTCCAGGCTCCAGACCGAAACGAAGTTTTATTATTATTATTATTATTATTATTATTATTATTATTATTATTATTATTATTATTATTATTATTATTTTCAAATTTCAAACCAGGGAGCTCTCAGGGGTGCGTTTACCGGGAAATGTAAAAATAGTAGAAAATGACCGATATTAGTGTCGAATTCATAGTTTTCGTAGTCGCTGAGATCAATGGTGAAACTCCGATCGCATTAACTTCCAAATTCATCCCATTCGGCTGCAAGCCGTGGGTCACCGAGGAGGGGGATACCGAGACATGTAAAAATAATTCGAAATGACCGATATTAGTGTCAAATCCATGGTTTTCGCGGACGCTGAGATCAATGGTGACACTTTCGTTAGCGATGACTCAAATTCAGCTACCATTGTATGTGGGTCGGGGATCCCCTGTGGGATGGGAGGTTACCGAGACATGTAAAAATAACCCAAAATGACCGATATTGGTGTCAAATCCATAGCTTTCGCGGTCGCTGAGATGAATGGTGGTACTCCCCACAGGCGTTGACTTCCAAATTCAGCCCCCATGCGAAGAATGAATATTTCAGCTAGTACATTAATAAATTGTCAGGAAAAGAAACAAACGATTCCTACCTGTTTGATAAGATTACAAATGTAAAAAGTGTAAGAAATGTTACTTCTAAAAAAATTAAAGAAAGCAACACTACTCAAATGAAGATAGTTTTAAGATAGAGTGAATTATTCAAACATTTTGAAGAAAACTCATTTCCTATTCCCAAGTATGTGATATTGTGAAGTATAGATATGCTTCCCTGCCACAAATGCTCCAACTGAGTGGGTATTTTGTATAATGAATAATTTGTGGACACGAGAAATCTCAGTTGAAAACTGAAACTGTTAAACACCTAATGATAACCAAATGTAACTATAATTTTACCTGCAGGTTACTGCATGCTATAAATTTAAACGAAAAATATATCACCAAACAATGTACTGACGTTTAGTGGCTAATATATATATGGGGAAACCGGGGTATTCGCGAACACTGGGGTAATGCCGAACACCCAAGTTTACGCCCAAGAAAGCTTGTTAGAAAACAGGCGATTTTGCTGCACACTAGCGGAGAGACCTGGAAACGTGTGGCATAAATTTGGTGGCAGTCAGTTGAATGGATCGCCAGGAAGAAGATGTTTTGTTGTTTTTGTCGATTCACTTATAACGGTAAGTTGGCTCTTATGTTATCTATATTGTTGCAGATAAGGCTATATATTCCCCTACATTTGAGTAATAGTTCTTTGTAATCTTACTAGCCTGTATGCAGTCAACAATTAGTTTCAACTTTAACAATAAAATGGGTTCTCATGGGAAAATGCCAGACAGAATGTTTGCCATGACCCCGGAGTGTTCGGGAGTGTCCCAAGGTATGAATGAAATAAATTATCAAAAAATATATATATATATATATATATATATATATATATATATATATATATATATATATATATATATATATATATATAGGATTTTTATTGAAAAGTAAGTAATAAGTTAATGAAATTGGTTTTGGGAAATAGGTCATGTCTTGGTAATAAGCGTTATTAGATTTGTTACTTAGAATAGCTTGCTATATTTATTATTTTAAGCCATTAGTAGCCTATTTCATTATTCTATAGTCAATAACCCCATTTTATATATCTGATCTTTCATCATAGGCTGAAATTTTTCTGTGTGTGATCCACAGAGTGTTCTACAAATTTACTTAGCCTAATAGCGTCCATTAGCAGTAAGCCAATTTTGTTCAGCCTATTAACCGCATTTGAACATTGAACTAATAAAGAACAGTCCTTGGAAGCAAACCATTAATGCGTATATCTGTGATTTCTACAATTCCAAATATTGTTTTCATTTCAATGAATATTTTACTTAATGTACCGTTATTTCTGAATTTGTTTCATAAGAGTGGATTTTGTTTAGCCTATTACATATTAGCTTCTATTTGCAATAGTTTCAAAGATGATGAGGTCTGGTAATGTTTCTCATTAACTTGAGTTGTGTTTGTAATCATAATTCTTATTAAAGATTTAAATACTAAATTAAGGCATAATTTGAATGTATTTTAATGCATTTCGCTTCTTTTCTAAAGGAAAGTTTACATAGTATGTTCGGAATTACCCCGAACATAGGTACTTTTTTAAAAAAAAAAAAAAACATTTCACTGATTTGTTGAAAAATGTTACTTTTGACCTTATACTACAGTTTAGGAAACAGGAAAAGCTCCAAGGTTTCTATACACAAGAAATCTTAGTTTTATCTCCAAAAACAAAAGAGCCATTTATGATCAAAGCTTAGGTGTTAGTGAATACCCCAGTCTTTCCTAATATTAATGAAAATAATTTGTTAACCTTTTTGGGAAAAAAAATTGCAGGTAATGGATAAAAACCGTTAAGTTGAACGGCAGTTTTACGTTTCATTAAAATTTTATGCTTCAATATACTTAAGTTTTTTTTTTTTTTTTTTCAATAAGGCGATTCCTTTGTTACGCGATAAATTGTTTTACAGTGTTTCATCAGTTTTGTTTTTGTCACTCATGAAAGTATTTGGAGTTGACTTGCATTAATTCAATACTATTGTTGAGTAGCTTTTTCAAAAAAAGAAAAAAAAAGAAAAAAAGAAAAAGAAAAGAAAAAAGAAAAATAACTTACAGTTAATGTTAAAAGAAATAAGATGATTCGTATTGCCCAGTGCCGACACAATAGACTATCATATACTATTATGTTGGTGTCCCACTTTTCGCTTGTCAGAATCTGGTCACCCTACTTTAACCACTAGACCGATCTTTATCAAATTTTTAACATAGATGAGGTTCGGGCCTGAGATGTTTTTTGTTATTTCACTTTGACGGTTCAACGTAGTAAAGGGAAGAGGAGAAGATATATATATATATATCTATATATATAAGAGAACGCACAAATCCTTTGTGAACTCATCACGCTAATACGACTGAACCAATTTCTTTCATTTTTGGGGGGTTATTATGATTTGGACCCTAGATGGTTTTTATCATATCACTTTAATTTTTAATTACCAGTGTCTTGAGATAATTGACCATTCAAGTGTCCATACGTACAAATCCTTTGTTATTAGTTCATCATAGGTAAAAATAAACGTATTTATATGCAACCCGCATGACCATGTGACTCGGCGGGTTAACATAAATGACAGGCGCTATAATTTTAACATTTACTGCAATTTGAAAGCGAAAAAGTAAAAATTATCTAAGTAACAAAGTTTATTGCGTTCCGGGGTGACCGCAGCGAAGCGGGGTGAACGCTGCTAGTATATATATATATATATATATATATATATATATATATATATATATATATATATATATATATATATATATATATATATATAAATTTAAAAAATAATAACTCTTGAACCACGAGACCGATTTCAATTAAATTTCTTACATAGTATAGATGAGGTTCGGGCCTGGGATGTTTTCTTATCATTTCACTTTGACGGTGCAACCTAGGGGAGGGGAAGGTAGAAGATATATAAAAATGATCGAAAATGACCTATGCTAGTGTCGAATCCATAGTTTTCGAGACCGTTGAGATGAACAGTGACACTTCCGATGTCGTTTAAATCCAAATTCAGTCCCGCAACTTGGGGGAAAGGTAGGGAAAAATACACAGCGGAAACTGACTGATAGCACAGTCGAATCTATAGTTTTAGGGTAGCTGAGACAAACAGTGACACTTCCGATGCCGTTTAAAACCAAATTCAGCCCCCCATTAGTACTTATATTCATAATGAAAAGTATTACCTCCGTACAAAGAACGGATATTCTGCTAGAATGAGATAAATATTTCATTCATATTGGAGGCAGTCATAAATGAACCAGATGGTTCTCAGCAGATTAACGGAAGATTCGCTCGAGTTGGTGAATACATGCACTAACTAGAGTGTATTTTAGCAAACAAAACAATATTTAAGGTCATTCCCTCGAAATCAACTAATTCAAATAGAACTTTATAAATGCATATCAAAAAGAATAAGCATATATAGAAAATAAACCATTCGCTTCTGTGTTTGTTTGGTTATTCAAACTTCAGCTTTTAGGCAGTTTAGTGCATTTTTTTTTTCTGTTTAAAGAAAGAAACGTGTATCAGGTAGTAAAGAATAGGAAGGCATGTGAAATGCATGGCAATAACATCTAATGTTTAAGATGAAAGTATTTGTTGATACTGTTCGATGGAATTACTGCAACAATATTTTAAACAAATACTCTTTCACTTACATCAAAGTAATCTCTAACACAGTAATATAAAATAGAAAGGACGCAAAACTTGTTTTATTATTGTTATTTTTGGGTGCAACTGCACTGCATAAAATAAATATTTGCGCTTCATGAAAAAGTACAAAAACACCAATATGGAAGATGTATGAAAACTGTTTATAGGTAATTCACTTTTATTTAGTTCAGTTTAATAGTCTTCTATATAGACAACACTACATGTAAGTAAATAAACCAAAACGTATTATGTTCATATTTGTATTGAATATATTTGGGCATGAAATTTTTATATATATGAGTCTTTTATAGGATGTTATCTACTTTTCCTTATAATTAACTCTTCTAGTTGTGTTCTAAAATATCTAGATGACGATTCCAAGAATCGTAAATCATTATATGTACTAACGAATATCAATATCGCCATCAAAACCAGAATTAAATATTAGTTCGTTCTTGTATTTTGATTTATTCGTATGGACGCTTGAATGTAAAGTGACTAAGTCAAAAAGTGGGGAAATGGACTAGTATCTTTATTTACTTCCATGCATGGGCACCTTTTTAAAAAATATTTTTTCTGAACAGTAATTTGTAAGATCATAAACTACTTACAAGTAACACTTCCGAAGTGTAACACTCCGATTTTGATAAAATTTGGCAAGTAGATACTACACATAAAATAACCGAATACGTGTTTTTCATTTTCTGCAGAAAAACGGTTTTAGGGGGCAAAAGCCCCCACACAAAATTTCGAAAGTTGACACCCGAAAGGCAAGAACAAGTGAAGCGAAGTGAATGAAATTATACACAGATATTGCAGACGTAAAATGAGGGAATACGGGTTTCGTATTTTCCTGGAAAAAACGGTTGGGTGTGGCACGGACCTCTCCAACCTTTGATCACGAAATATCAAAAGTTCTAGTAACAGTATGTCAGATGTGTGTAAAGGACATGAAGAATTGTAATGAAACTTTGTGTATGGATAATACGAAAAAAAATTAACGAAGGCGTTTTTTTATTTTCTGTGGAAAAATGGTTTTAGTAGGCAAAAGACCCCCAACCAAATTTTGAAAGTTGAGGCTGGAGAGGCCAGAGGAAGTGAATGAAATTTTGCATAGATATTGCAGACGTAAAATGAGGGAATACGGGTCTCGTATTTTCCTGGAAAATAAGGGTTGGGGGAGCACGTACCCTCCAAACCTTTGATCACGAAATATCAAAAGTGCTAGTAACAGTATGTCAGGTGTGTGTAAAGGACATGAAGAATTGCAACGAAACTTTGTGTATGGACAATAGGCAAAAAATAAATGAATACGGGTTTTTATTTTCTGCGGAAAAACGGTCTTAGGGGGCAAAAGTTCCCACCCAAAATTTTGAAATTTGACGCCCCAAAGGCAAGAAGAGTTGAACCGAAATGAATGAAATTGTGCACACATATTGTAGACATAAAATGAGGGAATACGGATTTCGTATTTTCCTGCAAAAAACGGTTGGGTGGCGCACGGACCCCTCCAAACCTTTGATCACGGAATATCAAAAGTGCTAGTGAGATGTGTGTGAAGGATATGAAGAACTGCAACGAAACTTTGTGTATGAACAATAGGCGAAAAATAAACGAATACTATTTTTCTAATTTTCTTGGGGAGGAAACGGCTTTTGGGAGGAAAAGCTTCCTCCAAAATATTGGAATTCGACCTCTAAAGGCAAGAAGTGGGCCGAAGTGAATGAAATGTGCACAAATATTGTAGAGGTAAGATGAGGGAATACGTGTTTCATATTTTCCCGAAAAGATAAAAACCGAGTGGTCCGAGGCGTTGAGTAGTGGAAGGAGTGGACCGAAGCGAATGAATTGTATGTAGATATTGGATATGTAAAATATGGCCTTTCGTGTTTCACAAGTGTCTCCATCTGATTTCTTCAAATTTGGCAGATCAACTACAAGCACAAACAGTATAGCGTATTTTATAGTATTTCAGGAGGCACCTTTAACCCTTACAATGTTTTTCCGCATAAACAAAAACAGGTATCGATTTATTTCCAGTTTGCTGTTGGTGTGCCAAATTTGAAGCAAAACGGAGAGAGACACTTGAGAAACACGAAAGCCCATATTTTACATAGGGTCTATATAATATCTACACACAATTTCATTTGCTTCGGTCCACTCCTTCCTGCGCTATACGGCAATATTTACTTTATTTTTCAGATGGGGCCTAGGCCCCAACACTGTTTTTTCGTACAAATTGAAACACGTTTTATTTATTGTTTTGCAAATTTTCCCTATACGAAGTTTCGTTGCAATTCCCCATATTCTTTAGAAACTTCTGACATATGCTTATTTGCACTTTTAATGTCTCGTAAGTAACGGTTTAGAAAGTATGTGCCTCACTCAACCGCTTTTTTCCAGGAAAATACGAAACCCAATTATTTCATTTAACGTCTACAATATCTGTGCAGAATGTCATTCAATTCGGGTAACTTCTTTTTGCCTTTTGGGACTCAAATTTCAAACTTTTGGGTGGGGTATTTTGCCCCCTGAAACCGTTTTTCCGCAGAAAATAAAAAAAATCCGTATTCGTTCATTTTTTGCGTATTGTCCCTACACAATGTGTCGTTCCAATCCTTCATATCCCTTAAGCAGTTCTGACGTACAGTTATTATTACTTTTGATATTTCACGATCAAGGTTTTGGATTGGTCTGTGTCTCGCCTAAACGGTTTTCTTTCTTCCAGGAAAATAAGAAACCCGTATTCCCTCATTGTATATCTACAATATCTGTGCTCAATTTCATTCACTTCGGTTCAGTTCCTCTGGCCTTTTGGACCTCAACTTTCAGAATTTTGGATGGAGGCTTTTGCCCCTCTCAAAAAAACAGTTTTCCGCAGAAAATAAAAAAAACGTATTGGTTTGTTTTTGCGTATTGTTCATACACAAAGTTTTGTTGCAATTCTTCATATGCTTTACACGCATCTGACATACTGTTACTAGCACTTTTGATATTTCGTGATGAAAGTTTTGGAGGGGTCCGTATCCAGCTAACATTTTCTTTTCTTTTTTCTTTTCTTTTCTTTTTTTTTTTTTTTTTTTTTTTAGGAAATTACGAAACACGTATTGCCTTATTTTATGTCTACAATATGTGTGTACAATTTCGTTGACTTCGGTTCTTTTTTTTTTTTCCTTTCGGGCGTCAACTTTCAAAATTTTGGGTGGGGGATATTGCCCCCCTAACACCGTTTTTCCGCATAAAATCAAAAAACACATATTCGTTTATTTCATGTGTAGTATCTACCTGCCAAACTTTATCAAAATCGGAGTGTTACACTTCGGAAGTGTTACTTGTTAGTTATGTTTTACTTGCCAATGTAACAAAAAGGAATTGTTTAGAAGATATTGAACTTCAAATTGATATACTTCTATTGGCCTACACTTTCGTACGCTGATATAGCTTCTACTGGACTACACGTTGGTATGCTGATATAACGTCTATTGGACTACACGTTCCTGTGAGATAGAATTTCTATTGGCCTACACGTTCGTATGCTGGTATAACTTCTATTGGCCTATTATTTCGATAGAAAACATTACAAAAATAGTGATGTGTGTAGAAGATGATTATCTATAAGCATATAGTATGATAAATAGTTTTAATTTTAAAGCTTTTTATCAAGTGCTTTGTTTTTATATTTAGAGAAAGCTACCTAGATAAGTTTCTAAAATTACAATTTATCCGAATATTATGTCTTTATACTTACGGAATTAGGGAGTGTGGATATCTTAATATCATATAATAAACACAACACCGTTCCTTTCACTTTACTCCTCTTTTCTTCACTTCTATGTCAAATATTAAAAGATCGCTGAAACTTGTGTTTAATTATTTCAAATGAAAGTCTAGATACGAAATTTCATGTCTCTAAACTTAAGAGGTTTCTGAGATATAGATATCTTCATATAATAATCGCACCCCCCCTCACACTTTATCCTTCCTTTTTATGTCAAATGTCGAAAAAACGCTTACACGTGTGTTTAATAATTTCAAATAAAAATTGTAGATACTAAATTTCATTATCTAACTGTAAAGAATTTTGAGGTATGAAAATATTGATATAATTGCAACATCCTTCTCTTTTCATCCTCTTTTTTCTTCCCTTCTATGTAGTTCAAATATCAAAACGAGTAATAAGACAAACGTTTAATTATTTTATATGGCAAGTCTAGATAAGAAATGTTATGTCCCTAACATAAAGGCCCAAAGGGGTATTCCCAGAGATGGTGAAAATTTAAAGAATTGTAAGATATGGACATCTTAACATAATAATTGCAACACCTGTTCCCCTCCATAAAATTTTCTAAGAATTCTTCCTTACGTAACAAATTTTAAGTTCTGTCCAAATTTTCAAGTTTCTAGATAGACTGTTTCGCGTATATGTTGATAAGTCAGTCAGGACTTCTTTATATTTACAAGTGATAGCTGATCAAGTATTTTAAACTTTCTTCCATTTACACAAAACCATAACAATACAGTGCTATTAAAACGTATTTTAGTTTAAATTTCGTAAACAATTAATTTTATAAATAGAAATATAGATTGAATGGTTTATGTTCAAGATCTACTTATGTCCTACAATAACTTTTCTTTTAAAAAATTATAATAATCAGCAAACCGGAAAACTTAAGTATAAAAAGATGTATTCTGGGATGAAAGTTCATTCATATATAGAAGACAAAACACGATCTGAAACCTAGCATGGGGAACTTAAGTTGCTCTCGATCACATTGTAATATTGTAATATGACTATTCGATCTCTGAGCTAATATATAAAGAATAATATAATCAATTTAATCAACCCGGCGCAGGGCGCGTGGTGAGGCAATCCCTCACTCCTTGCTTTCCCCATGTACTACTGCGCAATGGTTATGCGCACGTGTATATCCTTCTATGTATTCCAAGTTCACTACTTTGAGCTTCAATCTGCAACTACAGCTTGTTGATGAAGAATCGTTGTTTTTGTTAGCAGTGCATTGTTAGAAGCTTTACAATTCAGTGAGATTTTATCTCACCTTGCGCCCTGTTACGTTACTATTTCTGGCAGTGTTGAATACTACAAATGCATTGACTGTAGGTAAATATATTAAACTATGGATGACAAAACTGCACAAAAAGTGTTACAATGGATGGATGAGGTGGAAAGGGAGATGAATATAAGGGAAGACGCAGATGAAAGTGCAAGTGAAATAATGGACAGTTGCAGTGACAATGAAGGGGATAACGTTGAGCAAGTTGAACAAAGTAGTGAAAGTGAGTTTTCGGGAATAGAAACAGAACCCGATTTTGTAAATTCTGATCAAGTTGTGAGAGATAGATCTATATATACACAGCGAAAGATGGAGTTACAACGTAGAATGTTAACTCCAGAAACACGACACCTAAAACTAGGCATAGAAATCTCGTGAGACATTTACCAGGTGTCAGAGGACAAGCACGAAATGTAAAATCGCCAAAGGAATCATGGCATTTATTTTTCCCTGAAGACACTATAAAACAAATTGTGAAATATACGAATCTAAAATTAGCAGAAATTCGTATAGGAATAACACGTGAAAGAGATATTCGTAGCACTGATCATGAAGAAATGTTAGCTCTATTAGGTTTGCTGTATTTATCGCGTATGATGAAGAGTTCTCGTTTAAATCTGGAGGACTTATGGGCAACTGACGGAACAGCTCCAGAATTGTTTCGTTTGGTCATGTCTGAGAAACAGTTTCGTATGCTTCTACGCGCCCTGCGTTTTGATGACATCAACACCAGATAGCAGAGAAAAGAAGAAGACAATTTATCTCCAATAGGGCATTATTTGAAGAAATCGTATTGAAATGTATGACTACTGGACACCACATGAACATGTAACTATTGATGAAATGCTTGAATCTTTCATGGGAAGATGCTCTTTTCGATGTTACATGCCAAATAAACCGGCAAAATATGGCATTAAAATATATTCCTTAGTGGACGCACATGTCTACTACAATGAAAATGGAGATTTATCCAGGAACACAACAGCCGCGAGGACCATATGTTTAGGACAACAGTGCGCACACAGTTGTCAAACGTCTCATCGAACCCATTACAAAATCTGGCAGAAATGTGACAACAGACAATTCCTTTAGCGCTAGATCTTCTAAAGAATCACGACTTAACACTGGTTGGAACTCTAAGAAGTAACAAACCTCAGATTCTGGTTGAGTTCATGAGTACAAAGGGAAGACCGCCGTTTTCAAGCATGTTCGCTCATGGAGAAGATATGTTACTTTGTTCATATGTGTCAAACAGAAGAAAAAATGTGCTATTACTCTCCACAATGCATGAAGGAGAACACATTGATGAAGCAACATAGGAGCAGGCTAAACCGGAAATCATTACATTTTATAATATGACGAAGAATGGTGTAGACTGTGTGGATGGGCTGAAGAGTCTCTACACAGTTGCAAGCAAAACCAAAAGGTGGCCGTTACGTATCTTCTACACACTCCTTGATATTGGTGCTCTAAACAGCTACATCATATATAGATTTAACTGTGAAAATGCTGACGCAAGGAGACTCTATCAGAAAAAGTTAGCAAAGGAACTCTGCAAGCCATACCTCACCAGAAGAGCAACAATACCATGCTTGCCTACACTTTTGCGATCACAGATAAGAAGGATCCTGGATGACTCTCCAGCACCTGTGCACTCCGAGGCACCAGCAGGGAATAGTGATAAAAGGAAATGTGGCTTCTGTCCCAGGAAGAAAAATCGATACACCAAAACATGTTGTGCAGACTATCTTGTCCCAGTGTGCAAGGAGCACGCACCAGCTGTTCTCCGTTGCAGGTGCCAAGGGCGTGAACAACATGAAGACAGTGTGTGATAACTGCCACATTCCAAAAGCATTTTGCTTGGTTTGAATAAACTGTTTACCATTTTGTTCATTTGTTTGTTTCTTGTGATTCTGTAGCTTTACTGTATTATTCAGTGTTGGAAAATTATTGATTTTTTTATTGTGTAGTGATATCAATAAACAATGTAAAATACCCTGCATATATGACTAAAATATTCTAAAGTTGTAAATTTACAATAAAATTCACAATTAAATCTTAAACTGTGTTAACAAGAGGGATTTTTCATTACTTTCATAGGTGAGAGAAAATCTCACCACGCGCCCACTTGCGTTCCTAGTAACCACGCGCCCGGTGCCGGGTTAAGAAGAATACAGAAGGTTGTTCGCTGTATACGACCATTTTCGATTCGGTGCTGCTACCTGGCGCATCACGCTGGAACTATGGGTTTGCTGGTGGAAGCAATGTTGTGTCTGACCTCATAGATGCGTGAGTGTTACTAATGAGTGTTATCAAATGGCACCGAAAATCAACCGTACGTATTGTGAAACAGTGTCGGACAAATTGTTAATACTCGAGGTGACTTCTGCGAAAGCTATTGTGGTCCGTTACACATAACAGGCTCCCTTGCGGAACATTACCCACGAAAACCGCCAGAAGAAGGGCTGAAAGTGAAGTGACAGCCATAATGCTAAGGGAGGTCCGTCGATTGGCATGCCAAGAAAATTCTTCGGCGCAACGATTTGAAATCTTAAACGCATCCTTAATAGTTTATCGTTCCCTATTCATCCCTCTTTGCTCCAGCACCCTTTTAGAAACGAAAACACCCCCTGTGGGGCATTATCGTCCACGTTGAGAACCACTAATGTATAGTATCGAACGGATGTAAGTCGTCGCCATCTGTATAGATGTTTAGAGATTGTCTTAATTAATGAACTATGACTAGATGTTTGCCCTAGTTATCTACTGCATAAAATAGAAGTCAAAAGTTCGCTTTCGTTCAAGAGTTATAATGTGGAAAAACGGACGGACGTTCTAACATTATAATCTTATAAGGTCCACTTGATAATCCTAATAAATAATAATGAGTGTAATGAGATCTTTAAAGCTATATTACTACACGTACCCTAAGATATATTACCCACGTACATTAAGGTGGGTTAAAATTGTCCATACTTTTACTAGGATAAGAATTTTTATGGATGTTTCTTTAGTATCATGTCATAACTCATGTATTATGTCAAAAATAATATAAATTTTATTGTCTGTCATTCAATACTTTTAATCTCTAGAAAATAACAAACTTTTATAAAAAGTTTTAATGGTGGACATAAATTACCCTTCCTTGATGTAACGTGTTACCATAATGTGCATGAGGTTATTTCCCGTTAAAGTTGAAGATTCTTAGACTAGGCGTCGCTACGGGTACAACTGACGCAAAGCATTGTACACCTAAATGAAAAAAGATCAGTTGGTTTCAGAGTAATGATATTAAAAGTGGAATCATACGTACACCAAGGGGTTATGCGTAACACCGTACACCAAGGGAGGGTTATTAAATGTTCACTACATAAATCATCATTTTCTGAGAGAGAAAATAATGATTTATTGGTGGACATTTACACTCCCATGGTTTGCAGTGTTACAGTGTTAAAAATGGTTTGTTAAATTCGAGAAAACTTTTCTTATATTTGAGAACATCCGTTTCTTACCTGTGCTCCGAGTAATACATTCTCAAAAGTGAGATTTTGATTTTCTCAAATCATTTTGAGAAATAATGACTCAAATGAGAGGAATTATGTCTCATTTCTGAGGGTGCAAATGCTTTCTCAAATTTAAGAAGATTTTTTTTTTTTTTAATTGAGAAAGTAACATTCGAGGAAATCAGACTTATAGCCCCAATTTTGAGAAACACGTTTTTTACGCAAAAGGGAGAAACTGTGCACAGAAACGTGGTTCTCAAATACGAGAAGGAGAAGGGAAAGGTCATAAACTAAATATAAAAACGCAAAAAAAAAAAAAAGAAAATCAACCTATTAATACATACAGAATTTATATTAAACAAACATCTACAGTTATATTATTTAAAATATAAGACATTTAAACCTTCATTTCGACGCAAGAAAATACCAAGAAGACTTGCGTTTTAAGTGCGTTACTTATTCGCACAGCATCAGACAGTTGAACATTTTTCTTTTTATCATTGTCCACTTTCTCAGGACTTTTCTTTTTCAGTGACGTGGGTTTACTCAAGATTCTTCGGTTTCCTCCAAAATGATACCAACTTCTTGATAATTAAGATTCAAAAATTATCGTGTACTTCAGCCTAACGGCAATAATTTCTGCTGGAGTGTAACGTCCCACGTTTATGCTACGAAGCTTAGGGAGACGTTATGATGATAATGAGGATGGTGTAATGAAGAAAGTGAGGGAATCCCGAGAAAACACATATGGTATTTACTCACACAGCCCACTTGGCGGAGCTGGAATCAAACCAGGGACACCATGCATCGGAGGGGAGTTCTACCACTGAGTCATCGCGGTCCAATATGCCTACTTATCCGCCATAAATAAGTTGCCTACTTGAGAATACAGTCTGCATGGGTTTTCCAGGATTCTCCAGTTCCCTCCCACAAGAGACGTAAGCAGGAATTTATTTCGTAGGGGTTCAAGTTCAATACGAGGACAAATTGTATTAAAATTTGTAAAATTACTCCTAAAATTAGATAAAATTTACATAAAAGTAGCGATTTCGGGAAAGGTCCGGAGACCCAGGACTCATCCCCTACCTTCCACCAGGGCTACGGCAGGGGCTTGCGACAGCTTCTGCGCCTCATAAATATGCTGAAACTCCATTGCTAAGAACGCAATTCAGATTGGAAACAAAAGCACAAACCCACATTCATTCATGTAAAAATTGTCAAGAAACGTATGTCCACATTTTCATTACACCAGTATTATCCATCTCTATCACTGTCTCCCTTAGCCTTGGAGCACAATCTTCGGACGTTAAATTAAAAAAAATATATATATAATGAAACGAAATCTTGGACTTTTACATCCCACAGTTGTGTCGCGAAGGCTAAAGGAGACGATGGTGATGAGAATGAAAGAGATAGTGGAATGAAGAAAGTGGGAAGAAGTGGGAGAACCCCGAGAAAACCAACACACACTGTGTTTATCCCCCACAAAGCCCACTTGCCGCGAGCTGGGATCGAACCAAGGGCCTCATGCATCAGAGGTGAACACTTTACCACTGAGCTTCCGCAGCCCCTACGTTAAATTAAGAGCAAATGCGTATGCAACAAATAATCTGCAAAGTTCTGTCATTAAAACAATTACTGGTGATGAAAAAGGAGGCGCCAATCTTTGCTATGTGATCAGTACAAAATAACTCTGCATTACAACTCCATAATTAAAAAAAAAGCACTTCTTTTATCTTTGTACCTAACTACACAGATGACTTATGTGTTCTTTGTTTCCGTACATAAGCTATTTTGCACCGTATAACAAATGACAGAGGGTATAAAACATTGACATGCCTCCCCATTCTATTGTAATATAGAAAAACAACATGCCTTACGGTGCTCTAACCCGCCTTGACTTGTTATTCCTGCACTCGTTATTATGTGAATTGAGTATTGAGCTTTGGTACATTAAGGAGCCAACTTGACTACTATAGCTTATAAAACCTATACGAAGGGGAGCCAGCATTCTACACCCTAATGAATGTATTACAGTATTTTTAAATTTATGGTAGTATGTTTACAATTCACCCAAACTTACAATTCGAAAGCTGATATATATGCTGGTCCTCGCCGCTGTCCCATGATGTGTATCCATACGCCACCTCAGCCGCATCACCGTACTGCGCAGGGGTGCCCACAAGGGGGGGGGCTATGACGCAAACTGCGTCATTGAAATATTTGGGGGGGTTAAAAATCTATATAAATATGTTTGAGGGGGTGTAAAAATTAATCGAAAAGATTTTTTTTCATGGAAGAACACCTACGGATAGACAATTGAGGGGGGGGGCACCACTGGTACTGCGTACTCATATTCTTTCGCAATCTTACTGGAATCCTTCATCTCGTTTACTGTATAGTAGTTAAGCCCTAGTAATACTACTCCCTAGTAAAACATAGTAATGTTACTTCGGTAAGATTGTTACCGTTACTTTTTAATCATCTATGATATTGCAAATCACGCACTATTTCATTCTCATTTTTAAGAAATGACAAAATCTCATAAATGGAAAGCTGAAAATTTGCCTTGAGCTCACAAATAACAACAGGTTTGAAAATGATGAGATATTTTTCCTCAAATATGAGTAAAAATTACCTATTTTGTTTTGAACACGCATTTTTCTCATTTCTGAACAAGGAAATTTTTAAGGGTGTACTTGTAACGTGTTGGTGTACGTAGAGTTAGTTTAATTGAAGGTATTGGAAACTGCAAAGGTGAGTCATCTAAACATAATATTAAAATTATTATGTAACAAAAACAATACTGTACTTCGTTAACATTCGAGATACACGCCTCTAACCGATTGAAATGTTGCGAACTTGCTCTAAATTCTGATTACTTAATACAAATAACATTTTAAGTTCAACACTCGGATAACAAATGCCTAAATATTTAGTACTAATTACTTTCGTCTGTAACAAACGAACAGAAGAAATTAGGTCTCTTCTTGCATAAAACCCAGTTATTTAACGTTCATCAGCACTAATTAGAATTACATACAAATAAGCTTATTCAAATGAGCCAGTTTCTGACCACAGCCTGAAACGAAAGTGTAAGTAAGTTTGCTCTAACTGTAATGCAAAGCATTGCACTAATTAGATGTTCTTTTAAAACATACTTATTGAAACAAAAGCAATTTGTTCATTTGAAAAGGGGTTATAAAATTGGTATACATTTTATATCTATTTTTATTATAAGAAAATATGTTAATCACGGTATTTTCACAAAATTTTACGAAACTATCGTAGGATAACTCTTTAACATTCTAGTTCACGCAGTGCTTGTTTTAGCGGGTACCGCGTACAAGATATATGAACCACTTAACCATCATAAAAAGGTCATTTCAGCAAATAGTTAATTCGTTCAACCTCTCGTCATGTGAGTTCATACTAGATAACATCCTATCACACTTCGTTTCACCCAGCTCTTTTCATTGAACTCTTTTTCCCAACATCATCTACTTACATTTTTCCTCTCTTACAATGCGCCACTTTAAACCATACAAAACAGCAAATATGTGACAAACTCAAAACTTCATTTCTCTCTCTCTCTCTCTCTCTCTTTTTCTTTTTTAATTAAAAGGAATAATCCCAGCTCAACTGAAGGAAACAATTATTAGAAGCTGGCTATAAGTCTTTTTCTTTGATTTTCATTTCGCAATCCATTCTATTGTGCGCAATATTTAGCTTACGCCCAATATCAAATGTTGTTAGAAAAGTTTTAAGGCTAACTATGGAAGGAGAAGCTGCGAGTTCAAGTGTACAACCTGAGACTTTTCAACATAGTATCTTGACAATCCGAAGCACTTCTTCCATTGATGAACAACTGGGTTTATGCCCCTAATGGATGGGAATAGGTGTTTTAGATACAGATGAAAGTCCAAAAATGACAAATTGGATGAATAAGATGGATGGGAGACTAATTTGAATCCGCAAACGTGAATTTTTGCCTTAGGAATGAGAACGACCTATTGTGCCAAGGGCATTGCCCTGACGAAAAACAACTTTCGTCAGTTTCCCTTTATCTCTTTGTCGAATATCATCAAACAGTTTCTGTAAGAGGCTGGCATAATAATTTCCAGTTACTGTTTGCACCTTTGAAAGATGATATAACATCACCACCTCATTCGAATCCCTTAAAAATAGTAGTCATCACCTTTCTTGCTAAGGGTACTGACTTGGCAGTCTTTGAAGATGGGGATAATAAATCAAGTCAGAAAGAAATCTGGACTCGCCTGGAAAAGCTAAAGATTATCCTTTGAAATGTGCCTTGTCATCTTATGGTCAGGGGTTAATAGTTTCGATAACTTCGCCGAAAGTTTTTCATTCCCAAGTGGCACTTAATAATTCTATCAACGCTTGCAGTTGATAAGCGGCGTCAGAGTTTCCTCGAGTCTAAACATATATCGGGGTATTGAAGTTTCCACCACGTAGGGAAAAGGACTTCATTTTGGTCCGTGCTCCTTCGATTTGTCGCAGATAATCGCAAAGAAACCAACACGAACTATCGCCAGTCATGTGCATGCCGTTATTATATATATTCTGACGAATTGTTCCTAAAGTGAGCTCTGGGGGTCAAAAGTAACCTCTGCCTCTACATCATAAAGTGAAACATCTTGAAATGAGTGCGTTGAATGAATTTAGATGGTAACTGTCGATTTAGATGGCCGATCATTAGAAAGTGAATATGGGGGAACAATGAATTAAAGTAAATAGACGCGCGTCATTTTGTTATAATTACATGGCTAACGCATATTATCTGATCTCAAACGGTTATCATCGAATATACCCAATTAAAGGAGCACTCTGATTGACCAAATTAGAAAGATCTTAACGTTTTACCTCTCCACAAGCGAGGTTTTTCATCGCTTTTGTGGTGAACACGCGCCTAGTAATCATAAGATTGGTGGTTCGCGACCACCCCGGGGTACTTTTTTGGTACTTTCTTTTAGTATTTTCTAGACTCACATAAATGTGAACACATATAGGCGATTTAACATATTTTGGGAGAGTAATGTTGTGGGTCATTGGTGTTTCGTCGCGTCTCTGCCGCTGGTGGTATAATTATCAAAACGGAAGTGGGGCCACCACGGATCGTCGCTGCGGGGCAGCCAATTTTAGGCGAGATGTCGCTAGTTGCTCATCGGTGGTCCACCGACACTTACGGCATGGGGTAGCTTATGATGAATCATGTCCTGACAAAACTCTTGAGTTCTTATTTCTCTTCAACTGTCTCCATTACTTCATTTCTTCATCATTTACTTCTATTTATCATCCAATTTCTTTATTCTACTCACAAATATAGATTTAAAAAGGCAGATTTCATTTCGCTAAATTATTCGTTGGTATCAACAATAATCATTACGTATGTACAATAATCATCTCGTAAATGTTATGACATATTATCTAACGTTTGACTAAGAAAAACTACTTTCTAGGACTTGTTAGTATAAATAATTTAATAACATGCTTAGCTTGACGTGATTCTACAAATTTACTGAACCTTACTTGAAAAGCAACTCATAAGATTTAACGAATATTGGTGAACCCAACAGTAAGAATTTTGAATTAGAGAAAGACCACGAAATACGAGGGTCATTGCAAAACTCATGGCAACTATTTTTTCTCGAAAATGGTAACGAATTATTTATTTATTTATTTATTTATTAAATATGCAGATAGAAGATTGGTTCATATGCAAACATTACATGTAGGGAGATGGATGAACAGACAGCACCATAAAGATATAGCACGAGAAAAAAGGCGAAAATTTTTTTATCGTTTCAAAAGTGTTTTAATGTCAATTACAACAATACAGAATAGTACATTACAAACTACGTGCATTCCATGGCATCAGGAGTCTCCCCAAGAATCTACAAGATGACAGGAATTCTAAGATGTCACAGGTACGTCTTCCTGCTCTGTACTATTGCGTACTGATGCAACTGAGAGTAAAACACGTTTGAAACGAAAAAAAAATTGTCTTTATTTCTTGTACTATATCTTGATGACGGTGTGTGTATTCATCCATCTCCCTACATGTAATGCTTACATATGAACTAACCTTTCATTTGCATATTTTAGCATTTTTTATTCATTACCATTTTTGAGAAAAAAAAATAGTTGCCATGACCCTCGCATGAACGATGTGGCGTGAATTTTATGGTAACAGTAACTATTTATAAAAGCTCTGTTCTGTCTAAATGATTGTTCTCGAATTTAGTTGAAAAAAAAAACTACATTCGATTTCCAGTAAAAGTACCTGTAAATAATTTTTACTCCACGTTAAATTGATTACCTACGATGTTCTGCAAGGGAACATGCAATATCATATGGGTACAAAGTACTAAAATTTCTCAAAGTTGAGGAATGATTTATACATAAATCTATCTATACAATACTATCATTCTCATCAGAAGTAAGAATCTAAGAGAAAGAAGAGCTGCTGATCAACTTTATCATCATTAGACCACTTGAACTACAAAGAACAGGAAAATAAAGAACATGCGTCCTCTATTACAGAGTCTCAAAGTATGGCAAGACTATCAGTGTTCGATGTTACCCCTATGTATTAACAAAATGTTTTTAGTGTTTGTATTGGAATATTATTCAGAACCAGGACTCGAAAACTTCTTATTGCTAATCTACGGCCAAAACATGTAGAAAAATGTATCAACTTATATTTATATAATTATAACACTTAGTTTGCAAAGTTGTCGCCTAGGGTAGAAGAAGAACTTTGGTTACATCTATACTTGAATTGTAAATGTAGGTTCAAAAATATTTATAAAATTGGGTTACATGTTCGATGGAAAGATGGGAGAAGTAACTTGAATAATACAATTGTAAAATTGATATAAATATGTTTGTGTAACTTGAAATACATAGCATAGAGATTACTATGGTAGTATTGTTTGTAAGACAGAAAGGAAAGGTAAAGATTGTGGAAAAGTATCTCATAAAAATAATTTGTTCAAAATTCTCCTGTTTTTCATATTTGGAAACATGGTAACCCTAGATGAAGGTCGAATGGTCATATTTGAGTTAAGTTGATTTTGAGTTTAACATCCCGTTCAACAGCGAGGTTATATGAGACGTGGACCTACTGGTTAACGTGGAATCCGAACCACATGAGCTCCCGCCAGGAATCGAACCCGGGTCTCACACGCCAAAGGCACGTACGTTGACCGCTTAGCCACGAAGGAGCTCTGGTCATGTTTGTGTTTGCTCAAACATACATAGAACTAGCAGAATACCCGTTCTTCGCATGGGGAGAATACGTTTCAATTTGGACATAAAGGATTGAATTTGGATTTAAACGACATTGGAAGTGTCACTGTTCATCTCAGCGACCCCAGAAACTATGGATTCGACACTAATATCCCTCTCCTTCTTCCCCTCCAGTTGCAGGGCTGAATTTTGACTTAAATGGCATCGGAAGTATCATTGTTCGTCTCAGTAACTCCGAAAACTACGATTTTGACACTAATATCGACCATTTTGATCATTTTTAAATATTTCCCCTCCCCTAAGTTGCACCGTCAAAGTAAAATGATAAAAATCCATCCCAGGTCTGAACCTTATCTATGTTCAAAGTTTGATCGAGATTGGTTAGGTGGTTCAGCAGTCATGAAGTCACAAACATAGTCACTTTCATTTTTGTTCATAAATATGTCAGTTGTCGTGCAAGATTTAATTTTCATTCACTGTGTGAATATGCTCGAAAAATGGATCGCTTTCGTAGTGCAGAAGTAGCAGTAGTATAGAACAGATTCAAAGCGAGCATTTCTTTAGTTTTCGATTAACTTGTCCTTCCTTTTCTTTTTCTAGTTTCTCCAAATGCATTCGTCAGCCGAATGATCAACGCCAAACTCACATGTCTCTTTTCACAGATCTGCTTCCGGTATCAGCTTCAATTCATAGTGTCCAACAACGAATGATGTTAATGATATTTCTTACGCTCCAAGCATAAGTCATAAGGACAGAATTTTCGAAATCAATCTTCTATTGTGTATTCGTTCACATTGCCTTAATTTAACCCTCACTTCCATTAGTTTTTTTTTTAAATAAGTTCGACTGTATTTAAATAGCTACACTGAAGATGAGTTTGCGAAAATCGTGTTTTGACTTCCTTTCCTATCCACTCAGGGACGAAAATGGACAAAGGCATATATATGCCTTTGTCCACTTTCGTCCCTGAGTGGATAGGAAAGGAAGTCAAAACACGATTTTCGCAAACTCATCTTCAGTGTAGCTATTTAAATACAGTCGAACTTAATTTTAAAAAAAAAAACTAATGAAAGTGAGGGTTAAATTGTATATATATATATATATATATATATATATATATATATATATATATATATATATATATATATATATATATATATATATATATATATATATTTCCAGCGACGTATGTGCTAGACAGAAGCTTTTGGATTATATTAACAACACATGCAGCCACTGGTACGTGTCAAAGTAAAAGTATCTGAACTCCTACATTCATTTTACGCAACCCAAGCAAATGGGACAGGAGATATCCTGCATTCCATCAAAATATTATATGTTTGGAAGCCTCCAGAAAAATGGCCATTTCTTTTGCGCAGCACGAGTCATTCTGAATTTAGATACTTACCGCCACTGGTCCTATTAGTAAATGAATCCACAAAGACTACTGTTTGCACTATTTCCAAAAGTCAAGTACAGTAGGCTATCGAACTATTCCGGCATCCGAACTATTGGCCTAGTTTAAAGAAGTAAAAGAGAGAAACTTCGAAATAAAATTAGGAATATTTTTTAAAAGATCTACTAGACTTATAACGCTTTCATAAAAACGCAACTTTATTAAGGAGCAGCAGTAATCTATCAAGATCATTTTTCAAAAACTAAAAACTATACGTTTCGACTCGTTTAGACTTATGTTTTCACATGTGTATGCTCATTTATCAACGTTAATATTTTGTTTATTTTAAAATTGTATGTATGTACGGTGTGCATCATGTTTTCTCAACATGTGGTACGCGGGCCGCTGCTGGATGGTACTTATGACTTATGGTAGGATGCCAGTGGAAAAGCCGAGAAACCCTGGTTTATATTATTTAATGTTTCTTGCAATTAAATTAGACATCATTAAATTTATCTTAAATTGTGTACAATATTTTTATTCTTGGGCTTCCTTCTTCTGTAATCTTTTAAACGTACAGTACAATGCATAACAAATATTTATAAAATACTAGTGTGCACTACGAAGTCAGAAAATATTAATAAGAGCGAGATCTGATATAACAAGTGTGTTTTTAAAGATATGAGTGGGGCAAGAAGTGAGTAATTACAGTACTCCAGCCTTTTTTGTTATCCAGCATGTCCTTCCACCATATTAGATCAGTCGAGAGGTTACTGTGTATACGAGGAGCAGTCAAAAAGTTCCCGGTATGTTGATGCAGTTTCGGTATGAGTGATCCAATCATAAAGAATCTTTTATAGTACAGGTTATCTAATTATGAATTTGACAAGTGTAAACAGGTCATAGCAGGCAGTGCATGAGTAGTGTAGCTGAACGGAAGAGCGTGTGGTGATCAGTTAGAGCAATGTCACAGTTCAAGGAACACATAAAAACATCAAATTCATGTCCAAAATGGAGAAATGTGCTTCGATAGCCATAAAAGCAGCTTACGTTGAGTGCTTTAAGGAAACAGCACCGGTACCCGTTTCGTAACTGTAGAAGAGATCAAAACCGACGCAAAGGCTCAACTTCGGAAGATACCAAAACAGGACTTTCGTCGGTGTTTCCAGTAACGTCAGGAGCGGTAGAGCAAGCGCGTGTATTCCAAAGGTGCTTACTTTGAAGGCGATTAATTAAATAAATGTGCATTTATATTATGACAATAGAAAGCTATAACAAAATTCCGGGAACTTTTGACTGCTCCTCGTACATTTACGGGACTACACGAAACGAAACGAGAAAGAACGCTTCGAGACCCGAGACAAGACGAAACTTATAAAAAATTACGAGAAAAATAGGAAAGCCTTATTTCCCGTCTCATCTCACCTCATCGGCAACATCATTACAAACGATTTCCGAACGTTTCGGACAGTCTCCTTCGAGATGCCAAAATGGCCAACACAGTGTCACTTCACCTTATTAATCGTGATCAAAAATTAGTCATACAGTTGTTTAGTTGTATAAAATGACAGAGAATTCCTATTTAATAGTCTAAAGTTTCACTGCACTTGAATTGCCGATCTTGGTTTTATTACCAGTAACGACTTATATTTCCTTACCTTGAGTCGCGATTTTAAACCACACTAACACACCACGACGGATCGGATTACTTATTAAATCACACCACACTATATTGCACTGCAACAAACTACTTGAGTCTGCTTTCGTTCTCCCCGGAGTCACAGCTGCGTAACATGCAAAATATAAGAAGTTTTAAATATTGGGTGCCTCATGTTGGGCACACTATACTCAGGGGTAAAAGTGGATCTGAAAAGGTAAGGGGACGGTAGGTAGCGGCATGACGTCAAGTCGTCCCCCCTGCCTATCTTTGCCCATTGTATCTTTTTAGAAACTGGGGGGACACCGTACATGTTTTGAAGGTAAGGGGACAGTGTCCACCCGCAATCCCCTGCACTTTTACCCCTGACTATACTATATAAGAGAAACGAAAGTAGAAAATACATATGCTAGAAATAAAGTTAACTATAGGCCTGGAGGGTATACAAAGGGCTGAACTATTGTTCTGACATCATCATAGTACGAAAGTAGTTCACATTGTTTGTTCAACTTATGATGATCTCTCTGTGAATTCTCTGCTTTTGTACTATTTACTGAGATTTCTCATTACACAAAATTTGGAAAGATATAAAATATACAAGCCCATTCTTCATTCGCACTAGATTCAAGAGTAAAATTTAAATCTCAACTGAGAATTAAACCCTGTATCTTGAACTAAAAGTTCGTACGATGTTAAACTAAAAAAATTCGTTCATTTTCGAACCAACAGTAATTGTTACTAACTATACAATTATGTTGAGGTCCCATCTTAACTTTACTTCTATTTCTCACATGCCCTGCAGGCGAAAGGAGACGATTATAACCCTAGCCTCCGCCTTCATGGTCTTGGTTGTACTATTTTTATATTGAATACGTGAAGTGAAATAAATGATTTTAAATTTCCTAACTTTATTCTTACAATTTTGCGAGAAACTATACTTCATGCATTTCGATATGGAACTTAACTTGCCGTCTATACTAGTATGTTTTAAATACAGAATTTCACATAAAATTGATAGTACCTCCTTCGTAATCTTACGCGATTTATAAAATGACATACGTTCAACATTTTCGAAGAATTAGATAAATAAACAGAATGTAATATACTATTTATGTATATACGTTTGAATATTATTATATAGCAATGGTCTCTATATAAATAGATACTTTATTCGTATAACGAGTTGAACTGGAGGCACATCCTTTGTTACCTCTGATTTCAATGAAACTCAGATTATTCAAAAAATTATCTTTATTTTCTATACGAGATTTATTCAGAAAGTATCAGTTTTTCTCTCCCTCTCTTTTTTCTTTTTCTTTTTTTTTTTTGGCATATGAAGAACAAAAGCAGTTAGTTGATGGCAGACTGCTGATAAATGAGGAAATATAAGTGAGCGGTGTCGTAATTTCGTTTTTAACAAAATGGCCGAACCACTTGAAGAACGTTACTGTATTACATTTTGTATCGAGCTCGAGGAATTCTAAGTTGAAACTATCCGCAGGATTAAACAGGCGTTCGTAGATTGTGTCATTAGCATCTCAAAGGTTAAGTGTGAACAACAGTTTCAAACTTTCTTGGTCAAATACAGCATTTCCATGGTTCATCAGATTCCCTACTTTCTCGGCATGGTTCATTGTGATTTCTGGCTTTTCTACAGTCTGAAAATGTTCCTGAAGGGGACTAGATTTCAGTCTAGAGAAGACATCGTGCAAAATGCGAAAGACCAGCTGCGCAAAATTCGAAAACAACGTTCCAGCGCTGTGAAAGAGTCCTGTTACCATCTGTGGAAGAGTCGTTGGGAAAAGTATGTGGCATCACAAGGGGACTACTTTGAAGGAGAATAATGTAAGATTGTGGTGTCCGAATACATATTTTTATGAATAAAAGTCGGATACTTTATGAACAAACCTCGTATTTTCATTTTAAGTGACGCTAGTAATGTAAGCCTTAATAATGGGCTTGGCAGGGTATACTGAAAAATCTCCTCGTCTTAGCAACGCTACTGAAGATTAGTACTGCGGCTCGTGTTATGGTTTTCACCAGATGGGCCAAACCTTCCACCAAAGCTCCAAGTTTGAACAGCAGAAATATTTTGAAAACTGTCTGGTAAAGAATCCGATTCCTTCTTTTGCTATGCCACTGTTCCCGAGTAAAACTGGATAATTTTAAATCAAAATTTATTAGTATTAACCTTTCGTCTACCGGCGTGATTAGTACACATGAATTCTGTAATATCGGGTTCGTTCTTTGTCGGGGTACTTGGAGTTCGCACTTCAAATTAAATTATGTGCCTATTTCTATTTTACCTAGATGGAGAAAAATCATAAATTAAAATTCATCTCATAAATATTATTGAACACATCTTTAAAGAATAATTACAATGAGGATGAAAAAAAGTAGCGTCAACAAGTTTCTAACATCAAAATATTCTTGTACCCAAAATTTTACTTTAAACAAATCTGCCAAGACATCATAACGTATGATAAGTGACTCATGAAATATATGGATTAACATTTTACATACGAAGATTTAAGACTGAGAGAAAAAGAAAGAAAGATCTATTTACATTCACAAACTATAAATTTTATTTTGAGCACTACTACTACTGAATGTGTATCGTGTTTGTATCTTATGGGTATGTATTTATGCATAGAAGCCCACACATTTTACACACGGAGATCGCAACTCCTTAGAATGTAGCGAACAAGAGAGTAGTGGACAGGTTGCTACGCATAATAAACCAGCCAAACGAGTGACAACATGTAGTGGTTAACACACTGGAGATATCTGCAATATGAGATAATCCTAACCTTTAAAACAAAAGTGAAATTGATTATTATCGTAGTCAGCAAGAAATAGCCGTTCAGCTAAAATGATCCACCAATACGTAAACAAACAAAGAAGAAAATAAAACTTTTATCTAGGAGTGGTAGTAATGTGTACAGCAATGCTAAATGAAAAAAACAGTAGGTGTCCATATCAGCATGTAAGAGGGAGGTATCTGCTACTGTAGTATGTGTTTATGTATGCTGTTGAAAAGAGCACTGCGTGTGGTGAGAAACATTTATGCATTATGTATTTTGAAATTAAAAATGGGAAGCTTCTGGTCTCTTAAATTACAAGAACCATAGCTACACTTTTGGAGCCTTCGGTTTTAAAATTTACCATCACTCACACTACATATGAATACTAGTTATATACACATTTATAATTTAACGTACACGCAACTACCTGCTTCAAGCATGTTATCTACTATCTGTACTTGCTTTTAAATTTGTTGCTCAGTGGCACCAGTTAACGCGCCTTTCCATTTTCATTTGTCATTTCTATTTTTAGCGTATATGTAAAGCTACCAGACATCCTGAATTGCAGAGACGTCTCTTCTTACCGTAATCGGTTTGATCAATTTTCCACTTCCTAGGTTTTACTTCAGCAATGAACTACCATCACACTGATAAATTTATTTTTGACACGTTGTGCTTAAAGATTCAATCTTACATTATTTTCAGAACTTAAAAATATAACAAGTATTTAAGATTGATCACAATTAAATTTCAACTATAAACCAAGAACTTATAGGCAAGGTTTTTGGTTGTCACTATAGAGAAAAGGTTTCCAACCAAGTTACACAATGTACATTGATTAGTTACAAATCATCAGAAGGCCCTTTCTAAACTTAAATTCCGTTTCAAGTAGTTTTCCTGGAGCAGGAATTTTTGTTTCGCCGAACGGGGTTTACTGTATAGGCATGCAGTAATTTCGTAGCTCCACGCATTCAGCGAAACAGACAAGAATCATTGGTGGAAACATGAAATTTGGACAAAACAATCCTTTCTTCACGTAAACAAGGAATAAAGAGGAAATTCGGGAAACACGCATCCCAAGTTTCTAAAGAGGGATTTAATTTTTTGCCAAGAATATTGAAATTCTGAAGTTAGAGAGACAAAACTCATCAACAAGAAACTCTTCAATACAAATAATGAAACATATATTATTTGAGCCTTTGTTAAATTTCTGCTCCGATGGGAGAAAATTTCTAAAATATTCAAATTGCTCTTTGTTTAAACAGAAAGAGACGAATGTGATGATTCGGTAATGTTTGATATCTGGAATTCGGTATATAGACTATTAATTACAAATAAGGGAACATGTATTTCAGCGTCTCCGAGATTTTCTCTCCTAAGAGATTTTAGACTTTCAAATTGTGCTATACCTAGGCGGAAGTCTTATAGAACGGCTTTGTCCGTCCGTTTGTCGACAGATGTGAAAGTAAAAACGGTAAGAAAAGTCGAGAAGTATTTCTTCACAATCGATTCAACGTCCCAATGCTAGGTTCCATCTTCTCCGTTAACTCTCTATTCAAACCGGAAGTGGTTAAAACTAGCCACAGAATGAAATTTTTATCGCCATAGATCGAAACCTGTAACATTATAGTAAGAACTTTCTTTTAAAAACAATTCAGTGTCTCAAGACAACATAACATGACTATCCAGAACACTCTTCCAAAACAGGAAGTGATTAAAATTTACTATTACTTCCGGTTTTTAAGTTTATCGCTATAGAAAATAAACGGTCATAGATAGCGAGAAGCACTTTCTGTGACGATTCAGCGTTTTAAGAAAACATATCATGCCATCCACAACTCTCTTTCAAAAAATGAAAGTGGTTCAAAGTTACTATTACTACCGATGTCCATACAGGAAAAATGGTACATGTCATCAAGATGTGTTTTCTTTGTAAGCAACTCAGCGTCCCGAACATAGGTTTCATCTCCTCTGGTGAAGTTTAATTCAAATCAGAAGTGCTTAAAATTAACCATTTCAGGTTTCAACGTTTATCGGCACATAACAAAGACTGTAATTTATAACGAGAATTGTTATGTGCAAACGATTAAGCGTCTCAACACAAATTATCAATACTATCCATAATATCCTACTAAAACCCCGGATGTGGTTCAAATTTACTATTATTTCAGGTTTCAATACCGATTTCCGTAGAGCAAAAACATTTAAAAGTATCAATAAGAGTACTTTTTTGTATTGATTGAGTATTCAAGAGTGGATGCTATTTCCCCCTTAGCCATCTATTCAAACCGGAAGTGGTTGAAATAAACGATTTTTGGCTCCAACTATTATCCGCATAGAACTAAAACACTAAGATATAGTCAGTAATTGCTTTTTGATATGGATTCAGCGTCCAATCTTATTACTATATTGCAACCACTTCCTTATAATGCACTTCTTCAAGTTCGAGTATTGAATTCGCATAGTTTGGAAGTTTTAATTTCACACAGTGAAGCGATACTCACTTGTTAATAATATTAAAAATTTATCCTTATTTATTCATGAAGTGCCGAATATGGGGATTAGCTTAAGATGGAGATGTGAAATTCGGTTTATAAACTCTTAACTAAAAATATACATAAGAGAATACATGTTTCAGCATTTGCGAAAATTCTGCTTTTAAGGGAAAAAAGTGGGTAATTTCTATTTTATGTAAATTTCCCTTTCGTTACTCAGAAAGTACCGAATTTGCTTAAGTTGGAGGTGTGATATTCGGTATATAAACTTTTATATAAAAACAAGATGATAGATGCTAACACAGAACACACACACACACACACACACACACACACACACACACACACATATATATATATATATATATATATATATATATATATATATATATCAGAGTTTTTTGGATTTGATGGTGATTTTTAGTTAGCGTCCCGTTTAGCAGCGAGGCTATATGAGACGTGGACCTACTGATTAACGTGGAATCCGAACCACATGAGCTCCCGCCGGGAATCGAACCCGGGTCTCCCACGCCAAAGACGCGTACGCTAACCGCTTAGCCACGAGGGAGCTCTTTTTTGGATTTGACTAATGCGTAGCAAATGCGAAACAAATTTAAATTTGCATCGCAATTTATAAGTTTTGTAATGCACTCTCGACACTCAAGGAAAACAGTATTATTATTATTATTATTATTATTATTATTATTATTATTATTATTATTATTATTATTATTATTACCGGTATTATTATTTTATATAATGAAATAGTGAACATTTTCTATGCATCACAAATAAGTACGATAATGAAAAGCAAAATAACTAACTAGTAACAGCAATCATATTTTTAAAACGTTTTAACTTTGACATTCTACAGATTGTTTAAGTTGGTAGCTATTTTTAAATGTGTCCATATAAAATTTTTTAAATAAGTTTCGACTCCGTAATGATTTGAAGAAACGGGTAATTGGAATTAGGCACCACGAGCTCAACTTCATTTTTTACGATAAAATAAAATAACTTCTTTCACACAAAATCCAGTTTCTAATTGTAGCCAACTGCTACTCGGATCCAATTCGTATACCATATTTTAAACATTTTAAACCAAACACTATTTCCCCCCTGCTACTTCAAGAAAAGCCTTTATCAAAGAATAAAACAGCTCTTCCAAAGCAGAGAAAAGTTTTAAAATTTCCATGTTGCCCAACAACCTACGGTTGAGGTGAAAAAGAAGACTTCAATGTAAAATAAGTGAGCATAGCAAAACAGATATCTAGACCAACACTATGAAACAAATATATATATATATATATATATATATATATATATATATATATATATATATATATATATATATATATATATATATATATATATAAGAGGGTAGAAAAGAGTACTGAGACATTCCATGTGAAATCAACCAATGAAATGGCAAAATCTGACCTTACGATATTAGATTTTTGTAAAAATTGGTGCACACCTTTTTTACAGTGGGAGATGAAAATATCACAAATATTACCTCTCTCTCCTCCTGAAAGTGTCCCCATTCAGGGTGTTCAAAAATGCCAAAAAACGGCATTTTTTCAGTTACAGTGATTATTAAAAATTGTCATAAAATGATTAATATGTGCACCAGAGACGTGGAACAAACACCATTGGAAAGCTTAAAGATTTCTCTACAATTTGTATTATAATAAAAAAAACCTCTAAAATAAAAAATAACACTTCAAAAGTTCAAATTAAGATTTGAATTTCGAATTTCGCATAGAAATGTCCCTCTGAATTTGCTCAAAATAATCCAGATTGTAGCCTCATATGTGTACTAAAACACCACAAAGTTGTGTTTTGGGCACTCAATGGGATCCGATTCAAAATTCAACATACCCAAGCATTGCACGATATTGACCATGTGAATATATGGGTTCAGATCGATAACCATTTGCCTGGAGCTATTTACCTGCAGCATCAAAGGAATTTATATTCAATTTCACTTGTTTCTTGATGTATTCATTTGAATTTACACAATTATCCACCTTTTGAGTTATTTTCGTGCAGACACGAAACAAGGAAACCTCTGTGTATGTGTGGTCAGCGCAGTGGCAACAACGAAAGGTAGGACCCACCTAAATTATTTTTTGGCGTTGAAAGACCGATTCTCAGCATTAAATAACGAAGCGAGGCGTTTTCTACAGAAATTAAAGCCGGAAATAGTTGATATTTCGAAATATGATTTTTATCGTATTGAGAATAAGTGCTTTAGTTCGAACTTTAGCTAGCAAAGATTCGAATTTTTACCTTAAAGCAGGCTTACAGTAGAGACACTTTAATAATTTTATTTCTATATATTATGTGATATTAGTGACCACATCGTTCTCATTAAAGATAGGTTAATTCCCATAATTTTTCCTCTTGTCAATTATGATTCATAATTGCGGATAAGTGGATAAAGAAAGAGAAATTAAATGTAAACAACATGACGTATTTAATTTAGAATATTTAAACTTGCATGAAGTGAAATTGCGTCATCTACGCTATTGACAAGCACTCTTTGGATATAAGATAATTGGAAACAAAGTTGGATATATTTTCTAGAAGTGCGATTAGTGTATTGTTTAAAATTGTATAAAGTCACTATGTAAAGTTATTCACCTAGAAGTTGGTAATTTAATTAATTTGTTTCAATATGCTAATAGGAATTTAATGAACGATCTGCAGTCATGTCTCAATAAAAGTATTTTACGTAGAGAGCTCAAAGGTTAATTAGTGATTAGAAAAACGTAAATAATCTCACGATCGGTCATTTTTGTGTTAGAGATACAGAATCCGTCAATAAAACGGAACAGATATTATATTTTTGTCACGAAGAATACGTTTTGGCTACACTGTTAAAAATACTTTCTTAAATCTGAGAAATAGTTTCTTATCTGTGCACCGAGAATATCTTTTCTTTGAAACAAGAGTTTGAAACTCTCATTAGTGATAAATGAAGAAAAGTAGATAAGGTTGTATAAAGCAAAACGAGAAAATATACTGTTACTTTCCTTATGAATGAGAATTGCCAAATTTCATTTCTAAGGAAATATTGTCTCGGTGCACAGATAAGAAACAGTTTCTCAAATTTAAGAAATTGTTTTTAACAGTGTAGTAACCATAAAGTAGGCTAAGCAAATCCGCATTTAATGTATCATTCTGATCCTCTAAACAATAGAGTGATGAAATGTCTATGCGCATAGATCACACTAATTGACGACACTTTACGGCAATATGCATATAGTAATGATGCAACATAAGGAAAACCATGGAAAATAGACACATTTGTCTGAGAATCTCTTAAAAGACGTCTTTGCATTTAATATGAATATTTGAATATTAATTGTATTCTGTGTATGTATGCATGCCTATATTTATGATTTATCTATATATATATTTGTGTCTTGATATTTTTCTATATTCGCCAATATGTGTGTATATGTTATGCATGGTTAAATAACAACACTACTCACATTGATATTATGTACGTATGATATATTCTTGTTTATGTTGATATCGAATTTTATATCTGGTGTAATTATCTCCCAATCTCAGTTATGATTAGAAACGATTAGAAGTCAGTTTCTTTAGGTCATTCTCTTTTTCTTTCAAATTTCTCACCAAATCTTAAATAAAAATCATGACTTATTTCGACATATTTCGACTTATGTCACCCTATCCACGGATTCTAGATTATTTCACTTTTATTTTGTTTTTCTCACGCAACCTAAATCGTAGGCATTTAAATTCAATCTTAAATTAATTCAATCCCATCAATTTAAATTCAATCCCATCAAATTGTATAAATCTTAAATTCATAATCTTGGTAATATCATTAGTCATAAAGTATCAGCTGATCAACGTTAATTGTATGTTTATTATCCAATGTCACATAACTAAGTATTTTCAAATGTAAAGTTGTAAATTAACCAGTTTTGTATTGTACATAATCATGAGAGCTCATTATGTAACGATAAACAATCATAAATTTCACCTAGGACTGGTTATGGATATGGGTTTTATTAGGTTGTTTATGTGTGGCAGGTTACTTATAATAATTCAATCAAGCTATAGGTCAAGAAAGAAAACGAAAATGTAATTTACTTAACTTAAATTGATTTTGGTGCTAAGGCCTTATGTCTTATTCTTCATATCTGTTATCATAAAATTCCAGATTCAGTGTTAGTTTTCGTCATACTTGATTTTTTTTATTTAAACATATTTTTTGTTTGTTTTTACTCATTAAAGCTTTTATTATATTGTTAACCTAAATTCGTGAACTTTTTCTTTCATGAATAAATTGTATCCCTAACCTCAGGAACAGCATTGATTTTCAAGGGTTTCTTAGGCTAAACTAATAGGGCAATGTAGGCAATTTTCCAATTCTATCTACCATGGACTGAATTGAACTGATTTTCATGACTTTCAACCAAAATTTTAAATTCAAGATATAAGTTTATTTCTTGTATTATTATTATTATTATTATTATTATTATTATTATTATTATTAGTAGTAGTAGTAGTAGTAGTAGTAGTAGTAGTAGTAGTAGTAGTAGTAGTAGTAGTAGTATTGTCCAATTTTCATGGAAAGTGAAAATCAGTCTAGTTTGTCCTTACAAACCAGAAATTAGAGCAAAAATTCTTTTTCACCATTGCAGCATGTGAATACACGGATACAGGTGCGAATAAAATAAATTTTCGTTTGCTCTCTCGGTTTAGGGGATCTTATTTCCCTAAAGCTCTGGGATACCGCGGGGAGATAGGATTTCCAAACCGTGAAATCAGTCTTCATCTAGTCATAAACCATTTTAGTTCGAAGAACGGAAACTTCAACGGTGGTGCACATGATAGCAGTTGTGGCACCCGGAACACGAACCCAAAAACCAACATCTCACATTCCTTTTCAACTTTTACAAAATTTGACACTCCGAACAACAACCCATACATCCCTCTTATTTTCAATTTTTTTTACAAACGGGGAGGCCCGAACAGAAAAACCTCTGTTTATATTTTTAAATTTTCACAAATATGGCGCAACCGTACAGAAATCTCTATTTTTAATTTTCACAATATATAATTCGAAAATTTAAAAATAAGTAGTTTTGGGAAAGCGGATCTGAACGGAAACAGAATGCACAACATAAATAGGGACAATACTTACGTTGGGACGACTGTGGTTCACTAAAAGTTTTTCATTCTTCTGCGGCAAGCAACATCCCACATAGAGATATCCTTTGAATGCTAAAGTGATTTGAGTGGTGGATATTGTGATGTACAAGGAACATCTCAATTTTGGCAGTGAACTCTTCCTGGACATCCTGTTGAGATGGAGATGTCGGCTCATGTCCTGTCGAACATTTCTGGGTTCTTTGCGAGTAATCCCAGAATAAGTTTTGAATAAAAAATATTATTCTGCGATGAGCTTATTCCTTGAAATCCAAAGGAAATACAATGGATATTTCTATTATCTTTAAATTTCCTTCTGGGAACCTTAATAGCCAAGAGAGCTATGGAACAACCAATGGGCATGTTATTCTGTGTAGGATGTTTTATTTATTTTATTTATTTATGCATATATATGGGCATTACCAGCATCTACGGCCTTAAGCTTGTCACATACGAGATGACTCCCTAGGCGAGCACATATCTGGAAAAGGAGGAAGAAAAAGAACATGGAGAAGGAAGGAAGTGGAATGGAACCTGTATATTAGTGTATAATCTCAGCATTTCAATGGTATGAATGAGAAAACTCAAGATGGCTAACCTTAAAAAACTGTGACATCTTTTCGATTGAGTGCCCTACCAGGAATCGAACTCGAGACCGCTTGCACCAGGGGCTGTGAGATTCTAATGTGGTGCATTATTCGTATTAGTTAAGTGGTTCCCAAGAAGCTATAATGGAGATTATTGGATTTTGCAAGTAACCTTATCAGGCATTGTTTCTTAGAATTTAATTTAGCATCCATTTTCAATACCAATCCTATATGGTACTTGAACCTACAGCGATAGGTATCTTTGGGTATCAGGTTCGATTTCTGGTGAGACAATTTGAAACCTGAACGGATTACGGTGGTTCGAATTCCATTCTAAACTGTACGTCCACTTCCCATATAGCCTCGATATTGAAAAGAGACGATAAACTCGAATCAATCAATCAAACATAAAGTCAAGCAACGTATTCTTTAATTGTAAATCGACTTTATGATGATTGTAATGTCTCAGAATTAATTTTGATTTCTATTTAATTTTGTAGAGTTGGGTCAAAGAACTGATATTGTGAGTGCTCATACTTACGAGTATTATTTTCGTAACATAGCGATCTACTTTCGCCTTAAAATTCATCAGGAGCAATCTCAATTGAAACAACAAAAGTGAAACGTTGGCATGCACTATGCTATACACGTAACGCCAGTCCAGTCGCATTATTTCACTACACGTCCCAGGAGTCTTTGATGTGAAATTTGATCCTCCACACAAGTAGCGAAACCTGACTATGGTTTCTCAAAATGGAAAGAATACCAGAATTCCAATAAGGTAAAGAGAGATTTAGTGAGGTAATGTATGAGAGCGTGTATAAGATGACTCCCTACAGGAGGTAAAAGCTTTTGTATAGGCTGTAGTGGAAGATTAAGCACTGTAATGGCAAAAATCTAAGAATTAGGAACATGGCAGGGTGAGGTAAATCGAAAATGCATTTGAAAGGCAAAGAAAAGGAAAAAAGATATGAACGGTATAGGAGAAAATAACGACTAATCTCCTGCGGTTTGATAATTTGCAGCGTGACTTATGACCTTTTCACCTTCTACACACCAAAAGTTTGCCCTCTTCTATATGCTCAAGCTCTTTTTTCCCACCTTAACCATCTTTCTACGAGAACAGTACATCTCACCACCACTACCTCTAGTGAAACACCCAATAAGTTAGTTCCTTGTAATAAAAGATAGATGGCATAAACATACTGTAAGTACATACACACAAAAGAAAACATATCTACATATAACTCATTTTATATACTAAATCCAATACTTATATGATTGTAATGAAGTGTTTCTTGAGCATTTTTTTCTTGTACAGAAGAGGGAAGATACCGCAAAAGGTCAGAAAGATCGTAATGTCCTTGTAGCACTTGTCTTCGACTCGTCATGGGTCCGTGATTTCAAAATGCTATTTTGTACATATATATAGTTTTTTTTTTTTTTTTTTTTAACAATAATACACGATCATAACGTCATCCTATAACTTGTGCCTCATTCTCTCTCAAACACTTAGCCACTCGTAGAATGTTTGAAGACGTTCAGATTCCCTGCTGATATCCCCCGCTGTCTTAGCGCACACATAAATAACACAAAGTGATATTCCAGCACTATCATACCATACCTCCAATACCATTAACTACCACCAGCAACAAATAACAATAATAGTTTAAAAGATGAATTTTTGTCTGGCAGAAGTCTTTAGTGGGAGGAGTGTTCAAATGCAGAACCAAAGAGAATGAAATAAGCAAAAGTCTTTTTATCCGAGTTTTCCCCCCTTTAACTCATTATTTCTCATAACAATTGAAGCAATAAATATCGCTAATGGGTAGAAAGCACTTGGTTTCTGTGGGCTAGGTACTCACGTTCTGTGTTGCTTATGTGTAAATCTTGTTATTTTGTAACACAGTTCTGATGCTCGTTTCGCTGTAAAATGTCGTTTATTATAGGTCTACATTGCTTTAATTATACAAAAGAGTATTCCTTCTACGCTATTTTATTATGTTGATTATATCTACACGTATATATGTTTCAACATGACAGAGTCTTTTTCTGAAAAGCATACATGGCTTTCTCAAAGTAATAATAATACTTTAAATAATAATAATAATAAAGGTTCATCGCAGCAGAAAGAAAAACAATCAAAGCCTGTCTTGCAGCAAAGTAATCGTAAAGGCAATTCTTACCTTTCTAAGATCCTAATTTGGATGTACAGGATGGTCACAAAGTTCCTTTACATCTTGTTAAATGCTAATGTAAGGTTTTCCTTTGTTTCAGATTGTATGAACGATGGCTGATACTTGCCTGGCCACCACGAAGACCAGACCTCACCTCCTGTGATAGTGCACTATGGAAGTTCATAAAGGGCATCGTTGCACAAAACCGTTACGATTCCACTGCCGAACTGACTGAAGCTGTGAAACAAGTTTTCACTCAAGTTACACCTGCAATGCTCCGCAAAATGTCGCACAGAACCTGGCGGCGTATTATGCTTTGTTGGGAATGACGGTCGACAGACTGATCCTTTAGACACTAAATGTTTCCTATCTTAATAAAACTTCTCGAAAGCATTGTATTTTGGGGAAATACTGCAAAAAGTAGAGGCATATTTTTTCTTCAAAAAGAGTTGTACGAATCTTCGCTGGTGTAGAGTTCTGTAGGAAATATTTTTAAAAACTAGCTATAGTGCCTTTACCATGTTTGTATATATATGATATAATAGAATTTGTAAGATCCAATTTAAATAAGTACACAACAAACAGTGACGTACGTGGTTACAACACAAGAAAAAAAAAGACTAATCTACATCCACCAAACCACAGAATAGCGATATACGAAAACGGAGTAAATTATGCTGGTATTATGCTATATAATAAGTTACCAAACAAATTAAAGGAAATCAAGTCTAATTATGCATTCAAAAGAAAATTATAAGACTACCTAGTACACAGTATATGAATATAATCAATTAAGTAGTTACAATGTAAATAACAATAGTAAATTAATAAAATAGGTCCATTCATGTATAAGGTATGCTACAAGATTGGTATAATGATGTTTCAAACCACTATCATGTATTAATGTATGAATTATGTTTAACAAATGTGTTTAATTTATGTACTGTTTCAATTAAGCATGACGAATCCCATGTACTATTGGAAAATTATTTCCAAGTTTGTACAGAATGGAAAATAAATAAATGAAATGAGATGTTCATGTCATTCACTTCTTTCCGTGTAGTTATTTACTTGCGTTTAGTGGTTTATATTACTTATTTTCAGAGGTAACGGGACTTTCTGGCCACCCTATAGTTCTCGAACGCATAAATCCATGATTAGAAGGCACTCTGGTTCAGTGACACAATCCTCACACCTTTGGTGCAACATATCCTGGTTCAATTCCAACTCGTGTGAACCTTTAATGGACAACATCGTGTCCGTGGATTTTTCGAGGTTCTCTCGTTTCCTCTCACGTTGTCATTTCACCAATTTGTTCAAAATCGTTCACTTTCATTAATCAACCGTCTCCTTTAATCTACAGAGCATAACGTGGGACGTCAAATTATAATTGTATTTCAAGCCTTTGCTTCGTTTCAACTATCAATCATTGCATGTACCACAAGCACAAATGGTGTTGCCACATCGATACTATTAAAATGGGTTGCTACATTAGAAGAACTTGTAGCTGTCATTAAAAAAAATCTTGAAATCCTACCATATTTTACCGCGTATACATAGTCTTGAAAGGGTCATAAAACATCTTTTTCCATCTTGCAAGGAGTCGAACAGTGTTCAACTTTCTGGGACGTCTTGCTTGCTACCTGCTATCGCCCTCCCGCTGACATACAGGAAAAACCAGTTTTGCCGCTTTCGAAACAACGGATACTTTTGGACAGGGAGGGGAAGTGCGCCAAAATACACGTTTTTAATGAGGAGGTTAATTGTTTGTCCACTAGACTGCACTGTTGCATGGGTGGTGATATACCTTTCTTGCTCACAAGAAGTTGTAAAATCTAAACAGTAGATAAAAAGATCGGGTAGCAAGGTCATTTTTATGACAGCTACAAGATTCATGTAAAGTGGAAACGTAACTATACTTTCAACTTTTATTTCCTTTCAGTGGTTGGTTAAAAATAAGTTTATAAACATAAGCGGCAAAGAAGTTATAATAAACTTAACGCGATCTCTTCTATTAATGCAAGTGACATCGGAACAACATTATAGATAGTGAATATAGCAGTTTGAACATACAATTACCTTCTGCTAAAAGTGTTCTCCATATTATATGAAACTGTAGAACGGCTTTCGGGACAACAAGAATAAAAATTTCAATGCATTATAGCTCTTTTTAATAGTTTTTTAATTGAAAAATTGTGATATTGTCGATAGGAAACTTATTAAGGTTAGGATTTTGGATTAATTTTACAGTTCCTTTTCTTAGAATAAGAGTAAACCCAATTTTATAAAAAAATCTTTCTGAGAAGATGTAGACCAGTAATTCATTTAATACAGTATCGCTTACAATAATTAGATCCCGAGACTAGAGAGTTTTTCCTTTTTTTATTTTGAGTTTGGACCTAAAATGTTTTCTCCAGGTTTCTCGATCTTGTGCTTCCTCTTCCAACTCCGTAATATTTTCATCTATTTTTCAAATTATCGATCAGTTGTGTTCTTCCTTTTCTTCTTCGTTTTCCTTCCATCTTTCTTCTATAGAGGTAGGCTATGGAGAAGACCATTTTTTGGCAAAATGTGTCGAATCCAATTGACCTTCCTACGAAGGATGGTGGCTAAAAGCGCCCTCTTCTCTCTTATCCGTTTTAATACTTCTTTGTTATTCTCTTTGTCTATTTTATCTTCTCTATCTTTCTCCAACATCACATTTCGAAGCTCTCTAAATATTTCTTCTCTAATTTCCGTAATGGCCAAGTCTCTGAACCATACAGTCCAATACTCCATATAAAACACTTGACCAACTTCTTTCTTTCTCCAATATTAAGTCTGCTATAGTGCGTCCAGTAAGAGAACGTCTCTGACAGCTCGCAGTGACATTTCCACTACTCGCGTGTCAAGGTTCTTTTCGGTGCAACTGTATTGGCAATTTAATTAATGGTATAAGACAGAGTGATCGTGGTTGGTAACACTGGTATCAAAGTAGGGGCTGCAATGTCCCACCGCATGTGGTAAGAAACGTCAGAGACCATCTCTTGTTGGCCGTGCTTTACATCAGAACGTAGCAAGACTGATCTGTTCTTGTTGAATGCTTCTTTGGCTATGGTAACTTTTTACCTGATCTCTTTGGTGCAGTAAGCGTCTCCCGTCAAAATACTTCCCAGATACTTGAAGTTATTGACCTTGAAGTTCTCTTTGTTCTACTCTGACCTGTAAGGGCGTGGGGTATTCTCATGACTTTCGATTTTTCAATGTTGATTTTCATTCCATATAATTTCTCAGTGTCAACTGTTTTGTTAATCATCTCTTGTATAGTCTTTCTTCGGTTCTAGGTATAAAAACCGTATCATCAGCTGCATACTGATCTTGTAATGATCTGCCCTCCAATCTTGAAATCTCCACTTCCCATTAATGCGTTCTTCATTAAACATTCACTGTAGATGTTAAATAATTGGGGCGGCATACTACATCCTTGTCTGACTCCTCTTCTAATCTCAACACTATTGGTTTTTCCTTCATTCAAGCACAACTTCACTCGTTTTCCTACGTACAGGTTGCGAATGAGTCGTCGGTCTCTCCAGTTGACCCCGATTTCTTTAAGTATTTTCAGAAGTTTGGTAAGATTGACCCGATAGAGAGCTTTTTACCAGTTGGTGAATCATAAATACAATTCTTCCTTTACGTCAAGAACTCGTTCTGATGTAATTCTCATCGGCCCAGTAGCATCTCTGGTATCTCTTCTTTTCCGGAATCCAAATTGATCTTCCTCCAACATTTCTCCTATTTTACTTTTCAGCCTTAGTGGGAACTATTTTAAAAATATTTACTTTTTTGAAAGAGCGGTGGTATCGCAAATGGTTATCTGACTTTTCGTAAGAAAGAGGGTTCAGATAACTATCTATTTTTAGTGGTTCATTGAATGGTCGAAGATGATGCAGTAATTAGACAAAGCTGCATTGAAGGGAGCTTCTATCAGTCGACACAGTCTGTCTAGAAAGCATCTGGACTACATTTACGAAAAAACATGGGAGATTTATGCACAGTGGGTCAAAATTCTTGAAAATAATATCCTTTTGTCTCAATACATCATTGTATTAAGAACTTCTGCCACTCTTAGTACGCTGTCTGTAAGTGTGCAACCAGAATATCATTCAGTCACTGTGTCGAAACTCGTTGCACTCTTTCCACCACCATCACATAAAGATATCCTTTCAGACTACATTTAGTTCAAGGGAAGCAAAGGAAGAAAAGAAATCGGACGGTGGCAATACTGTATTGTAGGGAGGCTGAGGCAGTGTTGGCACGTACTTTGCTAGAAACTGATCACAAGTTATCATATTGTCCAAACAATCGGGCTCCATCTCCACATGTTCCAACAGTTTCGAGACAAGTCGACACACGGATTTCCTTCTGTTGTCCGAACAAAATCTTTGTAACCAAATTGGAACACTTTCCTCATCTGAAAATCCTCCGACAAATTGATTCCTGACAGCAACACAAAACATTGCGCGCTCCAGGCATAACCCACGCTCTATAAAGGCTCAGAGGCAAGCAAACTGGATCACGTCGTATATCTACCATTCTAATCAAAGCTTCTGCCCATATAGGCCATCATCTACCTCTTAGCGAGAAAAAAATAGTTCCAATACCTTTTGGAAAGCATTATTATGTGTGTAGGCTATCTGTTTGTAATATTTGTAAAATTTTCAATAAGTGTGTGAATGTGGCACCGCTAAGAAATGACAAATAACAATAGATACAATCAACTAATTAAAAGTGTATTTTGCTACATATACAGTACAGGAACAAATAACAATTTCTTCCACGAAACATTTTTTTTAATGAAAATTATTAGTGGCAACAAACGGCACACTGTTTAGTGAAACAAAAGTTAGTTATTCTGAAAAGTTATTCCTTGAAAACTACTGATAAGAATTCGCCCCTCAAACATATTATTTTGTTCAGCTGTTAACTAATATATTAATATACAACATATTATTTATATTAACCAGCAGAATACTCGTTCTTCGCATGGGGAGAGTATTTTTCATTTTGGACATAAAGGGCTGAACTTGGATCTAAATGGCATCGGAAGTATCACTGTTCGTCTCAGCGACCACAAAAACTATGAATTCAACATTATTATCTTCCATTTTCGATCATTGTTAAATATCTCCCGCTCCTCTTCCCCTTAACTGTGCCGTCAAAGTTAAAATGATAAAAAACATTTCAGCCTCGAACCTCATCTATGTTGAAAATTTGATATGTCGGTCGTATGGTTCAAGAGTTATTAAGTCTCAAGCGTAGTCACTATCATTTATATATATAGGGTTTTTCAAAACAACACCGACAACGTTTGGGAGGTGATTCCTGACACCTAGATAAGACAAAAAGTATAGACCAGCTTGGGTGCACAAATGTTTCCTTTTGGAGTTATAAGCTGCCGAAAACATGGAAAAATGAAATTTGAAAGCCCATATAGCTCGTAAACTATGAGACCTACCATAGTTGGGTTGACACTTCACTTAGGAACTTGTTTGTGCCCTATCCAAATATCCATGTTTCAGAATTCTACGGTACTTCCGCAACAATTTTTATAGAGGTAGTTGGAGAGTACTTCAAATTATGTGCCAAACTCCCTCTATAAAAATGTTGAGTAAGTACCTTAGGATTCTGGAACATGGGTTTTTGAATACAGTACATATTAGTTCATAAATGAAGTCTTGACCCAACTACGGTAGGTCCCATAGCTTTGCAGCTATGGACCTTTAAAGTTCATTTATTCATGTTTTCGGCAGAATACAAGTCTGAAAAGAAGCATTTGTGCACCAAGGTTAGTCTATACTTTTAGAGAGAGAGAGAGAGAGAGAGAGAGAGAGAGAGAGAGATACGGTCTTACCCTTCTCCCCCAATGTTGAAGACAGTTCTGCGCCGCTGGTCACAAACATAGTGTTTTTCATTTTTATATATATAGATTAAGTATAACATATTAAATATTAAACATTCTTAATTTTAGGCTATCAGTTATTTACTATAGTGCGTACTGTCGTCATGCTAGTGTCGTAATGAAGAACTTAATGAGCGTACGTGTCAATATCAGTTTCATCTCAATAAGTTTCATGATTCTAGTACAGCATCAATTTCTACAATTATAGATTAATTGAGATTTTGTTCGTTTTCTCGAAATTCTATGCATGAGCTTTAACACTCATGTGTTTTATTTGCTTTAACTCAATAAGATTTAGTTTTTGGTATATGTCTCAGACTTGGAATTCACCGTTCATCCTTGACTGATTTTAATCCTGAGTCTGGGGATTACGAAAAAGAGTAAAGAAAATGTACACTACACAGTATCAAAACTGAATAAAATTTAGAAAAATTATCTCAGAATTCGAAAAGAATCCTGATGGGGGGGGGGAAGCGGACAAGAGTGAAAACCCACTACTTTATTCTTTACTGATTTTAACTTAGTGCTTAGGAGATGATCGGGAGCCTTTAAGAAAAATGCACAACATGTTTCGCCAAAAACGAAAATTATCGCGAAACATGTTTTTGAAATTCAAGTGATGAATTCACCCTATCATTCCTGACAGATATTAACCCTAAGCTGTGGGAATAAGATAAATATAGATTAAGTTTTGTGATGATCCAATAATTGTTACGTGGTTTGTATTGGAAAATTATGTTCCATGTGCATATGCAAATTTGCAGCATGGAATGGAGTTTACACTCTATTATCCTCTTATACTTGATGAATTACAACCTAAAACTACAACAGGCTTGTTTCTGCATGCTGAAGGAAGTCACATACCTAGTTTCCTTAAAATCGGGTAAATTTTACCAAAGTTATCATGTAACAGACGGACGGATAGATGGACAGACTGGCAGACGTACAAAAACCAACCGAGTCGAATAGTAAGCTTCGATAACTCTCGCTTAAACAAATTACGTGATTTATGTTGGAAAATTGTCATATATATATATATATAAACTTACAACATAAGATGTATTTTACCTCCTTTCACCCTCTTTGTACTCGATGGATTGAGACCCGGAACAATAGGATTATTTCTGCAAGTGAAACGATGGTGCATACTAAGTTTTACTAAACTCGGATCTTTTGCGAGTTGTCGTGAAACAGATGGACAAACACACAAATGACAATCCTCTAATTATTGTTTCAATTATTTGAATATTGAATATTCGAATATTTTTAACAGCACCAACATGACCTAATAATATTGAATTTGAAGTATAAATAGATATTTTATTTTAAACAAAACACCGTATTTTCTTGCGAATTAGAGATTGAGAGTAATGTCATATACTTGAAGTATCGACATGAATCTAAAAAAGAAGTAATCAGAAAACAGGCTTGTTGTTTAACATTGTTTGCATTTTCCTCCAAGCTGAAGGGTTATTTGTCATCAATATAGAATAACTTTGAGGTAGAAATAACCGAAGTAATGTGTGACGTAAGAACAACATTGTAGGCAGGGTATAAATAAATGTCTTTTATGCATTTATTTATATTATTTCTCGTCTTATTTCCAAAGTGACGCTTGAAATGCAATCTTCGTGTTTTCATATATATCACATGTGCGGGTAGGGTCAAAAATCTCATTTTAACAACTTCGCTGCGGCCTTGTTTTCTAGTGTCGAAAGGTCAATCTATGACCCGTTCACCATATGTGCGCGTGTATGACAGAAAGTCTCTACTTGAGTTTTGCACTAAAACCACCCACGCTGTTGCTGGTTGGGAAAAAAATGTCGAGGCAGGTGGATCTTTACATGTAAGACTCGTTTGGACATTCTCATAGCCAGGAAAATTACAAGAAGTCAAGAGAGAAAAATAACACTTTTTAAATGAACATGTACAATATACAAAGTTGCATTATAAAACACGGAACTACGCTTCCATAAACTGACATAGGACTATTGCCGCACTATAATTCAGACTTAACCCTCTGTTGACCTTGCCTTCTAGATTCAATTAATTCTGATTTCTGATAATTCAAAATATTAGAAATCTGTTGGAGTTCCTTCAAAGATACTCGTATACTAGATCAAGGGGTGATATTCTATTTTATATTAGTCTCATACGATAAACTTTCGTTCTTCGTGCCACAGATCTAAGTTCAAGTTCTAACAGTAACTCAAATATATATAATCCAGTACCAGCAGCTTACGCTTGCAAAATTAGGCTAATAGAGACGAATGATTAATAAAAGCGAATAATTAAGGTAACAATTGGTGGGGGAGGAACCGGAGAACCCACTGACACGATGTCAACCACCGCAAAATTTACACAGCCTGGGATCGCACCAGGAAACTCTCCTACCACATGTGTGCGCTATACCACTAAGCCTTCGTGCTGTCTTTAAGCTGTAGGTCCACTCTCATATAACTGCCGTGCTAAAAGGGACGCTAAACTTAAAAAAAAAAACTCCTTTTCCAAGCAGTTATTCAATGTGAAACTTAAAATTAAACTCCTATTTACAATTCATGAATACCTATAGATTATCAGACGATTCATGTTTAACTTCGTGATACGCAGTCTGGATACCGGTTCACAACGTTCCTATTACAAATTTCATAGATTGCACTTTCCTAGTTCAGTTTCTCTATCACATCATTAGGTAAACATCAAAAGTTTGTTGTTCTCCGGGAATAAGCTGGAATTAAGTGATAAAATCTCTGGTCTGGAAAGGCAGAAAAAAAATGATGTTGGAAATATATGAGTTGACTTTGCATTGCCTATACATGATCTGCTCAGTCACAATCGTTCGTGGAATGTAGGTTCTGGGTTTTAGGTTTAGAACAAATACAGTACGTATCTTAAATAGCTCACTTCATTCATGATACTAAATATTGAGAGTTATATAAAATACTGGAATCACTAGTTTTTAAAAATCATCTAAAATAAGGATTTTAGTTTCAAAACTACTATTTTTTGTTAATAATTCAAGAAGAGTAAGGTGGTAGTTTTCATTCATTTGAAATGAAACATAAGCTAAGATTACAAATCCAATAACTCCTTAATTCTGCAAATTTCCAAACAGTTATTGTATATCATATCAAATTTTGAAGTTCCTGTGCATATAGTCATTTACAAGAGCAAACATATGAGGTGTCCCAGCTAGAAAGGGCGAACTTAAATGTTATATACAATCTGAAATAACATTTACTGTGTACCTAATTGATCTGCGTCAGCCAGCTCACGTGTCTATGTAGATAGTTTGCATAATTTTTCCCCTTGCTGTTATAAAGCAATTCCTAAATAAATGGACGATTAGTTTGTTCATTGAGAGTGCGTTTCCAGGAAATAAATTTTGTTGAGTTTGTCCTTCCCGGCAGATCTCATAGAAGTAGTAAAATAACTAAAAAGAGAATACTTAGGCTTGACTATAACCTGATAAGTAAGATATAAATGAACAAATAAGATATTCATTTCTTTCCCAAATAATCTACCACAAAATCGATTTTTATAGGAAAGGAATATTTATATACTAATATTTTGAAAGCTTTATCATCAGATAAAAACAACGTTTGTTATCATGACACGTTATCATTTACGGTATCTTCTTTCGATGTTGAATTTTCAAAAAAAAAAAAAAAATCAATTAAGAAGAAGGTAGAAAGGGACAATTTTACTATTGTACGTTATATAAAAGCTTCTTGTTCCTGAAATCGAGTAAGTTATCCAGTTACAGAAATTCAAAGAAGAGCTGACGAAAGGGGTTGAGAGAAGGAGTCAAAAATCTTTCTACAAACTGCATCTTCTGAGAAAATACTTCGGGAATGAGAATACTTTTCGTATGATCAGAGCTGTGGATATGATGCCTAAACAGGTATCTGAGAGAAAAAGTTTTGTCGATGACGGGCGAAATTATAAATTTATTGTCTATGTTTCTCCCACACATGCAGGGTGTTTCAGTGAAATAGCTGTGATTTTGAAGTGCAATAACGTATTTTATTGATGACCATGTAAGAGAAATGTACATGGTATGATAAGTGAAAGTCTAAAGTTTAATGTGACACATGTTCGAAGTGACCACCCTGACGATTAAACACTTCCCTGACTCTGATGCACATGTTAACAAAAACTTTACCGAGGATGACGTGACTAAATGCTGCCGTACACTGCTCAATGTTTACTCTTAATTCATCTAAATATTGGGGCTTAAGCTTGAATACCTCCTGCTTGGGGTAACTCCATAAGAAAAGATCATAAGGGTTAATGTCTGGACTGCATGGAGTCCACTCTAAGCCTGTTTCAAAAAACAATGGATAGCGATTAGAGATCACACGATTGCGGAATTTTGTGTGAAGGAAATTAAGAACAGGTTCTGCTGTATGCGGTTTAGCTCTATCCTGCTGAAACGATTGCCAACGAAGTGGACACCTTTTACGACGAATGCCAGGATGTAAGTAATGCTCAAGCATTTCCAAATAATTTTCTGATGTGACATAGCCATCAAAGAAGAAAGGTCCAATTATGCCAAGTTTTGATACAGCACACCAAACCAAAACCTTTTCCGAATGCAGAGGTGAGTCTAGCATTACATGCGGATTTTTTGTTGCCCAAAATCTGACATCTTGTTTGTTTACTTCACCTGGCAGATAAAAGTAAGCTTCGTTTGTACACCACAAGTTTCCAATAATATCTGGGTCATTAGCAATTAATGCACTGAACTGATTTGCAAAATGCAGACGTCTTCTTTTTGCACTGTCTGTTAATTTTTGAAGCATCTGCATTTAGTAGGGGAATATTTGCAGGTCTTTTCACAGAATACGCCAACATGATGTTACGGATATTGCGTTTTCTGTTGACAAACGTTGCAGGGATTTTTTAGCCGAGCTGTTCACAACAGATGCTCGCACTACTGCAATACGCTATTCTGTACGCTCAGTTGGTCTGGATCCCCTTCTTCGAAGTTCTGTAACATCATCAATCTTATTGAACCAATCAACATAACGGCATATGGACTTCGTGCATAATGCCGATGCACAATGATTCTCCGGTCAGATTCGTCGTTGAACACCAACAAGGAAGCGTGATTCAATGAACCAAGTCACCAATGAAATCTACTGCAACGTAAGTCTACGGTCCTCCATTATTATGCTGGACTATGCAATCTGAAACCAAGAAAATACATTGTAAAACAGAATTTGTAATTTGTTTACTGCGTATTTACACACACACACACACACACACACACGCACAGACTTACGTAGGATTCTGTGAAATCTACGTCCTTTTTCTATGGGCTTTCTACTACTGAACATGAGTTAATAAGCAAAAATTCAGAAAAATAGAAGCAAAACCTACTAAATCCCTTTTTCAGTTTTCTCAGAATACGAAACAAAAGTGACTCCCTTATGTTTCAGAATAGTTGAACATTTTTTAGTGATCACTACTTAATGCAGATGAGTGAAAACAATTGTTCAACAAATCTGAAAGATAAGGGAGTCACTTTTCTTTCGTCTCCTGATAAAACTGAAAAATGAATTTAGCAGGTTTTGATTCTATACCCCTGAATTATAACATGAAATGTATTATTTTTATCTATTTTATTGTTCACTTTTCTTTCTTCTTACTCTGGTTAAGTACGAATCATCCTATTAACTTATGTATTCACAAACACACAGACACGAACTAGAAATACAAGATGGAGTAAGACGAAAGTCTGGTTCCAATTAAAGAAACAATAAGATCTCGTAAATTTAAATTTTAAGTTGGTTGTAGAAGATTATGCTTATAATTCTTATGTTAAGAAGCCACGTCATTAGGTAGCTTACGTGATTCGAAGCAATTCAGAGGCGACGGACAGAGCGGATGCTATTCATTCTGAAAGGTTAAAAAGGATGTGTAAGAGATATATTAACTACGGTTCCAATTTATGTAACTTATCTGTCCACAGTGTGTGTGCTTGGCTATTTCCTTCGCAATGTTCCCAGTGCTTTATGAGGTCTTTTTCATTGCATTCATGCATGCATTTAGGACACCCACTGAGGACCTCCGCGGTATCTAACCAGCATGTTAGACGCTTCTTGCTGCAGGATTTGACGCTCCTTCAAGTCGTCCTTGATTAGAGTTTGAATATATTCGTTAATGTACACATATAATCATAAATGCTGCGAAAAAAGTGGGGATTTATCTGGGATGAGAAATAGCAGAATTACTACAAGAGTGACACGTTTGGTATTTTATCTTAGTACTTTAGGAGGTCCACCATTTACCTTTCTAAAAATTAGTTCTCCAACATATTGTTGTTAAAACAATAAAAGATACGCCTACTAATGTAACAGTCAAAACTGAAACAATTTTTCATTTCAAAAGAACGAATAAAAGTGTTTCTCATTAGCTATATTTCTTAAGCAACTCGAATGATGTACGTTTATTACTATTTTTTTCTCTTGTATTCTCATTCCTTATGTTTCATCATCTCTATCGTATATACTTCTAACAAGAAGCAGTGAATGTTGTCCAGGAAGGCGAACCGGACCTATTTTCTCACACCTCTTACTCTGCATAAAATTATGTACCCTACAAAAACCATGCTGAGTTCAACTGCTCTTTCTTTTACATGAAAAAATGTCTAAGGGAAAAAGAAGAGATTAATTAAATAATTGCAAAACGAGAACACACGATAGATACACCAACATGTTCTAAGATGTATTGTGCGTAATGATATTCTAGATGTACTAAGTTTTCCTCTGTCAATGGTTAGGATGGCCGCCTTCCAGGCAAAAGTTAAGGTAATCTTGTCTCGGAAAGATGTGAAAATTCTCAGAGAAAGTATTTTTTTCTATTGGAAGAGCTCTGTTACGTCATGCTCCAAAGTCAACCTTATCGGTTACTTTAACAATAAAGCTGATGAAACATGAATCTTAGAGTTATTTGCGTGAATAATCATCATTGCGTATTATTCGGTTTGTTTTAGTAAATTTGTTGCTTTGTTGGTTGATTTTTTACTTTTAAAGTCCCTTTCAATACTATATGATACGTTGAAATCTTACAACTTGACAAGGGATCCAAACACATAAACTTATATCGGGAATCGAACCTGACTCTTCCCGGTCGAAGACAAGTATGCTAATCATACGATCACGACACAGCTCTTAGTTCTTCGTTTTTGGAGTTTAATATTCCCAGGGTCGTGCTGTACGGTGGATCAAATAGGACAATCGCTCCATACCTCGCACTTGGGGGCCCCTGCGCCATAGAAGAAGAGAAAAAATGAAATAAAATCTTTCAGTCTTATATCGCACAATTATGTAGTATAGGCTAAAAGAGGTGGAGATGATAATGAATGAAATGATGAAATAAAGAAAGTCGAAGGAAACAGGAGAAATCCGAGAAAACCTACTCACACAGTGTTTGTCCAACAGAAGCCACACATGAACTGGGATCAAACCAGCAACCTCACACAACAGTGGTGAACGCTTTATGATTTGCCTACCACAGGAGGAAAGAGCTTGACCCTTAAGGGAAAGTAACAACTTCACTATTTCTAATTTATTCTTCGGATTTATGTAGATTATTACTAAACCTTACACCAGAGTGCCTTATACTAAATAAAATAAAACAATGGATATCAAAAAGTGTTCCATTCCTATCGCGAGTACAAAAGTTCTTAAACCTATACCGTTCTTAAACTAGTTTAATAAAAAATGGAACATTTGGAGTTCTGAACAATTTTAGGGAAACATATTATTTGAACCCAGGATTAACCCGGCTAAACTGGGACATTTGTGAGCCATACACTGCAAAAAATAAATCAGTGTTTGGGCATTTTTTAGAAACTACTTTTGGTCATTGCTTAACATGTCCAAGGATGACCTGAAGTGACCTATCAGTGAAAAAAGTTCTAGGATGCATCATAACAGTCGTTAATAGAACTGTCCTAACTATACTCAATATGTACCTTAAATTCTGATGTGTCTAATGAATGAACGGATGTAAATGACTTGTATATGTGTAGATGTTAACGTGTAAAATGTCCTAACACCAAGGGCGCCGATTTTTCTGTAAATTTGGGAGGGCCCATTCAGATGCAGAAGGTATACATATATGAGGATTTTAAGACAAATTGCATTCAAATTATGCCAAATATACTATATTCATAAATACAATAGGGGGCCTCGGCCCCCCTGGCCCCCCAAGATCGGCGCCCTTGCCTAACACTGTTTAAGTCATTTCTGTATTAAAGTAGTTTGTGCTTTGAAGTACAGGAATGGTAAATACAATTGAATTATTATGAAGAATTAAGAAACAAAGGGAGAGCCTCGAGAAAACTCAAAGACATAAAGGGCCGTAGCTACTGAAAGAGGGGAAGGAGCGGAGGAAAGAAAAGTGTTGGAAAATAGTAAACGACGTGGTGCCCCGTTCGCGACGTATTAAATCAATATTGTTGGCAATTTGCAAAGAAATACGACCCGCTCGGGAGAGTAATGCTCCCGCAAGTACGTTTTTCAGCTGTTTAACGCGCTATCCTAGCCAGTTGTTTTAAGTTGGTCACAAAATTTATATCATGGAGTACAAGGGGAACAAAACGAGCCCTATATCATGGAGTACAAGGGGAACAAAACGAGCCCTGTGGGGCTTCTAACCCGTTCCTACTACTACTACTACTTATCTGCACAAAAGTAAGTAAATCACTTTTTTGTGTATTATTTTCATATTATTTTAATTTAAAAAGTGTTATAAAAATGTAAAAAAAAAGTGTAAAAAAACACTTTGCTGGGGCCGGGTTTGAACTCACGCCAAAAGAGATTTTTGATACGAGCATATAGCTTTAGGCCACGAAGACCGACAACAATCGTTTAATTTCTGCTATTTGAATGCAACGTGGCAAGAAATGGATAACGCCAACCGATCAGAACAATGTTTTTCGTTCCTACTTCCGGGAGCATTACTTCCCTGAGCTAGTCCTAAGAAATAGATTGTTAAAAATTTTCTCGCTCGTTCCGCTAGCAACCCAAATGTTTTAATAAGAGTCACAACAAGTTTTTGATTATTACTCTAAAAAAACTTATTATATATGATTTTTAAATGACAATATATATACTAGGTGCCAAGTAATGATTTACAGTATACGCAGGGGCATTTTCAAAATCAGAAATTGACAAAGTTTGAAATAGTGTCCGGTGTTTTGATGGTGAATTTTGTTAGTTAATTCCGCTTTGCGACCCAATTGCATTAACCACGACGGTGAGAATAAAGGTATGAAAATGAGAGGGATGATTAGACACATGCAAGCTGCTATTCGCGCAGGAACATGAAAAATGAAGACAAACAAGGGAAATAATAGCATTTCCGAACTTGAAGCAGTTGTAGAATAGGGGCTTAAGGGATCAGAACTTAACTCAGTGAAATTTTTCTTTTTCTGAGACTGACTACTACCAGTGATTTTTTTTATTTCATTGATATATGAAATGTTTCCAATCAGAAGAAATATATTGAGATCATTTCTGCATCCACTAATTGTATCGCCAGGACATTTCTTTTATTCATTTCTAGTTGTGTGATATTTTTATTTATCTACATACATATAAAACATACACGCATTATATATGTATGTGTATGTGTATGTAAGTATATTTCAATGTTAATTAATAATAAGTAACCATAAATTCAGAACTACCTTTCATTAGGGAATTAAGTACGGACTGTAGTTTTAAAGATATGTAGTTGCCAAAATATGTTTTGGATTTTTAATAGAAACATATTCATCAGTTTTATCAATCAATATTGAAAAGTTGACAAAGAAGGCTTCCGAATTTCCGTTACATTTCACAAAACACTCTACCTAGGTATACCGCAAAAGTATCGAAATTAAAATGCTATTTATGTAGTCACATATAGAATAACATTTCAAAAGTTTAGAATTATTACTGGAAATTAATGCTGTCACCTATTTCAAACATTTTAAAAACATATAGTTCCTAATACATTGAAATTTTATTTCTTATCGATAGTATGAAACGTAAACTTCTATAACTGTTCTCTAAGTGGATCTGTATACCAACCAAAGGTAGTTTCGTCAAGTTTAATAAGAAAAATCCAAAATAAGCCTCTTGAAAATAGCACATTTTGTAAAACAATACATAATGATCGCTTTTGCCTGTTCATGGTCTATCCAAGTAGCTTGATAAAAAAAAAATTCAGCGTAGCATAACAAAAGCTGCTTCTCCTATATGTTTAAAAAAACAGAAGAAAAAGCTTGACGAGATAAGTGTAGGGAACATTAAATTCTACTTAGCCCCGGGCGCCGAAGTATCTAGCTACGGCTCTGCGAACACAAAACTGTCCACCAGAAGATCACATGGCATGTGGATGACCCCTCGCAACAAAGTGATTGTTTTATCCTGAACTATCGTAACCCCAGTATAACCTTAATGCTACAGTTTGTTGTACTTAGATATTTACCTTTATATTCAGAAATTACCTATCTAAAGTAAGAATATCTTTATAGTTGAAATACCATTAAATTTTGAATACTTTAGTCCGTGTAATTATAAGGAATAACAATAATAATTGGTACTAAATCTACTACAGTTGTTCATTCAGACCCCACACTAAACTACATCCTATGTAATACCCCAAAGGACGAAATACAAATTAATTAATCAATTATTATTATTATTATTATTATTATTATTATTATTATTATTATTATTATTATTAGTAGTAGTAGTAGTAGTAGTAGTAGTAGTAGTAGTAGTAGTAGTAGTATTGTCATGTTTAGAATCTAACTTTACAAAGAATCATAATTTACCAATAATAATTAATCCATCTTAAATGCTTCAATTGGCAGAACGCAACAACTTGTTTCATTGTTACATATATAAACTTTATGTAACATTTGATTCTTGAGAAATTACCACAAATAAGAGTAACGATAGCTATAAGGTAAGTTAGTCTTCCCTAGACATAAACTTTAGACAACTATCTAATTAGTATAGCATGAATGGCTTATGCGAAGTGGTTTCTTATACTACAAAATTGGTGTGCGTGCCATCACGAAGGTCACGTATGTGTGGAAAATTTGAACAGAAGGGAACCGTACACATCGACGAATAGACAGTATGAACTGCTCAGGTTGACCATATCTTGGGATTCGGAACATATGTCCGAATGGCTATGACGAACCAGACAGCATCGTCCACAATGTTAGCTCGACGCTGGAGCACGGTAACGGATGATGACTTGTCCGCATCAATATTTCGATTGCCGACATTTCGATTGCTTTGAGTTGTTTTCATTGTCTTCGAACTTGTGAACATTGGTATCACTTAGGGGTCTGTTTTAGATGGTCAAACATGGTTTTATCCATTTCAAGTTTATGCCTGAAAATTTTAAATCTTACACCTCTTCCTCCAATAGTCGTACTCTTCTATCGACTCTTTTTTCCAAATTTTGTAGTTTTGTTTGTGAATGGTCTGCTTTCAATGTATCTAAAACCGCATCTATTCCATCTTGGATTTTTGTGAGTGCGTCTGTGCTTGACTGCACTCTTTCCATTTTGGTTTGTTTCTTTTCCTTTCTCTTTGACTTCTTGCAATTCTATCTTCATTTTGTTCAATTTGAAATTGACATTCTCCGAGAAGAATGGAAAGTAGAAGAACACAAGGGATCGATGATTTGAAAAATAGAAGAAAATATTGGTAGTTAAAAGAGGAAGCTGAAAATAGAGAAAGATGGAAGAAATATTTCCAGGTCCAAACTGAAAATTAAGAAAAGGCAGAATACTTAATAATATAACAATATCCTTCAGAAAAGTTTTCTTAAAATCAATGAATTCCTGGCGAATCTCGTACAAATTAGTTTGAAGATGTGTTCAGAATGCTAAAAACAATTCTGGCGTCATACCTTGTTCTATCATTACTTAACATTGACCAAACTGCTTCATGATATTTGGCGTTAATTGATTTATATCTCTTTATTTCAGTTCTATTTGTTTCCTACTTATATTCTCTTTTCTGGTATCACTTGATTCCTATTCGTTGTTTTGTTCCTTGTTATCTAGTTTATTTTTACTTAAATCACCTTTCACTTATTTTCCTGAGTGATTTGTTCATTCTTCGGATCATCATTTTTCATTGTTTCATTCTCATTTCTTGTGGTTTTATCTTCCCTTTCCCCAATTTTTCCTTCATGATTTTCTTCTTACTTCATTCTGCATGCCTCTTTGTTTCTCATGTCTCTTGCTTCATTCTGGATGTCTGTGTCTCTTTCTTTGTGTCTTTCTGTTAAGAACTGCTTCTAGTCTTTCTCATTTTTCGAACTTTCTTGTTACCTTCTTTCTTCTCTTCAGTCCTTTCTACTTGTACTTCCTTTATTTCTATAACCACATTATCAATTACTAGTATTCCTACCTTCTTCTTTTTGTCACAAGTTTTACTAATTCACTTCAAGCTTACTTAGACTATCATATTGTTTATGAGGTATGCCTACATACCCGAAATGATACCATTATTTACAATCATCACATAATATCACCATTCCCTTTTCATTTTCTATTATCGTTGCATTGTTCGTGACATCATTACCTCTGCAATGTTCAGACTATCACTGCCTCTTTTCCATTGGTATCTTTTATATCTTCTTTCAATTACTAGCTCAAGTTGAGTTTTATTTTTCTTTATTTCTACCACCTATATTTCTACATAAAATTTTATCAGATTAAAGATAAATAAAGTTAAATGATACACTGGAATCACGTGAGCTCCTACCGGGAATTAAACCGAGATTTCCTGACACATAGTCCGTACGCTAACCGTATACCAACAAAGAAGCTCTATATGCACAGTATGTTGGAAAAGTAATGGAACTTCTTTCTTTACAGATAACCACTAGCTCAATCTATTGAAGCAACTGTCATTGGAAAGTAGGTTATCTGCTCAGCAAAACGAGATCACAATCATGAGAACCGATTAATGGAATGACAAGTTATTGCAAGAAAAGTTAGTCTGAAGTCACCTCGTCACAGAAACCCGATGGAGCAAGGAGCCAATATTAAATTTTGGTAAAACATTTACACAAACATAGGAAATGATGGAAGAAGTGTATAGTGATGAGTGCTTATCTTGTACACGTATGTTCGAGTGGTATACAGGATTCCGGGATTGTCGTGAGTCGTTGGAAGAATACCCAAAGCCAAGCAAACCCGAAAAACAAAAATCACGAAGAGTTGGTGGAACAAGTGCGTAAATGTACCCATGTAAAACTTTGTTTTATATAGGTATAAGTAGAGCATTTAATAAAAAGAGTGTTTGGAATTGATCTCCCACTACCAGTTTTTATTATAAAACTGTTTTACTATAAAAGTATTTTTTTATAAAATACTACGCTAATATTCTTTTTAATATATAGGGTTAGTTTATAGGTTGTTTTTGACCGTAAGGTTGCAGACAGGATTTTTACAGAGCCCGGTAGCAGGCTAAGCAGAGGGAAATTAAGGAACCAATGCTCCGTAGCAAGCAGAGGCGGATTAAGTGGTTAACGGGGCCTGTAGCAGGCTAAGCGGCTGAGGTTAGGATTTCCAGACAGCCCCGTAGCAGGCTAAGCCAGGAGATAGAATAGACGTAGTCCCGTAGCAGACTAGAGGCCTGGGGTTAGGTTACTTTTAAAGTTCCGTTGCAGACTAGAGGAGGGTCACTAGAAAACTGGTACTGAATTGCCTTTGTTCATTTAATTTATAGGGTTCCTTGGGTGGCAGTGGCGCTGCTGCTCCAATGTTGTTTTTTGCTCCGTGGGAGGGGCTAGAAGCTGTTGTTTGTAAGGGATTGTAGATTCATTTGGTGTGAATCTTTTTTTTTTTTTGCCGAACTACGTGGTGGTGTTTGTAAATACTGACATGTGGAATTGTTTGTTTAAAACATCACATGGGATATTACAATATATATATATATATATATATATATATATATATATATATATATATATATATATATATATATATATATATATATATATATATATATATATATATATATATACAGGGTGTTTAATAAGTAATGGTCATAAATTAAACCGTAGATAGTACACGCCAAAACTAACAAAAAAGTCTTAGTAAACATGTGTCCGCAAACGCTTCGTAACGGAGATAGGGGCTGTCGAAAGTGTGGGAAAGTGAAGTTTAGTGGCGAATATCTCAAAATGTATGAATCGGACAGAGGGCGGTCCAATGAATGACTATCGAAGTCAGACCTACGCTATGCACGCTTTCGTGGTACTAGGTCGAAAGCTCGAAAAGATACAAAATGGTGGACAATGTTTACGTGCCGTGTGTGGTTGCATAAAAAGCAGGAAATGAGAGAGGCAATCGAAGTATGGTGATGTATATGGCTCCAGGAAGACTTCCGACAACTAATGCACACGTACAAGTGTGTCAGCACTTAGGTAAACCAAACGGTATGCAAGGCACTGATGAAGCATTATGTGCTAGCCAGTTAACGTAACGAATATCCGCAAACTGGATTGCAATGGGAAAAGCATGACAACATTCGAGTATGTGGGAGGCGAGTATGGTACAGTAAAAGACTACTCTGTACATGTGCATTCGTCTTAGGAATGTCCTCTGAAGTAGTTCACAACATGCACCACCACCTTTCTTCGATTGCCTCTCATTTCCTGCTGGTTATGCAACCACACACGACACGTCAACATTGTCCGCCATTTTATTTCTTTTCGAGCTTTCGACCTGGTACTACGACTTATGAATTACTGGTGGATAGACGCGCCCTCGATGTTCATCTTGAGCCCCCTTTCCTCGGACAATTGTCCGGGAATCCCTCCGTTTCTTTAGGGAACTTTGCGCGCGCATTGAAGTTATCAACCGTGCATTTCTGCATAGCGCAGGTCTGACTTCGACAGTCATTCATTGGACCGCCCTCTGTCCGATTCATACTTTTTGAGATATTCGTCTCTAAACTTCATTTTCTCACACTTTCGACAGCCCCTATCTCCGTTACGAAGCGTTTGCGGACACATGTTTACTAAGACTTTTTTGTTAGTTTTGGCGTGTACTATCTACGGTTTAATTTATGACCATAAAACCAAAAAGGGACGTAAAAGAAAACTAAACATTATTCTGCTCGTTTTAGTAGTAATACTGATTTAATTGTAGTGTATTTAAGTGCAATATGAAACGTTGCAACATTCTCGAAGACGGGAGGATATGAAGAGAACGAAGTGTGTCATATATTAAGCTAAACAACCCAATATTTTAGCTTAGTAGAAATGTCATACATTATTTTTGGAAGTTAATGATCATACATGGGTAACATTTAAATTGCTAGTGCAATAAAGTAGTGTTTTAATTTCATTCGAATGTTATGCTAATTAAAAAGAACTGTACAATCTCTTTCTATTGTAAATAATTTTAGACTCTAAAACAGATATTAAGATCAACTAAAGAACAACAACAAATCTATTACACAGAGAAGTAAGCATATAGTATCCAATTAGTGTGCGTATTTGTAATGCTTACTGGGACACAATATTACGAACAATTAAATTTAAGTAGTTCATTGTTTTAGAGTTTTATATATATATAGCTTTAGCTTTAGGAACAATTGTCTTGTTCTTGACTTGCTGGAGGTTATTGCTGTTAATTTCATTGAAATAAATTGCTGGCTTAAAATAACAATGGTGAAATGTACTGTGGTTACCTCAAAACAAACACATGAGTTGCTAAATGTAATCTCTTAAGTAGCAAATAAAATACCCACAACAAATGTTCATTTTCCATGCTCATTCTGTGTCTGGGTCATTAGAAATTTATGTAGGCATAAGTCTATATAGTGACTGCGAGGACTTGTGAAGCCTGAGCTCTACACCAGTCATTCAACTGCTTTGTCTCACATGTGACGCATCAGAAGTATCCGACACGATTCGTCGGTCTGTCTTCTGAACACACACTTCAGGAAACGTGAAATGACAGAGGGCACCAACAATATTGCCAAACTTAAAAGACATGGCGGACGAGGAACAATAATAATAAAAACCTTAACACAAACAATTATTCGAATTAAACTATAGCAATAGTAATAAAAGTATAAACAACAACAAATATAAACAAAACGAAACTTGGAGGAAACCAACAACACTACCTTCAGGTAAGCCTGCCGTACCGATTTTGGGCTCCAGTGTCCCGCGTCCCCGTAAACTTAGTCGGGACAAGCAAATGTCCCGTATTTTAATCTACTCCCATTTGTGCTGTCAATATCACCTTATTCGAAAATTGAAAAATCAGAAATTCTGATATTGGCTGGGAATCCTGTAATTAGTGAATGAACATGTAACAACTGCGAGCAAGTTTATCACACCATCTCCAATTTAATAGCGAGTAGGCCAATCGACTCGCAGCGCAGAATTGTAATTGTCCGTTAGCAGTCTAGGGGATCTGTAATCTTTGATTAAGTGCACGAGCTGAGCGGTTGTTGATAATAGAATTTGAAGAAGTAGTACACGTTTCTGAAAGCAACACGGTTGAACTATGAAGTTGACTAGGTATGCGCACGAGACGAGTCGAGACAGAATTTTCCTGACAAAATTCGAGTCGAGACACAGCTCTTCCAATAGAGAAATATACATTTTTCGAGTCGAGACATCGCTTTTACAGCACATTTTCGAGACGAGACAGCCTCAAATCTTGTCTCGTGCGCATCCCTGAAGTTGACTGCAACATTTGCCATTTTAGTTTCCCCTTTGCATCTGGTGCAAATTCGGCCACTTTTGAACACCAAAAGATAAGCAAACATAACATAGCTTCAAGTACTTCTACATCTACTATGCAAACACAGGAAAGATAAATGACCTTTCCTCCACCAAGATATTAGATAAGTTAACAAGAGTTATAAATAATCTTTCCAAGAGGCTAGGGGCACATAATTCTGCTTGGGTTTATGGCTTAGAAATATGTAAATCCGAGCCTGAGAATAACACACGACGTAAGGAGAAAGGAGAAAACGCAGCTAAGTTTTCACCAGATTAAACTGACAAACGTAATTTTGGCAAATACAGCCACATAAATAAATACTGCTAAACGAGCGAGAAATATTGAAGGTAGATTGTCTTAGTGATTTAAATAAAATGAGATTATTTGCATATTGTTTCCTTGTAAAGTATTATTATAAGACATCATCTTGAGTTTTTAAGGCGATTCTAAGGTAGATGGATTGTAAATATCTTCACTCCGTGCAATTAATTGCAGGGAACGAAGAGAGAAAAGTAGCTGCAGTTTAGGGAACTTTCGCTTATTATAATATAGTTCATAATCATGACCAAAGCTACAGTTCATTGGATTGTGTTGGAAAGTTAGGAGGGGGGGAGGTAATCGAAGGTGTCCCGTATTCTCATGAAAAAAATATGGTAGGCTTACTTCAGGAGATACTTCGTATGGCGCGTGAGACGACACTAGCAAAACTTCATATATGGGGTTGACGACCTTCACGTTCTATTGGATGCTAAAATTGGTAGATCTAGGGAAAGTTTCACGACTCCGTGCGATCACTATAGTTTGTAAATAAAAGTTCATTTATAGGTGCCTTGGAAACACTACTTTTATTCCTAGCAGCACAGATAGTAGACCAAACAGTAGAGTGAGTAACTGGCCACATTGGCCCTACGTTGTGATTGGCCACTTTTCCGACATTTGTCAAATAAAACATTTGCCAGTGTAATTTCATGAAACAAGTAAAATAGCGATTGGAAGTGCAAGGTTGAAACTGTTGCATAAATGACGGCAAATTGTTAATTAGCCAACTACAATTTAAACTACAGGGTGCTCAGAAAGTCCCTTTATACTTTCACTTATTTTATCCCCACATTAACAATTATTAGTACTTACAGAACGCTTTCTAGTGGACTTGCAGGGTGAACTCATTATTGACGCACTAACTTCTGAATACGTTTACTTTCAGGTAGATAGACGATCAGAACGAGGGTTATCCAAAACACTTTCCAGGCAAAAAGCTTTCTTCTCCTACATGATCAAAGTCTGATGACTAGGTGGCTCCTTGTTGAACGGTTCACGAAGCCCATACATCACCTGCGGCATCTTTTCGTGGTTGTGCTTCCATTCATAGGTCCATACACTTCCACTAAGCGCTCCTCGAAAGTGAAGTCAGTAATATCTATCATTGTGGTTCACCTACAGTACCTACAGTATTGTGATTTCAAACAGTTCATTATGCTCCGTTGTCAGTGTCATAGCTTCGTAAGTATTGTAATAACAATAATGTTAGGTTGATTGGTATTAATGAAAATATTGCAGGCAGCTGAACTCTGTGAACAAGCAGTGTACTCTCTTGTCACCATTATAGTCTCTCTTCAAAATGACATATTGTAATAAGCAGTGGCGTATTTACGATTTTGTTTCGGGGGGTTTGATAACTTGCAAATGTGGAAATTCTGCAAGATAGTAAATAGTAAATAAAATAGTAAATAAAATTTCAAAGGGGGTTTTAGCCCGGAAACCCCCTTAAATATGCCACTGGTAATAAGATATGTTCATCCTAATTTGTAACGTGTGAAGATCTAAATTGGTCAATTTTATCATCGGATTTATCACATTTGGACTACCATCAATGGGTGTATTATATTCACATAGGAACTAGCTTAAACTATAAAATAACCGAAAAGAGAGCAGAGAATGTAAATTAACTTAAATACGCGTACTTAAATACACAAGTTACAAAAGAAGAAGAAATCAACGATGAAACAAAATATAGACTGATTACACTGTTCAACAACGAAAATGTAAATTGAACAAAATCAGCTAATTCTTATTGATTTTGTGGTGCTGATCACGAATTTGAAAGTTATTTTCGAATATTAGCTCTACTTTTCGTTTTACAGGCATATCTAATAATAACGCTTTAAAAATAAATATATTCGCTTCGTTTGGGGTAAAATATTACACTGATCCGGCAACACTGGAGAAACTATATGAACGCTTGGTTTCATTGTGTTCCTTATCTCAGTAGTGTTCTGCTATTGTTAGAAAAGACAGGTTTAGTACAGTTATCAGCGTTTTGGGTGTGACGTTTGTGTAGTGCAGGACATAAAAATACAACTACAAGTAAAAAAAATACTGGTATTTCGAATGTATATTTTTAAATAGTTGTCGGAACTATTTCAAGTGACATTTTGAGGATTTCAATAAACAAAAATGCCGCGAAATTGTGTAAACAGTGCGGATAGCTTATGCTACGTGGGTGGGGAAGTGACATTTTCCTCACAAAAGCAGACTATAACACCACTAATAAGAAAAGCCTATCAATATTACTTTGGTTGTAAAATTGGAGACCAAGATAAATCTTGGGCACCCCACATTGTGTGTAACACTTGTGCCAGCAATCTAAGAAATTGGATTAATGGGAAGGGGCGCTCAATGCCTTTTGCAGTGCCCATGATTTGGAGGGAGCCAAGCGACCACATCAGAGACTGTTATTTTTGTATTGTTCCTTCCGTCAAGAAGGGAATTTCCACGAAGAAGAAGCGGGCCTTGATCTATCCTGACATTCCTTCTGCAATGCGCTCTGTTCCACATGGAGAAAGACTACCTGTTCCTGACCCACCTAAAGAATACGATCTTTTTTCTGATGATGATCAAGAAGTTGAAGCTCCTGAATCAAGTACTTCGAAGGACCCTACGTTTGTTGTAGAAGAACCTCCATGTGAACCACATAGACTTACTCAAGAGGAACTAAGTGATCTAATCAGAGACTTGGACCTCTCGAAAAGCAAAGCCGAAATTTTAGCGTCACGCTTAAAGCAATGGAATTTATTGCAGGAAAAAATAAATATTTCAGTGTATCGGAATAGGGAGAAGATGTTCACTTCATTTTTTACTATGGAAGACACACTTGTGGCATGTACAGATGTAAATGGTCTCATGAGGGCACTTAAAATTAATTACGAACCTACGGAGTGGAGGCTCTTTATAGATTCGTCCAAGGTGAGTTTAAAGGCAGTGCTTTTACATATTGGAAATGAACTTCCTTCAATTCCTGTAGGTTACGCAGTTCATATGAAGGAATCTTATGAAAACTTGAAACGTTTACTTCAAGCCATTAAATATTACGATTTTCAGTGGCTCATTTGTGGTGACCTTAAAGTAATAGCACTGTTGCTAGGTATGCAGTTAGGGTATACAAAGTATTGTTGCTTTATATGTGAATGGGACAGTAGAGATCGTGGATCTCATTACCGCAAACGTGATTGGAGTACCAGAGAAACTTTTCAGCCGGGAGTGAAAAATGTGCAGCATGAACCACTGGTAGATCGTAACCGAATTTTGCTTTCCCCTCTACATATTAAATTAGGTCTTATGAAAAGTTTTGTTAAGAGCATGAACCAAGAGGATTAGGCCTATAAGTACCTAAGAGGACAATTCCTTCGATTAAGTGATGCCAAAGTTAAAGAGGGTGTTTTCATAGTGCCACAGATTAGGCAACTATTCAAAGATCACAAGTTCGACGAAATTCTCCAAGGTGAGGAGAAAGCTGCGTGGGAAAGCTTGAAGAGTGTTTGTTCACAGTTCTTGGGAAGACACCGAGCAACAAATTACAAACAACTGGTAGCAAAGTTGTTATTGTGCTACGAAAATCTTGGTTGCAATATGTCTCTGAAACTCCACTTCCTTCATTCACATCTAGACTTCTTTCCCGAAGATTGTGGAGCAGTAAGTGACGAACATGGTGAGCGTTTCCATCAAGATATTGCAGCCATGGAGAAGAGATATGAGGGAAAGTGGAGTCTAAAATATTGGCCGACTGCTGTTGTACTATTGCAAGGGATGCTCCAGATGTAACCTACAAAAGGCAAGCCAAGCGAAGACGCTCAAAATAAAATAAACATAATCCTGTACAAGGGATCACTTGAAACTTTTGTCTACATTGCAGTGTAGTTCTTGCACAAAAAGGTATTTGTACATATTTTTCATGTTTTGATGTTAATACTGATTTTTATTACGGAATTGTTAATGTTTAACTTGACCACGGTTACTTTATTTTCTGTATCGCTGTAAACTGATATTTGCGCAATTTTGAAAAAGGAAGTACAAGGGTATAGAAAGCTATAGTTTAGGGTACTTCTTAACTCCCCAGCTTATCACATCACAGTGAAATAGATAAAAAAGTGAAATGTAGGTTTTTACAAGGAGTTTGCTTAAATATTCTATAAATATTAATACATTTGTATATATACAGCTACTGTTGTACAAGGGCGTTTTTTTCACAACCTGAGCTAAGAAAATTCTTCTATTATCATTTCCTTTCATATTATGCTTAAATGAATGTAAAAATCGCAATTTCAAAGAATTTACATACTTTCGATCAAAATTTGTTGAACAGTGGTATGGGAAAGAGATGTTAGTTTATACAAAGTAATTTAGAGCTGCAACTCATGTCAAAAGAATTAAAAGTAAAAATCTGTAACAGCGTCATATTGGTTGGATATCAAAATTGGATGGTAACGCGCGAGAAAGATTATATTCGAAACAGGTTTCAATAGAACTTATGAAATAAAAGAGATGAATAAACTGGTAAGATCAGGAATGTATAGACGTTCATAACAGCTACAGAATACTGAATACCAAACAGGTAATAAAATTTAGATGTCTAAGATGGGTGGGAAATGTCACTTGCATGGGAATACAATCTAAGTGCATAGAGTCTATTCTGAGTCAGGAGAAAAGAAATCTTTAGATGCAGTAAAGAAGATTGAAAAATAATTTAAACCCAGAATTTGGAAAGGTGGACAGTAACAACTCATACTGAATCCAGGTGATAAATCTTATGGTCCTTTATACCATAGAGTGAGTTAGTTATTAGCATAAGGTCCGCTCTTAGCATGGACTGGTCCGTAGGCTTCCTCGGGTTATTCCCGTATCCTCCCCACTATCATTCTATCAATTTTTCCATCATCATTCACTTGTCTTAATCATCGTCTCCCATAGCCTAAACGGCACCCCATCAGGAAGTCGCCGTCGGAAAGAGGGATTGCCGCCGTCGACGGTGGCGGACCTCCGGAGGCAGCCGGCATTCGTCCGCGGCGGCACGACAATCTACTTGTTCAAAGTTGCCGACTTTTTGCCGAGGCGGCAAGCCGTCGAAAATCGTAAAATAAAATGACCTTTGCCGAACGTTGACGACCGTCAGAGTCGGCAAAACACTTGGAAAGGCCTCTTTCCGACCCTGTGCCGACTCCTTATGCCGGCCTCTTTTCGACGGCGGCGCCGGCGCATTTACTGTGCCTTTACGGTTGTTTGTCGACTGCTCGGCAAGACAACTTTCCGACGGCGGCCCCGGCGCATTTAATGCTCATTTCCGGCTTTTTGCCGACTGTTCGGCAAGGCAACTATTTTTCACGCTGCGGTGCCGGCAATCCGACCGCGGCATCTGGTCGGAATGGACAAATTGTCCGACTGTAGGCGGCAGAATCCTGATGGGGGCATAATCGTGGGATCTTAAACTGAAATATTCAATTCCATTCAAAGCCTGAACTGAATAGTATGCAACCTGCAACATAGTAGAGTAGTTCGAGTTGTTTAGCTTGAAGGTCTTTCTAAGATACTCTATACTTTTTGAACCTCTAGAATGTATAACGGACCAACCCTAGGAGTCGAAATGATAAAAATTGGCTTTGTACGTGATTAGATCTGATGAATATCTATCTATGTATAAAATTTGGTGGGTTTAGGTAACCCCTTCTATATGGAAATCTTATGACAGACGTACTCGTTCTTTTAAACATTAGTCCCCTTACAAATCGAGATTGTGAAATACCAGATCTAACATTAACGTGGGTTCGAAACCACGACTGATATCCTGTGCAGTTGATGTGTGCTCAGATCATTATACAATTTAATGTCTTACAACATACCGTTTCCCACCACACTATCTCGCCTCCGAGCCAAGAGATCTGGATTGCAGATTCTTGTCACCGGTCCCGGCGTATGATTTTCGTATTACAGCACTGTTTATTAAATTATTTTTCAAAGAAATGTTGTAGAAAGTATCGCTAAGTATAATGGTTTCTGTAAATAAAGGGATGTGTATGATCCACATTCGTGTATATACTTTACTCGGAATATTAAACCAAAAAACAAGTATGTAAAGACTCATGACTAATATTAATGTTAGTCACATGTTAATTTTAAATGGTTCATTTTTATGTGGATTAAACAAACTTCATGCAATGAAATTTATGAAAATTTTTAACTTTTCCGTGTTTCAGCTTTGAAAATCAACAGACGTGAGTATTCCGTCATCTCTTCGTGAAAGAGCAAAGACGTTATTTTCAACAAGTGATGGATGTTATTGAACCATAGGATTTTGAGCTGTCAAAAGAAATTTGTAAAATGGTAACCCCCAACATGTGAATGATTGATGGACACATTTAGAGGATTTGATGCAGTAGGAGACGGTGGATCAACCACCCAACAAGATCGCAACAAGGGAGTCTGGTTGTTGTCTCTTACCAGAAACAAAGCATATATATATATATATATATATATATATACTGATACCAATTATTCATCGCCCACTTGGACTAGTGTTCTGCTATTGACTGATTGACTGACCATTTATCTCGTTTGTTTCACAGTCGTACCCTGCACAAGAGTCAAACGTCGTAAACTGTTTGAAATACTTGAAGAACCAATGATCGACTCTTTTGATGGCTGGTGATTTCAACAAAGGGATCTCACAGCATCCGTATGAGAATTAAAGAGAAAAAAAAGTGAAAGAAAAATGATGTACGTTTGCATTCCAAAGGTGTTAAGCATTTTGATCACCCATTGCGAGGACACCACAGGTGGTAGATAACCGCGGTCACCTACCAATGCTCAATGTGCACTTAACACGAAATATGATTTAACAGAAAACAAAGTGCTCCTCGGTGTCCGTGCAATTGGTTTATAATTAACGTTTAGCCATTCAATGTATAGAAAGGGTTATTATAGCAAGGCACGAAAGGGGTTTATTGCTTTGGTATCATATATTAAAAAGCGGAAAATGTATTTATGTTCTGACGTTCGTCATAGTTTCACAATAATTCTTGTTGGGGATAATAACAAAATAATAAACAAAGTTCATGTGTGCGTGTATATATATATAATGCACGATGCGCAGGAGACTAATTTGAATGCCTTATCCTTATTTCTACAAGGATAATAATGGCGAAAGAAGCGTTTAGGAAGAAGAAAGCTCTACTTTGTGAATAATTTGTAAAGAGTAAAGAAAAAGACATAAAATGTTTACAGTACAAAATAACATTCTGCAGGCTATTCTGAAATAGATAAGTGGCCATTCTGAAATACGACTGACCCACTCACCAGCTGATCTCCGTAACAATTAGGCTAAAACCGTGGAATTTTGTATTAATGTTTTCCTTGTCGCTTAAGCTGCAGATAAGGCGATATTTTAATGCTGCCCCAAAGAGAGGATAACGGAGCTTGAGTGATTCTTTCGTCATTTATCAGATCTCTGAAACTATTAGACATAGAATCTTCAAATTTTATACAAATTCTCTTGCATTTCAAGCTGTAGATAAGAAGAGTTTATTTTTTTAAATAAGGCCTCTAAGTGTGTATAAGAGGTTTAAATGATTTTTGCTGTTAGCCAGATCTCCAAAATTGTCGGGAGTACAAACTTGAAATTTTATATAAGGATTTCCCTTGTGTAGATAAGACGGGATTTTATGAAACGCGACCGCAAAGACGGAATAACTGAGGTTTAATGATTTTTTTGCTGTTCGCCATATTAAAACTATTGGGCGTAAAGTCTTGAAATTTTGTATAGATGTTTTCTTTAAGTTCTAGGCAACGGAGAAGACGAGATGGCCCCTAAATTTTTAAATGCGGCCCCTAAAGGAAAATAACAAGGGCTAATAATTTTTTGTCGTTCAATAGATCTTCGAAACAATTAGATGTAGAACATTAAAAGAGGTATTAATGTTTTCCTTGTCGTTTAAGTCGTAGGTATGACAATTATTTTTAAATAGGGTCCTAAAGGAAAATAACAGGGCTTTAATGATTATTTGTCGTTCACCAGATCTCTAAAACTATTGTATGTGGAATCTTGAAATTTTAAATAAATGTTCTGACATATCAAACTGTAGATAAACCGATTTAAAAAAATAAGGCCCCTGAAGGTGTATAAGAGGTTTGTATTATTTTCTGATGTTTGCCAGATTTCCGAAATTATCAAGTGTACAATCCTGAAGTTATATACAAATGTTTCTTTTGTATCCTAGACTGTAGATAGAACAGGATTTTGCGGGACGCAAGCCCTAAGAAGAGACAACTAGCCTTTAAAGATCTTTTGCTGTTCACCACACCAAAACTAATGGGCGTAAAATCTTGAAATTTTGAATAGATGTTTTCTTTACGCTCTGGGCTGCAGAGAAGACGGGCGTTTTTTAAATGCGGGTACTAAAGGGAAATAACAAGGCTTGAATTGTTTTTTTTGCCGTCCAACATATCTCCGAAACTTTCAGACGTAGAACCATAAAATTTTGTATTAGTGTTTTACTTGTTGTTTAAGCTCTGGATACGACATTCGTTAAAATGTGGTCCCTATGGGAGTATAATGTCAAAAGAAACATTTAATCTTTATTGAAATAGATATGAATATTTGTAGTATTTTAAAGTCAGAAAACAGATAAAGTAATTTTTTTTTCAATCTGGATTTGGTCACATTACATTGTTAATAAGTGTTAGAATTGAGTATAATTCTGTGAGAAGTTTCTAAAGAACATTATTTAACTATTCCAGTCATTAATTACGTAAATAATTTTTTGAACTTATATTCGATATATACACTGCTGTTCAACAATTTTCCAGTAATGCGGGATTACTCAATACAAGGTGGTAGGAAGTTATCAGATTTATAAAAATACATTTCAGATATGTGTTCTACAGGTTGGCAACACTGCTCAGGAGGAGTAGATATAATCGCCTGTTAGCATGGAGATGGTGGCTTGGTGTGTCCTTGAGACATGTTGAAACATACACCGAGATATTTTTATTCAGTTACGGCGTAGCAACCAGTTGAGTGCGGGCGTGTGTGTGTGTCTTGGCGGATTTTTAACTGCGCAAAATGGATGAAAAATTGGAACAACGCATTTGTGTGAAATTTTGTTTTAAAACTGGGAAAACTACTTCGGAGACTTACGAACTCTTAAAAACAGCTTTTGGAGACAAATGTCTGAGCCCGTCAAACGTGTTTATCTGGTTTCACAGATTCAAAGATGGCCGCGAGTCAGTAGAGGATGAGCCCACTTCTGTGCGGCTTTCAACAGCAAAAACTAACAAAAACATTGCGAAAGTTGGCGATTTAGTGCGCTCGAACCGTAGACTTACAATTAGAGAGATGGCTGAAGACCTGAATTAAAGTTTCTATGCGGTTCAGTCAATTTTAACTGATGATTTGAACATGCGTCGAGTGTGTGCGAAATTCATTCCAAAAGTGTTGTCACACGAGCAGAAACAACGCAGACTTGAAGTGTCCCAAGAACTGTTTAATCGAACCGAAATGGACTCAGATTTCTTGAATAGGGTAATAACAGGTGATGAATCATGGGTTTATGGATATGACCCAGAAACAAAGGCCCAATCTTCTCAGTGGAAGAGCAAAGATTCACAAAGACTAATGGAAGCGCGACAAAGTTAGTCGAATATGAAGAGAATGTTGGTGGTTTTTTTCGATTCTAAGGATATCGTGCATTATGAATTTACCTCTAGGGGACAGACAGTCAACCAGGAAAACTACAAAAGTGTCCTTCAGCGTCTGCACGAAAAAGTGCGGCAGAAAAGGCCTGCACAATGGAAAGAAAAGAATTGGATTCTCTACCACGACAATGCACCAGCGCATTGTGCGTTCTCCATCCAGGAATTTTGGGCCAAATTCAACATTCCTGTGCTTCCGCCACCCCCGTATTCCCCAGATTTGACCCTGGCCGACTTCTACCTCTTTCCCAAATTAAAATTGTCATTGAAAGGGAAGAGATTTGACTCAATTGGGGACATTCAAGCAAATACGGAGAGAGTGTTCACACCATCACGGAAAATAATTTTCAGGAATGCTTCCAGAAGTGGGAACACAGTTGGAATCGGTGTGTTCATTCAGTAGGGGACTATTTTGAAGGAGATCCATCACAATAGCCATTTTTAAATTATAAGCCCAGTCTTAAAATTTGCCGAACACACCTCGTATATATATATATATATATATAAATTTTAAAATATTGTAAAAGCTATGCGTCAGTGCGTTTGCTTAATTTACATCTCTTTTTACGAAATTTTTGTTCGAATTTGAATATATATATATATAAAAGAGAACGTACAAATCCTTTGTTAGCTCATCACGCTAATACGGCTGAACCAATTTCTTTCATTTTTGGGGGGTTATTAAGATTTGGACCCTAGATGGTTTTTATCATATCACTTTAATTTTCAATTACCAGTGTCTTGAGATAATTGACCATTCAAGTGTCCATAACGTAGAAATCCTTTGTTAGCTCATCATAGCTAAATCTAACCGTATTTATATGCAACCCACATGACCGTGTCACTCGGCGGGTTAACATAAATGACAGGCGATATAATGTTAACATTTACTGCAATCTTCTATGGTTTTTATCATATCACTTGAAAGCGAAAAAGTAAAAATTATCTAAGTAACAAAGTTTATTGCGTTCCGGGGTGACCCCAGCGAAGCGGGGTGAACGCTGCTAGTATATATATATATATATTGTCCTGAACGTTCTACTTTGTTGCAATTTGATTAAAATAAACTGTTATTGTAGTGGATATTTACGTTCAAGTTGTTGTTTTCTGTATTTCGGAATTTTTATCGTCAAAATTTCGAGATTAGAATCGCTGTGACAATGCGACAGAGTGTTACATTTACTATTTGTCTAATTTTCCTTACTCCGTATTTTTTACGTCCTTCAGGATACATATTTCAGCAACAGCAATATTTTTCAAGGTATGTTGAGTTTGTCTAACACTTAGACACATGATATATCTTTGTCGTGCCAAAAGAACATTGATTGATGGTTGATTTGAAGTTTAGTTTTGTAGAACACCAAGGCTATACGAGACGTGGACCTACAGCTTAAATTGAAATAAGAACTACATGAGCTTCCGCCGGAATCAATAGAACTGTAATGAAGTATGTAGACCACTTTGTGGTAGCGTTCATTTTATTGTGAAGAGGAAAGGCTGCGCTATTGCTTCCCCTCAGAATAGCTTAAAAATAAGTTTTCATGATGTTGGGTAAACAATTTCAACAATTATATTTTATTACATACTCAATTTTCCCTAAATAGGTTTAACTGAAATATGAAGACTAGTATGGACAAATTCTTTTTTAAAAATCATCTTTAGAAAGGAAATTTAAAGTAGTGAACCCTTTATGAAATCAAAGGACAAATTATTCAGAGAACAAAGGAAATGCATTAATAGCGAAGTGAGTAAGTGGTTCTTCTTAAAATCATGAGAAACAGTTTGCGTTGATAAGTAAGAGAATTGACTTGATAATGTACGGTTAAGTTTTCGATGTTAAAAGCATACTATATTTTTGAAAAGCAAAGGATAGGTTAATCTATAGTATCATAGCGAATTTATGAGATTGTAGAAGAAGAATTTTAATGTAATTCAAGAGAAACGTTTTCTTGTAAAAGAAATAATACTGAATCATTGAAATGGCAAAGTCATATATATATATATATATATATATATATATATATATATATATATATATATATATATATAAGGCTTGTGTGTAGGTGGCTTGTGTGCAGTTTGATCATTACCTTCTTTTTCTGTTCTTTTATGTTCCCTGGGACGGGCTAGTAAGTATATTGTAGTCGTGAACTTTCAATCGCCGGAATTAAGTAATACTTACAATGCTTAAAAAGGTCCCCGGAAAGCAAACTTCCAAGTTAAATGCAATTTAACCTAAAATGTAGTTAACCTAAGTAAGTAAGTAAGTAAGTTAACTTAAAATAATTTTAAGTAGATTTATATTTTTACTTTCAGGAGATCAAAGGGTGAAGGAAGTATTATAATCAGAAAAGTTCGAATTCGAAGTTCCAATAAATTTGCTTGTTTGTTAATATATATATAATCGACAAGCAAGAATCAAGTGCATAATTATGTATATACTGTGAATTTTTATGGGATGTTCTTGTTCTTGTTGTCTAGTGAAGAAATATGAATGCGTTAATATACGTAGCTTCTACAATACTATAAACGACAACTAACAGCCTTACTTAGTGTTTTTTAATAGTTTAAAATAATGTGCTTGCCTTTCTTCAAAATTCTGTACTTTTTTTGACAAATAATAGTGCTCACTTCTTCCTTTTCATTCATCAAAATCACACAAATGCCTGAGCTCAAATATCTTTGGTCCAAGGTCAAATGGACTTTTTTCAGGACATCTGAAAGAATATTCCAAATACGTCAATCCCCTTAATACCGACCAAATTTTGTTCAATTTGAGGCACATTTAACATTTAACGTAAGATAAACCGATAAAAAATAAACAGAAAGATTATGTTTTTCGGGTCAATAATGTATCAGAAACGGAAAACTGATAAAAGTGATTTAACTCCTTCGACCATTCATCAAACAAATATGTAAAGGCTTCCCAGACACCACACTGGTAACTAGTGAAGAATGTTATTATTATTATTATTATTATTATTATTATTATTATTATTATTATTATTATTATTATTATTATTATTATTATTATTGACTTTAAGGGAGACAAAGAGTATACAATAAAACTTTTAAAAGAATCTTTTAAAAATCATGTTTTCTATTAAACAATAACAAAAAAACGTACTAAACAGTTCTGTTTAATTCTGTTTAAAGAAAATTGGTTTTATTTTTTCTGTTTATGCACAACAAAAAGGAAAAAACATTGGATCCCCCTCATATATAATTAACTTATAACGTAAGTATATAAGAGTGCTTCCCACCCCATGTTTTCCTTTTTTTAGTAGTGCATAAATAGACCTTTTACAGGTAATTTTTTGAAAACAGAATTTTTTTTACCTGTTAATACGATTTTATTTTAGTTTGTTATTTTTTTTTAAAAAAGGAAACAACGTTTAATTCTTTCTTTAATTTTTTTTCAACCTCTTAGTCATAGTTTAACGCTTACCGAGACTGAGACTCGGTGTCTTTGAACACTATAGTATACCTGAGGAAGAGATTCAAAATTTTCATATACAAGCATTGGGGGCAATTGATTATAATCAGGGGTAAAAGTGCAGGGTAGCGCGGGGGAACGCCGTCCTCCCACCTTCAAAAACTATGTACGGCGTCCCCTTAGTTTCTAAAAAATTACAATGGGAAAAGATAGGCAGGAGGGACGACTTGACGTCATGCCACTACCTTCCGTCCCCCTGCCTTTTACCCCTGATTATAATGAATTATTGTGAACCATTTAATACTTTTTGAATCTTAGTCTCAATTCTTCATTACATATATACCCATAAAAGTATCTCCATTACGTGCATTTTTTTAAACAAAATCATAAATTATATTTCTTACGCTTATATATATATATATATATATATATATATATATATATATATATATATATATATATATATATATATATATATATGTTATAAAATATTATAAAATATTTTCACAACCAGTTATTCAAGTAACAATGGAATATTGCATTGTCACCCGCCCACGTCACTATGCCAAATTTTATCGTTGACGATGTCGGGAAATGAGTTAAATTAAGATTGCAAGATTTGAGGACATGATTAAACCATTCTTGGTTAAAGAAAAACATAAAAACATTATTTTTGAATATTGTTAGAAAGAATATTTTTGTAGATATGATACAAGATGTATTGAACAATATGTTCATGCGCCGCTTTTCCTTCCTTACTACAATAACAGTGTGATAAATAATTATATTTCAAACAGGCAAATTCGACCATTTTGGCACGTAGTGAAGCAGTACACAGGGCTCTAAGACTGGGACTTCCTTTATAAATCTCCCGTAAGGGAGATAACTGGAACTGGAACTGGAAGATGCATTGAAGGGGTAACACTTCCTTCGAATTTCTTTCGAAACTCTATTTATTCATATTGCAGAATGTACAATATTTTATGTACTCTGCAATTAAGTTAGATTTACAACATATATCTCAAAATGTGTACGATATTTATGTTTGTTCTTGGACTTCTATTTCGTGTGATAAACTGTTAAAACGCACATTACAGCATTTTAAACATTTTAAACAAATATTTTAAAAGGAACTGACCTGTATTGAGATCAGAAAATATAAATAATACGAGTTCTAATATAAAAAGTTGTCTTTAATGGTATATGTGAAGCAGGAAGTGAATGGGCTTTCTTGTTATTCGACCCGCCCTTCCACAACATTTGGCAAAATAGTTGTTAGTCGACTGTATATTTAAATTATTGTATTGCGTACATAACTATTCATTTTTATTAGAATATACAAGAACGTAACTGACTTCAAAGGTACGTTGGACAAAAGAACCCCATTTGTTAGCACTCGGACATTTTTGAGTGACTAGGAAATCAGATTATTTAGGCTCGAATTATCGAGTCTCTACTCTACATAGAGATATGATGAGAGACTTTGTTAATTAACACTACATACAATCACGGAACTGCCATCACGATACAGGTAGTACGAAATTAAGGCATATTTTCACTAGATTATCTGAAGAACAATAAGACCTAAGACTTGATACGACACTATTGAACTCAGTACCTAATAATCTACAGAATTACCGAGGTGATATTTACCAATTCTGATGCGGTTCCCTTACTTGCTTTTATAACCAATACATTTTAGCTATTCAGTGTATAGTATTAACGCCACAAAATACCGCCAGAGGCTGTGTTAACAGGTCTTGCAGTTCGAAGCATATGATTATCTCACCTGGGTGGTCGCTGATGTTTTTCGCCTAAGCGTGCTCTAATAACAGCTATTGAAGTAGAACTTTTTAAGAAACCATTATACACCCACATGTGCGCTTCACTCCTTCTCTTTTGCTTAAACATTACTTAATGAAACAAGTTTTATTTGTTTCAGCTATTTCAGTATAAAATTGTTCTTGCGTGCCCTTCTTCTGATGTGGTACTAGATTCCTTTTTTTTTAATTCGGAAAAAAATTCCCATATTTTAGCTGAAAGTTACAGGTTCATTGCGATTTGTATAGATCCTAATACGATTTGATTTGTTCCTTAGCAGGCGCACACGCAGAAGTTTTTGTTTGAAGGGGTCCAAATTTTGAGAGAGTCCAATACTACAATCCATTACGACTATGTAGTATTGAACGGGTATTATTCTGTACCCGAAAATGGCAGTGTGTTCACCTCTGGTGCTTGTAGTCCCGGGTTCGATCCCAGCCCCCGCCAAGTGAACTTTGTGGTGGACAAACACCGTGTGCGTGGGTTTCCTCGGGGTTCTCCCGTTTCCTTCCACTTTCTTCATTCCATTATTTCATTCATTACTCATCATCACCGTTTCCTTTAACCTAACCGGCATAATCGTGGGACGTAAAACTCAAAGATTTCATTTCATTTTCTGTACCCGAAAAGACGATAAGTAATTGTATAATACTTCCACTTACATTTTCAGGAAAAATGATGGAACTAGATTATTTTTATAAGAGAAAAGGTATAGATGAAGCGTAAGATCAAATTTTCACACTACAGTAATCATTTCCCACAAAAAGATAGTTAACTATGTAAAATGCAATGTAGTAATATTACTTCCATGATTGATGTATGACAAAAAAAAGATGTTAAAAAATATATTTATTTCCTATTTTTAAAAAAATTCCGGTTAAACAAAGTATAGTTTTATTGAGAAAGTGCACACATATATGTTGAGTTACGAAGTTTTTTCGGGAGGTTCACCTGATGCGCTCTTGCTCCTTGGTATTACTATAGATATCATTTTGAGTTAGTAATTCAATCTGTTACATTTGAGTTAAAGTCGTGAATGTAACAAAGAATGGTTATGCCCCGTAGATTAAGAAAACGGAAAATAGTTTCAAATAAAAGAATAAGCGGGATGCGGAAAGTCGGGTAAATGGAAGAACTCCACGGACAACGTTATTCACTATAAGCTTAGGGTTGCCCAAGGACATCGGAAATGAAATCCTTAAGTTTTACGTCCCATTGTTATGCCCGCTAGATTAAAGGAGACGGTGATGATAAGAAATAAACTAATGGTGGAATGAAAGAAAGTGAGAAGAAACGGGAGAACCCCGAGAAAACATACGCACATAGTGTTTGTCCACCACAAAGCTCACTTCGTGAGAGCTTAGATCGAACCAAGGACCAGATGCACCAGAGGTAAACGCTCTACTACTGACCACCACGCCCAAGGATATCGGCGTCTATATAGGGCAAGAGGGGAGCACCCTCCTGGTACGTCAAAAGTTTTTAACTTCGTAAAAGATTGAAAGATAAATATATGAATAAAATAACGTTACATTTACTTAATTACTCCTATTTTTATGTAAATAACTATTTTTTTGGAAATAGTAATTCTATATTAAATTGTTTATGTATTAAGTTAATGTCTGTAAAGAAGCTACTTCTGCACCGTAGTATAGTTTATATTTAATTCCAAGGGGCTGTTTTTGCCAAAACTATTATATTGTATCGTGGACGTTAAACTGAAAGATTTCTTTACATTTTTTTTATTATACTCAATATACAGGATATGTTAGATAAAATGTGCAATGCTTACAAATTTATAAACAACTAAAGATAAAAAGATTAAACGAAAAGTTATTTAGGAAAAGTCACAAGTCGCAGTACATGGAGAGTACTGTCAACAAAGCAACCTATCGTAGGGCACTTGGGGGTGGGGGCACTCGAAAATTTTAAATGGGAAGGTGTGTAATTTTAAAAAAATAATAAAAAGGTAAGGAAGAAACGAATAACTTTTATAGGCATTGTAGTCTTTTATAGACATTGTAAGTGATCAATTTAAAAGTTCGTCTATGTGATATGCAGATGTACAGAATTGAGCTATACGAACCACCTTGGAACAGACTCGAAACAGCATCCATGTTAACGACTTAAGTAGTGGTGCACGCAGAGGAGTGTTTCGGGTCTCCTTCACCAAGATATAGAAAAACAAATAGTTTGTATATCAAGGTGTATACATAATCACGCGTGTGCTGAAATGATTTGAAATTGAGGACTTGAACACCCTTTGATGGAATTCTTGCTCCACTGGATTTAAGTAATCGAGTGCTCCAGGAGAATCTGTTTGAGGAGTTGAAAAGGAAAGGTGCAAAATTTTTCATTGCCTAAAGTGATCGGATTAAGATTGTATTGTAGCGTTTCTTTGAGCACCGAGGCTATATGAGATATGGATCTAAAGTTTAAGGTGTAATAAGAACCATCTTACTTGTAATGTGTTCACTTTTCAAGTCCTCCCACTACAAACTGAACCTTGGATATTCTGTACCAAAGATGCTCACGTCAGCCATTAAACCACCGGGGAGGCTCAATAGTTTAGAATGGTATGGTACAGTGATGCCATATCGCCTCTGGTTTTTCAATGATGAATGTATACCACCTCTGGTTTTTCAGTGATCAAGACATACCGTCACTGGACAGTAGATGGTAATATACCTTTAATAAATCCATTTTTATACACAGTAATTGACGAATAGCTTTACACGTCGAAGATTTTATTTCTTATGTAGAAATAATTTCTAAGCTGACAACACTGACATTTTTGTTGTCTTCTTCCTACCTTTTGTTTTAAAAATGAGGTGCCTTCAAAGAAATTCATCTAGTTTATATTTTGATGTGCCCTATAGAATTTTCTTTCTTATGTAAGTGTGTTGTCTTGCCTTAAATGTCCTGTTTTCAGCGTGGGCGGATTTAGGTGTCGTCTGCTTTGGGGGCTCGGATCTTCCAGGGCTTTGAATTCCCCTCAGTAGAGTGAGGAGTCCGGGAGTTTTCCCGCAGGAATTAATTTAAAAACTCCGATTTGAATATTTTCGTGTATAATTCTCTATAATACAACATAAGGGAATATTTTTAAATGTTTTTTTTTTTTTTATGCTGATTGCCTCACAAGGTTTAAAAGGGAAATTGTAAATATATTATTTCATGAAAGATGAACTGTAATTGGGTATAATACATGTTGTGTTCTGTTTCAATAAATAAATAAATAAATAAATAAATAAATAAGAAAGTTGTTGGCAGGAGATCAAAGTCTCTCTATGTCCCCACTCCCCATAACTACAAAGAAGCTCTCCAGTGGTTTTCAGTCATTATGTAAATAGAAATGTAATCTTTCAGGCAACATACCCTCACTGTATTTCAACATTTAGATAGCCGGTATGTTGAGTCAAATTCGTAATAAAACATACCGCCTCTGCTTTCTTTCCACTTCAAACACTGGTATGGTATAATACTTAAATATCGACTTAGTATTAACCATCCCAAAGAATCGATCCTAGAATCTTCATACTGAAACATGTAAGTAAGTTTCAGCTGAATGAGTTAAAAGAATGAAGAGCTCTTAAATGTTATTTTGTAAAAATCATCACCAGAGAATAAAAACAAACTAAAGTATGACACACAGAGAGAAACCGCACACAAACAATAAAAAGAGCAAACGAAGAATTACACTCGCAGACACGATTGCTATTTTGCAATGCGTAGAAGATAATAAGGAGTTGCTACTTGTAAAAACAATACCTCATACCATAGTGGCGTTTATGTGACGTCCTTTGTTATTTAAGACATCTTTCATATAGGCGAAAGACAATACAGCTCAATGCTCTGTGTCTAAACTTTCTAGTTTATGGGCCACAGATGCACGCTTTACACGAGGTCAGGTCACAGCCTAAGGTCAAATGAGGAGCATTGCAAATTGCTAACAGTGCATTACCGTCGTATAGAATAACAAGAAGAAGAAAGAAGAATAAAAAAGGATATTCTTGTGTGTTTGTAGGTGTATAGAAATCCACATATAAATGGCACGGCATATTTCATGGAACGAATTCATTCTGTAATGTAATATTTTAGTTGTTTATGTCGCCATTTTGGTATTATATACTACAATAAAACGTTATGATGATGAGTTAAATTATGGAGCTCTTTAAAAACATCGGTAGAATTTCATCAAAGACTCAGATAGTAGGCCAAACACATATGGATAAGCAAGATTAATTATTCTCCTTTTCATTTGAATGTAACAAAAGAATAAAATTTAAATTCTGTATGCCCTAATGAATAATAAAATCGAATAAGTAAAATTGTTAAATACAATATTATAGACGTGACTTATATTGGTAACAAAATTAGTTACTACATTAACTCGGGGTATTCGTTGTATGCCTTTGTGCGTTTTGCAAACAGCTCTTAACACAATACCCTGCTAATCAGAGATGGTTAGCTTGTAATTTCTCCTCGTAAGACGAAATGTCAAGCTATACGGTACTTTGACTATAAATATTTTTATATGTCAATTGCACTGAAAAGATCTTGCATTATTTCCCCATCAGGATCCTGCCGCGTACAGTTGGAAAATTTGTCCATGCCGAGCAGATGCCGAAGTCGAATTGCCGGCCCGGACACCGGCATCTTTTGGCGCGATTTTCGACCGCGACGAATAGTTGCCTTGCCGAGCAGTCAGCAAACAGCCGGAAATGACATTAAATGCGTCAGCGCCGCCGTCGAAAAGAGGCCGGCATAAGGAGTCAGCAGAGGGTCGGAGAGAGGCCTATCCGACTGCTTTGCCGACTCTGACGGTCGGCAACAGTCGGCAAAAGGGCATTTTATTTTACGATTGTCGACCACTTGCCGCCTCGGCAAGAGGTCGACAACTTTGAACAAGTAGATCGTCGTGCCGCCGCGGACGGGTGCCGGCTGCCTCCGGCGGCCTGTCACCGTCGACGGCGGCAATGCCTCTTTCCGACCGCGACTTCCTGATGGGGTTCGCCTAGTCCTTGTTTGGTCTAACCAATTATCTGACATTTTTATGATACATAAATTATAAGATTTGTGTCCTCTATTTTATGCGAAATAAGGATCCTCGTTTGGTCTAATCCTCGTTTTGCCTAAAATGGCGGACTATAAAAAATCGCGGAAATAAAATTTGAGGTAAATTTCGAAAGAATATTCCGTACTACGCTATGGGAAGAATCGACAAATATCTTATTTACCCATAACTAATTCGCAATAGGAGTATTTGTTTCTGGAAAAATGTTTCTACAGTTGTGTTACGGATAGTTTTCCTTTTCATTTCGAGAACATTAAAATATATTTTTTATTTACACATAATGGTGCTAAGTTTTGACAATTATTGTATAATTTTTGTAGTATTTTCTATGTGTATCATGTCATCATATTATAAAAATGAATATGGTCGAATTAACTTTTAAAATACGAGACTATGTTGGGAAATATTGTTGATAACTGTTTTGTGCTTTTAAATACCATACTAAAATCACAATATAAAAATATTTAATCACATACGTAATGATAATAAAATTGAAACAATATTCGTGTGATTCGTGTGACAAGCACTTTAAAATGTAAATATATTTAAAGTACGGTAATGCCGTCTAGGGTACTTATACAGTAACTATTGTACTTGTACAGACTTAGTTTGTAGCTTGTTTTGTTCTTAGGACTAATTGTTTCTACCAGACCAAGGGAATTTTCTTGTAATTTCCCTCTAGTTCAAGCTCGACTATATTTTTTATTGTCTGCAATTTTAGGCTTAACAAGGATTAGGCCAAATGAGGATCTTTTTTCACCTAAAATGGCGGACACAAATCTTATCATTTATCTGTCATAAAAGTGTCAGGCGAAGCGTGACGACACCAACTGAAAATGTGAATATTTCAGATAACAGTGTGCTTGAAACGTTCTGGCAATCGACTATTAAAATTGAAATTAAAATGCAGTAAAGAGTATAAAGCCACTAGTATTCTGTAATAAACTTTGTTAAAAACAATAAAGAGGAACGTGTAAAACTCACATTTATAAATGAAATATCTATGCTGATAATTAAAAAGGGTCAGTATTTCATATATGGCACATGTATTTTCTACTGGATAACCACTGTATAAGTCACTGCTACCCGTGAGGTTGATAAAGAATTGACTCCATTAACGAAATCGGTAGATATAATTGCTGAAGTTGTTTATTGCAAAAACAGAAATAAAAACATTTGCTTCAGTTCAAGAGTTTCGTGTGCGTTAATGGACGTACGAACGTGCTAAAGTTACTATCTTAAAGGCCCATTAGTGTGATCCTAATAATTGAAGAAAGAGAGAGAGAAACCCGAAATAAGATACCAAGAGTTTCCTATTGTACTACATCTAGGCCTATTATGTTGCAAAATTGTTATCCAAGAGTAATTTGTAACAATTATCTCGTGAACTATACTTATTACCAAAGATAATGGATAAATAAAGCAATAACTATTTGACTTTATCAGATTTTCAAATTATTTTCGTTCTTAATTCTACTTTTCCATAAGGAAACATTTCAAGGACAGTATTTATCTATGTCCTCAGATGAATCCACCCAATCTCAATCAAAGTTAATATAGTATATAACATCTAAATACATATTAGCCCTAACTACGTTATATTAGAATTTCTGTAACTAATTAAAACGTAGTTTACTCACTAAATGTTCAATGATAACACTCAAGATATAATATATTTAAATTTGTCTTTTCCGAAGATTTTCTGCAGAATTCTATTTTTCATAAAATTACTTCTTTATAATTGAGAATACACCCACCATTAATGGCTGCTCTTCAGAACTGTCTAGAAAAAACATGTTTATACATGTTTAACCTCAAGAGTTAACAAGTTAAATGTTCAGGTCTGGCCATAAAAGAAATTTCTATCATACGTAACAGACTGTTGTCCATATCAACACATACATATTTATAAATGTTATCGTTGCAAATGTTATAGATTTTACCTGCTTAGTATGCATATGAAATATTTTCCTAATAAAGTTTGGACTTCGAAAAAATTTACACAGAAAAGTAAACAAATAAATAAATGCTATTTAGAACAAAAATATATATTAAACGTTAATTTTGCTGGTTAAAGTTATAGTGATGTAGGTACTGTATCTAAAAGGAAAAAATAGATATAGCAAACATGTCTAAACAATTCAATCCATTAACAGTTAACGTAATTCAGAGCTTCATTGAGCTTCCAACGGGTGGAAGTTGAAGTTATATTGATAAAGAAAATATCTGTTCTATTCCCAAATTTATTACAGTATTTTTTGTGTAAGTTTCTGTGAAACAAGGAAAATATGACTTACATCTAGGTGCGAACTTGGCCTACCCTCGATTGCCATGTTTTACAACACGATAAAAGACAAATTTGTTTATTTCTAGGAAAAATATGTTGTTTGAACATTTTTACAATGGATGTTGTTTTCAGAAATCAAAGGAGAGGTGCTTTGATTATGGGAAATAATATCAGCCCATTTATTATCCTCTTTCCATATTTTCAAAAATGTATTCTCTCTTTGGTTTGTGGAAGAGTATTAATTTTATTATTCTTTCCTAGCTACTATTAATCGTACATATTTTGCTTGAAATTTTATTACGAAATCACGTACACGAAAAACAAATTACAATGTTGAAATCGAAGGGTTTTTTTTTCGAACTAAGAGAATACCTACGTCAACTCGAGAACTTCGTGAAACTTCCAGTGACGAAGGATGAAATATTTCACCTTCGCCATTAAAATGGTTTGAAATTAGAGAATATCATTAACATTTTTAAACTTGGAGGGGAAAATATCCCAGAATGAGTCACATATTAGTAGATAGAGCTCAATGAACAGCTGAACAAAATGATATGGGTAAGTGCTAAATGCCATGTTTAGTTCTTGAGAAAATCGAAAAAAAGATTTTTCTTGTAATTTTGGAAATCGATGCTGTACGGCAACAACTGGCAAGATAAACTGGTACCGAAATATACACTAATCAAGCATTTCATTATGATACTAGCAAGACGACAACACACAGCATGGTTAATGAAATACAGGACAAAATTATAATTGATTCTAAAACTTTAATTTATGTTTGACTCTAACGTTATTCAAAGATAGTATATCCAGGCACGTAGCCAGGATTTCGAAATAGGGGGGTCAGTGACATTAAATACACCGCGACGGTGTATGGTTATCACACCAGGGGCTCGACCATTCTGAACTATTTTACTGTCAACATACTCTATATTGGTTCGTTTAGCCAGGATTTGGTAATGAAGCGGGGTATGACATGTAATACTGTGGTTATCACACCAGGGGCTCGATCAATCTAAACTATTTTACTGACAACATATATTGGTTTGTTAGGATAATAAAATGGATAAATGATTCAGAGTACTTTTTGATCACACCTCGTATAGACGGAAATACTGTATAAATCTGGTCGAGTGTTGACTTGTGATATAACGATATTAACTACAACTGAAGAGTGGACGCACGAAGGCTCAGTAGGTCGCTCACATCTGATGTGACAGGTCCTTGCTCTGATCCCAGGTCATGTGAGTTTCTAGTGGGCAACATCGTATTTGTGGGCTTTCTGAAAGTTCTGCCGTCTTCTCTCACATCTTCATTCCATCAATTTATTTCTTAATCATTCATCTCCCTTAGATTACCGGGCATAAACAGGGAACGTAAAACTGAAATTTTCTATTTGAGAATTGAAGATATATAAATGCATTTTTACAACTTTTATGTGTTTAGAAGGATTCTTTGTACTATCGAGATATATAAAAGAAGAAGTCCCAAGTCTGCGGAATCTCATATCAACAAAGTAGGGACGCACAAAGATTTTTTCCAAGGGAACAAAAGACCAACACACAAGCGCAGTCGCGGATACACACGTACGCTCATTGCATCACTTTATTAATTATAATAAATCTTATTCTATACACATACACGCCAAGATAAGACGAAAAGTATAGACCAACCTGGGTGCACAAATGATTCCTTTCGGACTACGTGAGGTCTTGACCGGACTACGTGAGGTCCCATAGTTTCGAAACTATAGACCTTTAAACTTCAATTTTCCATGATTTCGGTAGCCTCTAACTCTATGAAGCATTTGTGCACCCAGGTTGTTCTACACTTTTAGTCTTATCTTGGTGTCAGAAATCACCTCTCAAAAGTTGTCGGTGTTGTTTTAAAACTCTCTCTCTCTCTCTCTCTCTGTATATATATATATATATATATATATATATATATATATATATATATATATATATAGATAGATATATATATAGATAGATAGATAGATAGATAGATAGATAGATAGATAGATAGATAGATAGATTTGGCATCTGTTAACGACTGGCTGAACTGTGTCTAGTCTAGCTACTAACACGTGGTCAGTGCGCTGTGTCGCCCTGTCTCTAACAGTCGTATCAGGAGTTTTCTAGACCTAATACTTTAGTACTACAGTATGCATTTATAAGATAAAATCATCTAAGCCTGTGAGTAATTTCTAATAAGGTAACTTGGGATAATGACGCCACCTTAAGATTCCTTGATTTTTCTCACTATTACGTGAACATTTAGAAAGGTGAAGAAGGTCTCTGTAACGTTCAAGGAAAATACCGTCTCACTCTTTGCAATAATAAACTGTGAGGAAGCGATTTTATGCAATGGGACATTTTGGTGTTATTACCTATACGTGTGGGTAACAACGCCAGTGATACCGGGGTAATAACGCCATGGAATTAATTTCTTATAACGTAAAGTACAACATGATATTAATTATTTGGCATACACATGAACATTATTCACGCTAAGATTAATTATAATAGATACTCAGCTTAAAGAGAATGGAACATAAAATGATTGAAAAATACAAAGAAACACTGACTTGTATTTTCATATAATGGTTTATTAAGTGATACCTGGTTCTTTATTGCTTAAAACACATCAGATTTTTAATAATAAGCGTAACTCAAACTTGAATGCTAAATAAATGAGGTGTGAATGAAATCGAGAAAACTTTAATGAACATGGTAAACTAAATAAACATTATTAAAGGAAACATAATAAACTTTTAAAAAGGCCAAAGTTGAATGAATTCATTCACATTTTTCTAACAAGGACACACTGTCAACCGTGAGAGCTAGATTTAGTTTAAACTCTGCGAAATAGGTATTTGGACGTGACTGAGAACGGTGATGATAGTCGTTCGATGCACTGCTACTTTGTTATGGACGACTATCATCACCGTTCTCAGTGACTTGGAAATACCTTTTTCGCAAAGTTTGAATTAAATCCAGCTCTCAAGGTTGGGATCCTTTCCTTGTAATGTAACTTACAAGAATATTGAAGGTTACAAATAGTGTAACGTAATGTATTGTAAATATTACACATTAGATACCAATATAACTTACTGCACATGAAAGTAACACATGTAAGTAGGTTATGAGTTGAGAGGAAGGCGTTGTACCTTTGAACATCTGCATATTTTTTTTTTCGATTTCAGAGCTATCTAGGTGCAGTCATTAAAATTCGTTTGAAAGAGAAACGGAGAAAGGGCATGACAAACGCGATTGGTAGTTGTTTACTGACTGTTGTGCCGAATAGAGATCGATTTTATTTATTCATCCCCAAAACGAACAAGTTTTGTAATTCCCTTTTGAGCTCTGTGCTCTTCGATTTTCGCAACTTGTGACATTTATTTGCCCAGCCTTGGAATAGAATCATTGGCGAGTACAGCAGTACGTTTAGTTTTAACTTTTGTGTAATATTTAAGCTAATAGAGAACTTTTTTTTTAGTAATAGTGACCCTCTTGTACCTATGAATATTAGTGCATCGTGTACCTTTGAACGATAAATAATACTACTGAAAGGTACAATCCTGGCATTTGATATTTATGGAATTGCAGAGATTGTAGGGAAAATGTATAACAGAGCATTCAGTACTAGTAATATAACTAGTGGATTTATATCAACTGGAATTTTCCCATTGGACCCTAGTACTTTCACCGATGATGTTCTGTGTTCCTTCGTTACTGATCGAACTCCTCCAGAAGAACCAACTACAAGCACTCGACCTAATTCAACATCAATTCTGTCTCAACAGCCATCCGGAGAGCCCAAACGAATGGAAGGTAAAACATCATCCGCTACAGAGAGATATACAAATATAGTGTCATGTCAGGTAAGTTCTTTACCAGATCTTCCTGCGACTACTATTGCAACTGCCACAGCCAGAATTTCACCAGAGCAAATACGACCTTACCCAAAAGCAGCACCACGGAAGACAGGAACGAGAGGAAGAAAACCTGAGAGAACAAGAATTATCACAAACATCTCTGAAAAGGAAGCTCACGTAAAAAGAAAATCATAAATAGACAAGTGATATTATTGCAAAGTGATGCAAAGCAAGATGATCTTCTTCCGAACATAAGTTTTCAGGATAGCACTAATGATGAAGACTTCGAAGCCTTGAAGGAAGTTAAACCAATCCTTAATTCAGAAAAAATGTTTAGAAGAAATACAGAAATTACAAACGAGCAGTAGTGCTATTGGTGATTTTGTGTTAGTGCTGATCTTAAACAAGAAAGGGGACCCTGAACATTTTGTTGGTAAAATTATAGATGCTGAAGTCACAGATTTTCAAATGAGGTTCGTGAAACGTATTGGGGATACTAAAAAGTTTGTGTACAGTAGTGAGGAAGTACTTGATGTTATGGAATCCGACATTATTTTGAAGCTATCTCCACCGTCAAAATTTGGATCAACTACAAGGCAGAGTAAGCAACTGATTTTTGAGGTTAACTTCAGTGGTAGCAACTACAATGTTAAGTAAATTCAAAGTGAATCAACGTTAGATTTACTAGTTTGCATTCAATGTTCTCCGGAGTTAATTTTACATTGGACTTCACAGTGTAGCCCAAAATACTGGAATTCCACAATGTAGATTTAGCCTATATTCAGTTCGTACTTTTCCATTTCAAGTATTGGTTTAAACAAGCAAGGTTATGTTAAAAGTTGTATATACTCAAGTTTATTGTTCACAAGTTTTTGTTCGAACTTTCCTTCCCTTTTGAATTAAAATTAATAAAATTTCATTTCTGGTGAACTTTCTATAGCTAAACCTTTTATTGCAATTTATAACTGTTAATATTTGTGGCTTCTTTTTATATTATTGCCGTAGAAACGTTGTAATTATCATTTTGTTCAAAGGTACAAGAGGGTCTGTTCAATGGTACATGACCATAATGTACCTGTGAACAAAACAGATATATTCTTATTATATCTTATAGAAGCTATTGAAATTAGGTACGCATTTAAAAATTATCCTATCTGATAGTGAAGAGATGACACTTCAAACATATGACAAAAATTGGGGGAAAAGTGCTGAATATTAGCCCCAAAATTTCGAAAATCTAAAAGTGTTCACAGGTACAACGCCTTCCCCTATGCTTTAAAACTAGTATACACTTTGGAAACACAAATTTTTCTTTGTCATATCTGGTTAAGCCTACACACTCTTTGTGTACATATGTTGCACAAATAACATAAATTCACATACATTATTCGATCTTTATCGCAAATTGGACAATACCAAGATTCCTCTTCCTGTAGTTTATGCTTCTTCGTTGCAGTCGGTTTCTTCATTACTGCTTGCTTCAATCGTTTTTTCCTGCCAGAGTGATTTCCAAAGGATTATGGCCCCCCCAGATCACCTGACCTGACCCTGACTTTTTTCTGTGAGGTCACCTTGAAGGTAATGTGTACAAGAACAAACCACGCACCATCGACGAGTTACATAAGAACATCTACCATAATTTGGTTTCATATCCTCTTTTATTAATACTTTTATAACACTTTTCCCGCGACCTCTTACGAGTGGGACACACTATATAAGTTACCCTATTTCGAAAATGCAGAGAATGCCAATTGGTTCCTCCTTCTTGTCCCACTCTGCGGGCAGCCATACTACAAGTCACCCAATGTACGCGATGCGAAAAGCCCTAACCAGGAAGCGGTAGGAAAAATACCTTTCGGTAGGCAAACTAGGTGAAAGATAATGCGAAGAAGAAACTCGAGAAAAATGAGTAAACAACTCTTGACTGGATTTCCTCTGCACACACACACACAGACAGACAGAGACCAAAAAAAAAAAAAAACACATGATTTGCATACGTTGCTGAGCATTATGCCAACAAATAAATAAAATAAGGATGAAAATATTTACAATATAGTGAAACAATATAAATTTAATTTAATCACATAATTTTTGTTTCTGAGGATAGAGGTTTTATATGCTTTTAATATATACTGACTATTATTTTAACTTCAGATCAAAATTCTGGTAACCTTCGTTTATGAAACAGGCATATTTCGTTCTCAGGAACTGTCTATTCGAGAACAACGAAAAATGCTTCCAAACCAAATTTTTAATTAACTAATAAAAGAATCAAAGCTACAGATAAGAATTTTATGTTGCTGTAACAGTTATGTATATTGACATAATTTCAATTATATTGAATTCATGGAAACTCGAGCTTTTCATTATCTTTTAGATTTCACCATTTATATTCTAGATAGTAAGGGACACTTGTTTCCCATTTTGCGGAGTCCATCCACCGTTGTGAGGCAAACTGGGGAGTCTCGTGAAAACAAGACGTTACGGCCACAGGCTCCTGATGCGCCTCTTAGGGACAGGGTGTCGTAGCGCACTGGTCACGTGCTCACCGCTAAGCTGGAATGGCTCTGGAGCAGTCTTAAGTCCACAAAAAGGGCTATTATGCCAAATGGTTTGGTTTTATATTTTATATAGTCAAAATACCATAATATGTTAGCAATGGGAGCTGAAGTGGAATTCTTGGAAGAACTTTAGATGTATCATTATATTAAAGGCGCCATCTCGGCATTCTCCTAGTAACACTGGAGAAACCTCACTTTCGTAAATGCAGGATTTAAACCAAGGTGACCAGAATTTTCACTTGCAAAAACGGGACGCATACGAATCGGCTACGGGAAGGGGGATATAACTGACTTCCAGATTGCATTTTGGGACTCAGCAGTGTTCTCAATTTACAAAATACACAAGTAAGAGTGATAACACACCGTTTCTAACTTTACGTGTATCACACAACAAATAATGGTTCCCGATTGCAAGTTCTACCCAATAATTCTTTTAACTAGTTGAACACTCAGAATTCCCACTCAATTCCCACTTGAACCACGAACACTCAATTCCCATTTGAAAATTCAGAAGTTCTAGACACGGCTGAACCTTGGCAACGAGTGTTGGTACGGAAGAGAGAAGAATTTCCATTGACGATTTATATTTTGAATAATAATTACGGGACACCTAGGTCATTTTTACTTAAAAACGGGACATTTAGGCGTCCCGTTCGAGAATCAGAAAAAAACGAAATAACGGTTGGAAAAAAGAGATTGTCCCGGCTAAAACGGGACGTCTGGTCACCTTGGATTTAAATCCATGATGTCACAATTTCTAGTTGAGAATGCTTATCTGTATTTATTTCTGAACTTTGCTAGTATCATTATACAGAATGCCTACCAGTTGAACACAGATTGTATGAAAAATAATAAAAGATAAAAATAAATGATCAGCAATGCAATACACAAGAGTAGAATATACTACTATGTTGTGTTCACATCATTGCTAATACAGCAAAAGAAGGCGAGAAAGCCCGTATAACGGAAACAAACCTAACGCGAGAGAATGCAATGCGCAACAAAATGTAGCAGTCACTTCTCCGCACGGTGATCCTTATCTTGCGGTTTGATGAACACCATTGTTCGCTACTGACGTCGCTGATATATTTCTTTATTAAGTCTCCGTTGCGTGTTCGGTTGGCAAAAACCGCTATTGATATCTTTATTATTCTCTTCTAAATAAGAGATAAGAATCCTTTGACTGGTAGTTCAGGGTAAAAACCAATGGTAAAGGTGTTAAGGCCGAAAGTTGTTCGAAGAAAGACTTTTTTGTCCTCACTACAAATGTTTTCTTGCGCCTTGGAATTAGTTTAGCCATTGAATGAAGAACTAATGGTGGGAATAATCTATGTATGTGTATGTTGTGGTAAGTGTGAATAGAGTGGAACATACTGCATTATGCATCCTCCCCTTTCTTTTTCAGTTCTAAAGATGCCAGTTGGTTGGTTCAGTGATTTCAACAATTGGGTACAACCAGCCACTGCCTCAAAATTGCCTTTCATACAAGTGCAGCGAAATGATTTTGCTATGCTTTCTTTCTTTTTTTTTAACGCGTAAAGATAGATCATCATACTAAACAAAAAAAAAAATAAATAAATAAATAAAATCAATGGATACCAGTTACAACAAGAAGTTACACACCAACGCCCTTTTATTATCAATATTTAACATCAGTTACCTCCATCAATCTTTTTAGAGCTCAGTTTATCGACGACTTTTTGATAGCTATCAGCGCTGTACACCGTTCACAAACCACAGAACAGCCGTTTGTTCAACAGTTTTCCCCCTTCAAGCCCCTCTCTTTCTTGAGCTTCATCTTTGCATCTGGGTGAAGTTACAGCTGATCTGTCTGACGGGCACCTTTTCATGATGGTAATGCTTTCTTTATGTCTAATGTTCTGGGTCTAGTAACGTACAGCGTTAAACATTAAAAAAAAAAAAATCATCGTAGGCGAAAAGAAGAGGCTTGATATAATCACTAACTTTATGCAATTGGAATATATGAGAATATATACCGTACACAATATATTAAATAAATTTAGATCCATGTTACAAATATCGCAAAATTAATGTATAGGTACTTCTTTTGAAGTAAATGTTTTTTCTTTTTTTTTTTTTTAAAAAAAAACAGGATTACAATTAAAAGAAAAGTATACAGAGTCAACGTTGTATTAAACCAAAATTATCTGTGAACTTCCTTTTGACTACGTGATTAGGACATACGCCTTTGGCGCTGGAACAGTCGGGTTCATTTCTCAGTAGAAGCTCATGAGGTGTATATCCACGTTAAATTATACAGTCCAGGGTCTGACTATTGTTCTGTTCTATGCACAATTTTTCTTCAGAAACGTTTCGTAGGAGTCTTACTAATTATTTTTTACTTTGGTTTGACATTCGACATTCGTTTTCCATGTATGACGTCATCGAAGATGACTACTGTTTAATCATAAAAATTCATATTTTGGTTAATATTGGACTGTTTAACATGTAAATTAGTTTTTTTTTTCTTTCAGAATTGCTTAGCAGGGGGTCCTAGTACATATGTTTTTACTAAGATGAACACCCGACATATTTTCCTATGATGACGTCATCTAAGATGGCGACTGCTTAATCACAAAATTGTTTATATATCCGATAATATTGTAATGATTAACATGCAATTTCGTTCTTTTTTCAAGATTTCTTAGCAGGGATCCTAGTATTTTTCTTACTAGGGTGAACATCCGACACATTTCCCTGGGGTGACGTCATACAAGATGGCGACTGCTCAATTACAAAAATGTTCATACTTCTGGTAATATTTTATTAAAATTAACACAGAATTTCGTTATAATTTTTCATTACTGTTAAACAAATGTTTTTGTAAGTAGTTTCAGTTTAGGTAGTCATCCGAGAAATTTTCCACATCTGACATCATCGCAGATGGCGACTGCTCAATCACAGAAATTTTCATATAGTAGGTAGTATATGACTAATCAACATGAAATTTTGTAAGTATGTTGTAATTACAATTGGTTAAGCGAATACCTCTAAAGTCGCAATACTACTTTACTTCTAACACAATTCCAGATGAACAGGAAATATATTACTTAAATATTATTTCAAATATGTTAAACCATTTATTAAATTTGCATTAAGTATTTAAACATACTTATTCTACAGTAATATTCAACTGAAACATACACAGCAACACATACTCTTGTTAATATCGAGAACTAAAATCCAACTAATTTTCTAATTCAGTAAACTTTGTGTTCTATCAAAACCTTTTAACTAAAATGTGTTGTAACACTATGACTAATTAGTAATAAACATATAAACAGTTGCGTTCATTTTGATTTTATAAAAATTATTAACAACGTATATCAATACCCTTCTGTACAAGCCAATCTATTTGCAGTATGGTGTTCGAAGTAATATACTACAATGAATGTCATCACCAGCTGTTTGAAATTTCATTTATAAAGGATTTTTACAAGTTGAAACCAACTTCTTTACACTCCTATACTTGCAAACGGAGTGTGTGACCTTATTTTTCTTACATGGGTATTTTGCACATATCAAACAAGTATATGCCCCAATAAACTCATTAGGACACTGCTGTAAGTTTTGTGTTGGCATCAAACAATCTTCTGTCACTTCGAATTCAAAATCACGAGGTTCTAAGTGAACAATTGTCATCAATACAGTGACGTTGAAGGTATGTAAAAAAAGTAAGATAGTAATAAATGTCCCTCAAAACTCTTGATTGTATATGGCAAGCCGTTAATGTCTATATTTTTTTCTATGATAACACTGCCAATTCCTGATATGCACTAAAATCCTTTATTCAGTTGCTATACTACTTATTTTTCTACAACTTTAAGGCATTTTTCTACATCATCCTAGTCAGGCGACACTCCAAACGTTTCCAAACATATGTTCGATACAGAACGAATAGCTGCTTTCTTCATACCGAACTAACTAAGGTAATCTTACCCTGACAGTGCATGGATGGCTAGGAGCAATTTGCATAGGTCTTCTCCCATTTTCGGTAAATGCCATGAACAGGCAAAAGTCGTGTGGAATCACCAACTCCTGTGCGCACTCACATTTCTTGTAAACCAATTCGATGAAGAGTGGGCCAATGAAACAATGCTAATTCCATTATGTCAGTGTCAGCACTGATGAGAACAATTTTCATGAACTCATGCTGGGATGTATGCTTAGAATGAATATTCATTCTAAAGTCACCTTCCTCTACTAGTAAGCAATTTCTTTCTGGATAATTAACTTGCATTTCATTTTGCACAGATATACAGTTGAATATTATCACATCTTCATCACCAGAGAAGGCACTAAAGTTGTGGTTGGTAGCACATGGCGCTTCAATCAAGAAAGCCATCAATATTTTCGCAATAAATTCTTGTAATAGTTGTTTGTTCTTAGAAGATATCCAGAAACTATTGAATTGTACGGAAAATGAAATGCTTTCGGAGATGGAAGTATATCTATAACAGAAGCACTAAAAACCTCTTGCATGTCGTATTTACGAGCTTGATCAATTTGTATGATCCGTTAGGCAGAACTGCTTGACTTGTTTCTCTAAATCGACATTGAAAGTGAAAGTACTTGTAAATTTTGACCACTTCCTGTATTAGTAGAGTGTTGTGGGTGGTGATGGTATGCTTCTTTGAGACGCTGAATCGAGTGCAAAATATCGCTATTACCGATCTAATTCTAAGGCGATCAACGTTGAAACCGGAAATGGTTGGCGTCTACCACTACCAGTTTCAATAGAGAGTTAATATAGGAGATGAAACCTATTTTTTGGACGAATAATTGATTACAAATAACCACTTCTAGATATCTTTTATCGTTTTTGCTCTATGCAAATCAGTATTGAAACCGGTAGTACTAGTAATTTCAACCACTTTCGGTTTTGATAGAGAGTCGCGGGTAGTGAGGATATGTTTTTTTGAGACTCTGAATCGATTGCTAAAAACGGCTTGTCGCTATATATTACCATTTTTGTTCTATGGTGATACACATTGAAACCGAGAACAGTTTATTTCTACCACTTTCGGTTTAAGTAGAGGAATAACTAAGAAGATAGAACGCCATTCTTGGGACACTAAGTCGATTGCAAAAGAAAAAATACTTCTCGATATCTTTTGCTGTTTTCCTGTGATACTTATCGACAAACAGTCGGATGGACATAACCTTCTATAACCTTCTAACTTCCGACACTTATGCGTAGTATAGTTTGGAAGTCTAAAAATAAGATCGAAGTTGAGTATTGCCTTTTCACAAAATGGCTGAATCATTTGAAATGAATATTTGATCATAGACTTGGATCAAGATTGTTTTCCATAATTTCACTTTGATAATAATGAGTCCAGAAATTGAAATAATTGTACATTGGATAGGATGATGAAACACGTAAAATCTGATACGAATGACAATTCTACAAAAACTACAAAAAATGGTATGTAGTTGGAAGAAAGAAAGCAAAAATTAAAACAGATGTAAATAAGTGTGAAAATAAGGGACACATTCATTTTCAATGTTTTCAATAGTTCAAACCAGTTGTTCACTATTGTTATCCAGCCACATTGCAAACACAAATATTTCACAAAACTGATATATTGTTGTTTGAATTGTGTATTCAAAGCTTGAGAAGTGTAGCAGAACGTTATGATTAGCCAATTTTGGACTTCAACACTATGTCTGCACAAAAATAACGTAAGAACATATTTTTAAATATTGAGATAATCATTTTTGTTATTTTTCGGTAGGAGGGTTCATAAACGGGCCCTCGGAATTTCGGTTTAAATTTGATCACAATGTGTTCTTGAGATATCAAATAGTGTTTCTAGAAAATTTCAGATCGCGGAAACGTCAAAAAGTGGCCCAGAATTACGATATAATTTATTATAAATGAGCAATATAGATAAACGGACCCTCGAATTTTCGGTTCACATTTACTTACAATGTGTTCCTGCGGTCCCAAATAGAACATTTCATACCGCGGAAACTTCAAAAAGGTGCTAAAATTACGATATAATGTACCATCTACCTAAGTATTACTATCTATGGGAAGGGTAGATAAAAGGGCCCGCGGATTTTCGGTTCAAATTTAATCACAACTTGTTTCTGAGGTCCCAAATAGTGTTTTCAGAAAATTTCAGACTTCAAAAAGGTGCCAAAAATTACGATAGAATGTACCATTTATCACTATCTATGAGCAGGGTAGACAAAAGGTCCCTAGGATTTTCGGTTCAAATTTGATTACAATGTATTCTTGAAGTCCCAAGTAGTGTTCTCAGAAAATTTCAGATGGCGAAAACTTCAAAAAGTTGCCCAAAATTACGATAGAATTTACCATATATGGGCAGTGTAGATAAAAGGCCCCGCGGATCAAATTTGATCACAATGTGTTCTTGAGGAAAATTTTAGACCACGGAAACTTAAAAAAGGTACCCAAAATTACGATAGAACGTATCATCTGTGGGCAGGCAGATAAAAAGGCCTGAGGATTTTTAGTTTAAATTCGGTCACAATATATTCCTAAAGTTCCAAATAGTGTTTTGAGAAGCTTTCAGATCGCGGAAACGCCAGAAAGTTGCCTAAAGTTACCAGCGGCGTAGCGTAAGGGAACGCCGGTGTGCCCGGCATCCCCTATTAATAAGAAAAAATACGTATTTCATTGTATATAAATTGTTTGCTTGTAATTATCACAATTATTTCCACTGCAATCTTCTGGATGTGCTCTCTCGCCTTACTTTGATAAGCGGAACCTACGCATGCGCGTCACTCAGATGCACATTTTCTATCTTTCCTCTTGTCGTATGCTATGTTCCTTGGGCATCCAGGCCTACTGCAAGAAACGGGGTTTTCGTCTGCTTTCTGTGGAGTGCGCATGCGCAACTTCTTGCTTTCTTAACTCCCTTCACCCCTTGCAACTCTACATTTTGCTTTAGATATACGCTGGCATATCTTCAAGTATTTCCAACTCTATCTATTTTTAACTAAGCTATAGTTTCTGTACAGAACGTGCGAGCGCTAACGTCAAGAAAAGAGAACAAAACAGAAATGGCTAGTTCAATGCCTTTTTGAAGCATGTCGGTTATGTAAATAATAGTATAAAAATAGTTATGCTTTAATCGTAATTACATGCATCGTAATTTTAATCGTAATTAAAGGCAAACTATTAATCTTCATCATAAATACATAGTATGTCCAGTGGCGTGGCCAGAAACTCTTTGAGGGAGCTCACACACACAAGCATAAATATAAAGCATTCTGTAGAATCACAGTCACCGATCTGGTAGACCAAGAGAGCCCATTCTTCCGATTTGAAATTGTGATGATTTGTATCCGAATGCCAAAAAGGAAAGTGGGGTGAATTTTTTTTTTCTTGACTTGTTTCATTTAAAAAAAAAAGAATCGTGTTTTTTAATATTTCATTATCATTTATTATTGTTAGTCTATTTTCAACTATTTGTTTAATACCTGTAACGATTCCTATAATGCTATTTTGATCATCATAATTTTGTTCAAATAAGAGTATTGTTGCGCCATACATAGTTGATTTTCTTTCATAGTTTTGGGGAAGTCATTACTTATATTATTACAAAACAAGTGTCCTGAAATTTTAATGTGGATCATTGTGGATGCGTAAATAGAAACATATCAATTATAAATATGCATGTATTCAGATTTCAGAATGTGTTCACGACACTTGATACGTATCACAATTTTATCTACATCGCCTGGTATATAATATACAACAGGTTCACCTCAGAAATCAGATTCATCTACCGTAATATGAGTTTCATCACCCCTCCCCTCAGAGTAAGCCTCCAATATGCCCTCCTCCCTCAAATCTGCCCTCCTCCAAATGTTGAAGACAACTCTGATATTCCGCAGCATTGTTTTTCAACTTCATAAATATTTTGATAATCGATTTTAAAAATGGGAACCGTCTTACCCGTTTCCCGAATGATGAAGACAGATTTGCGCCCCTGCCTTCAGTATCTGGATATCTGACAACGAAATACATACTCAGAAACAGGCCCCCAGAGTTGGTTTAAGTGTTTTCTATTTACAGCTTCAAATGATATACGTATACACTCAGGCCCATATTCACGAATGGGTGGTCTGAGTTTCGGACTCAAGATGAGAAATTTCTAGGGGTGACTTTTTAAAGAACGAGATTGAAGTATGGTATGCGGAGAAAGAAGCTGCCACGGGAAAGAAATAAAGGGAACTATACTGGAAACTGTTCATACAACAGCGGGGCCGAGTTTTCTTGTCACACGGTAGTGGTAAGAAGAAGCTGAGAAAATTGCTTATTGGCTTCTGACGTAATCCACGCATTTGCTTCTGTATGCCCCACTAGGCCACCAATTAGGGAACCGCCCCCCTAAATTTTTTACAACCCTATATTTCCCATCGGTATAGCTATGTATTGCTGATTTTAGTAGTATTGTATCGCACAAATGACTAACTTTGGCATCCCCATTTCGGAATACCACGCTACGCTACTGAAAGTTACTAAAGTATGTACCATCTATGGGCAGATTACATAACATGGCTGTGCGGATTTTCGGTTCAAATTTGGTCAAAAGTGTAAATCAGGATTCAATTAATATTTTCGGAAGCATTTAAGTGACCAGGTTTAAAATTTGCATAAGTTCCTTCAAATGACAGTTTCTTTTTGTGAGATTGCACAAAGTTTAACGTTTCGTACAACGAGCGTAAGTCAATAAGTATCTGCAATCAATTTTAAATATTTATTACCGCAATAATACATTGTTTTTATTCATATTATTTTTCAACATAGTCATCATGGTTTATATTGCACCTGGTCCACCGTTTCACAGGCTTTCTGATATCCTCTGCAGGAAAGGTTTTTGGTTGCACATGAAGCAGGAGTTCCAACTTGGAATCAAAACTCGAATCCTGACAATTGGAACGGAACAGAAAGATGTGTACAGCGTATAGGACGAGGAATTCGACAACATGCAAGAGGATTTTTTGTCTTCTTTTGATGTTACGAATCACCTCCTGAAGTATGTGCACATCTGTTTGTTCCGTTCCCATTGTCAGGATTCGAGTTTCGATTACAAGTTGGCACCCCTGGCAGGAAGCCACAAATGCACCACTTACATCACCTGTTGATCGAAGCTGAATCGAGAGCCTCTGAGAACATCATTAAGTGGACCAAGCAGATGATAGTCCGGCGGGTTGAGGTAAAGATTGTATGCAGTATGCTCCTACACTTCGAAACACAGCGTCTGAAGAGTTTGAGAGGTGTGGAGCATGGATGCACATTTTCATGCAACACGCGAATGCCTTCCAACCTTGTGAATCCCAAAACAAGTGAGAATCACTTTCTCTGCAGAAGGCTGACTATTCAATTTCTTCTTGACGGGAGATCCGGGATGCTTCCATTCCATACTCTGGCTTTGCTCTCCGGTTCAAAGTCATGAATCCACTTTTCGTCTCCAGTAATGATTCACCCCAGAAGCGCTTCATCTTCGTTAGCATAATGGTCCAGTAGGTGCTAACAGATTCTCTCACAGTTTCGCTTGTGCTCTTTATCGAGTTCCTCGGAACCAATCTCGCTCAAGCTTTGTCAAAGTTGAGTCCATTATGTATGATGTCATATGCAGAACCATGACTAATCTGCATATGGGTTGCCATTTCATTAAAAGTCACTCGTCTGTAATTCAGAATCAAGGCACGGACTCGTTCAATAACATCATCAATTGTTGCTGTAGCTGGACGCCTTCTCTTTCCTCATCCTTCACACTCGTTCGACCACTTTTGAACTGTTCAATCCACTGGTTAACACTTCACAGCGGCAACACATAGTCCCCGTATTTTGCTGAAAGTCTTCTATGAATTTCCGCTCCGGGTACACCTTCAGACCACAAAAAGCGAATGACAGAACGCTGTTCTTGTTTGGCACACATAAACAGTGGTGCAGCCATCTTTACTTCGCAACAAAGTCAAGCAGACTGATGTGATAACGCTGCAACCTACTACAGGCGAAGCCAACAGTGACACCTTAACGTCTGATAAACACACAATGCCGTAGAGCCAACTTGGAAAGAAACATAAAAATATTGCAACACTTATTGACTTACCCTCGTATCTAGGATCAATGTTTCTAAGGACTTTTTGCATTTAGACCGTATTTTTTTTAAAAGAAAAACACTGCGAGACATCACGTACAAACAAAGGTCAAATTGTATCAAAAAATCGCAGATTACCTTCATTATCACTCGCACAGTGCAGAAAGAGATATACTTACTTATGGCCACCCGCAGCGGGAGGTATGGAGGCAGTTGTTCCTCGTAGATTTCCGAAATGTGTTTAGTTCTTGGAAGTACATATCAAGAGGTACTTACTTACTTACTCATACGTATTTAATATATTTATATTAGAGCTTTATAGTTTTCTATAGTTAATAAGGATACACACGTAAATAACATTTGTTTTATAGCTATATTATGTGCATACGTGCTTCAAAGTGTATCAGTCTTTTATCCCCTTGGAAAAAATCTGCTCGCATCCCTAGAAATACCTAAAATGGAATCCCGAAAACACTATAATTGTAAGATTTAACAAGCACGTTGTGATCAAATTGCAAGCGAATGATTGCGGGGCCCTTTACTTACTCCAAACGCAAGCGGTGAATTCCATCTTGCCTTTTTCAAACTTCTTAAGGACAATGTATGAGGTTCCTGAGATCTGAAATTATCGGGTAAATCCTATTAGGGACCGCAGAAATACATTGTAATCCAGTTTAACCTAAAAAGTCGTGGAACTATTCATCTACCCTACCCATATACGGTACATTCCATTGTTCTTTTGGTAAGCTTTTTGAGTTTTCCAGGGTCTGAAATTTTCTGGAACAATTACTTGGAACCTGATTGATACGTTTTGATCAAATTTGAACTAAAAATCCGCTGTCCCTTCTAATTACCCTGTCCATAGATACTAACAGATTGTACACTCTATCGTAATTTTGGTCAACATTTTGAAGTTTCCGCGGTCTAAAACTTGTGAAAACACTATTTGGAAGCTCAGGAACACATTGTAATCAAATTTGAAAAGAAAATCTGAGGCCGTTTGTCTACCCTGCCCATATATATGGTAAACTGTATCGTAATTCTGGGCAACTTTTTGACGTTTCCGCGGTCTGAAATTTTCTGGAAACACTATTTAGTACCTTAAGAACACATTGTGATCAAATTTGAAAAGAAAACCCGAGGGGCCATTTATATATTCTGTCCATATATGGTAAATTCTATCGTAATTTTGGGCAACTTTTTGATATTTCCGCGGTCTGCAATTTTCTGGAAACACTATTTACGACCTCAAGAACACATTATGATCAAATTTGAACCGAAACTCCGAGGGCCGTTTATCTACCCTGTCCATATATGGTTATTCTATATTATTTCTGGGGAACTTTTTGACGTTTCCGAGGTCTGAAATTTTCTGGAAACACTATTTGGTACCTTAAGAACACATTGTAATCAAATTTGAAAAGAAAATCCGAGGGCCCATTTATTTATCCTGTCCATATATGGTAAATTCTATCGTAATGTTGGGCAACTTTTTGACGTTTCCACGGTCTGAAATTTTCTGGAAACACTATTTGGGACCTCGAGAACACATTGTGATCAAATTTGAACCTAAAATCCAAGGGCCTGTTTATCTATCCTGTTAATCTATATATATAAAAGAGAACGTACAAAATTTTGTCCGCTCATCACGCTAATACGGCTGAACCAATTTCTTTCATTTTTGGGGGGTTATTAGGATTTGGACCCTAGATGGTTTTTATCATATCACTTTAATTTTTAATTACCAGTGTCTTGAGATAATTGACCATTCAAGTGTCCATAACGTACAAATCCTTTGTTATTAGTTCATCATAGGTAAAAATAAACGTATTTATATGCAACCCGCATGACCGTGTCACTCGGCGGGTTAACATAAATGACAGGCGATATACAGCGGAAAATAGCTTGAATCTTCTGTTTAAAATTTTTTAATTGATTTGCTTATTTTTACAGACACTTTTACAATATGCCAGCACCGGGATGACCGCAGCGAAGCGGGGCGGGTTAACATAAATGACAGGCGATATAATGTTAAGATTTACTGCAATCTTCTATGGTTTTTATCATATCACTTGAAAGCGAAAAAGTAAAAATTATCTAAGTAACAAAGTTTATTGCGTTCCGGGGTGACCGCAGCGAAGCGGGGTGAACGCTGCTAGTATATGATAAATTCTATCGTAACTTTGGGCAACTTTTTGATATTTCCGCGGTCTGAAATTTTCTGGAAACACTATTTAGGATCTCAAGAATACATTGTGATCAAATTTGAACCGAAAATCCGAGGGCTCGTTTATTTACCCTCCTTCCAATATTTTTATTATTTGCAATATGAAGATGAAATTTTAGGTGAATATACTTTGATCCTTTGACTTCAAACAAGGTTAAGATATGTCTGGTCTAAAAGAATACTGCTCAATATAGTTAAGGGATTAGTTAATAATTAGCAAATGAATATATAACTTATACACAGGTGGAGTCATTAATATGTATAATATATTAAAATATATATATATATATTTTTTCTTTTACTGACAAGGAAAGAACATGAACCTGTAATCCAGACATCTAAATCAAATCTAATCCATTCGGTAAACATAACGAAGATATGTTCATGCACAAAATATTAGTTGCCATAGACAACGGAGAAACTTCCTGGGACCCACTAGTCCTGTTAGTATAAAGAAAATCGTAGACTCGCAGTGAAATAGCGATTGCATCAACACTGTTCATTGGAAAGTCAAAGTTTATAGTTTATTATCTTCAGCATGAAACAAGCTTTCCAGAGGTGCTATGTATTGGAGTCCATAACATACTTAAAAAGGGACAATTAGAAGAATGTAAGGAAGATTCCCACCAGAAATCCCTCTCATCAACTTTGGATCTCTCTAGAGTAGCCGCAGGTAAAAGCACACAATCTAAATATATCTAGGAAAATACTATAGGGGATAAGAAATGTGTGTACCAAGTTTTGTATAGACAGAATAGGTTTGAGGGGAAAGTGTGTATTGGTATAAGAAAAAAGTATAAGGTTAGACTTAGAAGCAGAAGAAAATAAATCTATAATTTTTATGGATATGAAGATAGAGAAGCAAGGTGAGAAATTAATTACCAGTTGGTATCAAAAAACGTGTTGGGCAGGTATTTATTGTCACTGGAGAAGTGATGTAGACAAAGCAGCTAAGAAGAACTTCATTAGGAACATAGAAAGGAGGATAGAGAACATCAATAGTGAAAAAGAGGGAAGGAAAAAAGATTTGGAAAAGTTCTATAAACAACTTAAAAGTAATGGGTATAAGATAGAACAGATAAAAGAAAAGAGAAACGAAGAAACTATAAAAAAGAAAGAAGAAGAAAATAAGTGGTATGGAATTCAGAGCATAGGAAAAAAGACGGAAGTAATAAAGAAGTTATTAAGAGGAGGTATTAAGACATAGAAAAGGAGGAGAAACGTTGTTGAAGTATATCAGGAAGAAAAAAGGAGGGAAAGCAGTATAGAGGAGAAATAAGGAGTGAAATGTAGTGAAATATAGTGAGTGTAACATGAAATACATAGGGGAGACGTAAAAAGGACTTATGGACAGATTAAAACAACATAAAGATGATGTTCAAATGAAAAGAGAAAATAACGCTATTTACGAACATGTGAAAGAAACGGGACATGGGATAGATCGGGAAGGGGCTAGAAGTTTAGAAAGAGATAAAAGAAAGATTATTAGGAAGTGGAAGGAAGCGAAAAGAATAAAGAAAGACCAAGAGGAGAACTTAATGAACTGGACAAAAGGAGAACTTAATGAACTTAATAAATATACATGAGCAATGGGAGAAATTATTAGAGGTTATAGAAAAGTAAAAAGAAAAGTACATAAAGGACATTAGTGCAATTTGAATAATTCCGAATTTCTGTTATATTAGTTTATATAAAGACCAATACAATTATAAAATTGCATTGACAATTAACATGTATTAACAATGTATTTATATGATATTGTTTAACATAAATTAAACATAACTTTCTTACAAGGCTGTCTATATTCTTTATTATAAATTAACGAGAAATGTTACAGTTTCGGAAGTATACCACTTCCTTCTTCAGACTACTATTCCAACTGAAATCATACAGTAGATAACATAACATAATTTGTTATCTCTACCAATCAAGAATCATTTTTTTTATGTTATCTATGATTTCAGTTGGAATAGTAGTCTGAAGAAGGAAGTGATATACTTCCGAAACTGTAACATTTCTCGTTAATTTATAATAAAGAATATAGACAGCCTTGTAAGAAAGTTATGTTTAATTTATGTTTAAGATGGACACAAGGCCTTTTTATAAAAATATCTATGATATTGTTACATATTACAAATTTAAATTTATATATAAAAACAACAATATAAATGAATATGCTAACTAACGGCTGAGGAAGATATAAGATTTGCTGTCATCTGTCTTTTCTAAATATCTGATGAAGAGGACATTAGGTCCTTGAAACTGTAACAAAAAACGTATAGTTATTAATATAATTCATTTTGTTCTGATCAGAACTGTGTTTTAAATATTATTATGATTATCCAGAACCATAGAGTATGTTTAATACTGTATATTCTTCAATGAAAATAAAGAGCTCTTTTGTGGCTAAGCGGTTAGACTACGCGCCTTTGGCGTGGGAGACCCGGGTTCGATTCCTGGCGGCAGCTCATGTGGTTCGGACTCCACGTTAATCTGTAGGCCCACGTCTCATATAGCCTCTCTGCTAAACGGGACGTTAAACTCAACTCAATAAAAATAACTTTTCAAATAACTTCTTGAAAATCTACATTATACACCATAATTTTTTATTTCATTGCCTAATTGTTCCCAAGAATTTTTTTTTTTTTTTTTTTTTTAGCTTTCTCAAGTTTATATCCCACTTTCCTGTTATTATGCTTACAAATAATGTAATTAAATGAACGCATTACGAGCGTACTAACAAGGGCCTGTATCATGAAAATGCAGTCAAATTTCAGCCGATGGAACACTTTTCAGTCACGTGTTATTTGAACCTAGTATAAATGTGTAAATTATAAGCACATATTAATTTAAATGTGTATTTTGTATATTAAAATATATGCATAGTAATGAAAAGGAAGATACAAAAATGATATATAATCAAGGTGACCAGACGTCCCGTTTTAGCCGGGACAATCCCTTATTTTCAATCGTTGTCCCGTTTTTTTTCTGATTCTCAAACGGGACGCCTAGATGTCCCGTTTTTAAGCAAAAATGACCCAGGTGTCCCGTAATTATTATTCAAAATATAAATGGTAGCGCAAATTCCACACTCTTCCGTACCAACACTCATTGTGAAGGTTCAGCCGTGCCTAGAATTTCTGAATATTCAAATGAGAATTGAGTGTTCTGTGGTTCAGGTGGGAATTGAGTGGGAATTTTGAGTGTTCAAGTAGTTAAAAGTATTGTTGGATAGTACTTTAGTTAGAAACGCTGTGTTATCATTCTTACTTGTTTATTTTGTAAATTGAGAACACTGCTGAGTCCCAAAATGCAATGTGGAACACTCCCCTCCAGTCGCTAATTCGTATGCGTCCCGTTTTTGAAAGTAAAAGTACTGGTCACCTTGTATATAATCTAGTATAAATTATTAGGAACTTTACTCAGAAATAGTAGCTCTATTTCAATTTGCTGACAGAATAAACTAGAAGGGAGGAGAGAGGGAAGAATAAATTTATGAAATATTAGAAAAAGTCAGGAAGAGAAGAAACTAACGATAAATTGTTCACAAAAGTAAGGCAAAGATTTGTGCAGGGTTATTAAAAGAGAACAAAAGATCGCTTTTTCTGCGATAAGTGCTTTAGGGTATGTGGATAGTCAATACATTGTCATATTGTGCTACTTCCAGTTTAATTGTTAATTACATCAGATTTCCTCTTCACCCATTTAAAATCTTCTGAATAATCAAATGCCTTCTCTCTTTCTTCTTTTTCATGTCGTTCCAGGACGAATCATACATTGTTCTCACTGAGTGTAAACAGTTAGTCTATTTATCAGCGAAAACGTGTGATTCGAATTCGGATTCGTACCAGTGGCTCAGTGGTAGGGAGTTCACATCTGGTGCATGGGGCCCTTGATTCTTTCCCAGCTCTTGCCAAGTGAGCCTTGTGGTGTACAAACACCGTGTGCATGGGTTTCCGTTTCCTCTCACTTTCTTCATTCCACCATTTAATTCATTTCTCATCATCACCGCCTCCTTTAGCTTAGCAGACATAATCGTGGAACGTAAAACTTAAAGATTCATTTTATTTCCATTAAATTAGATCTCGTCTGCTATTGTTGCAGCGTTAAATAGAAACTTAAACTTTAGACGTACAGATTATCTTAGTGTTCATGGAGCTACATATCCCGGTCTTAGCTATCAGGCTATTCTAAAAGTAGTATAAAGGGTTGGAAATTCGTTTTTTTTTAAACAATGCTATCTCTATTTCTTGTGAACTGCATAGTATTAAATGAAAGATAAATAGAATATATGTTACAGTTTGTAAATCACTGTCTTCTCAAATAGACACAATAGAGAATGGAAGGACCAGTTTCAGAAGCAAAAATCTAGAATAAATCAAATTTCTCAACACATTACGTGTATGATTGAGTAGTTGAGTGATTGATTGATATACAACACTGAACTGAGACGGTCACGATAGATTTGTATGTGTCCTTGAAGTGAAAAATATATATTTCCTTATAATTTTATGGGACTGCTTCAATCAGAAATGTTGGTTACACTTAGGTTCGATTCCAGAACAAAACCTTTTCTTTTAGCGCAAAACTTTGCCCTTCAATTTACATTCTTCTCTCAAGATTCCATCAAAAATATTTTCTTCAAGGTAAGAGAAACAAAACCGTATCAAAATCTTGTTCTGTTCGGTGTTCTGCGTGACTGAAGCATAGAACATGATTAACGAACTATTCGGTTGATATACGTTAGGGTTGGTACATTTCCTGACAAAACCTCAAATTTTCTTGTTATTGTGTCCTTATATTAAGGTTAGATATTAAGCGTGTTATGCTTTGAGAGAAGTTTTTTAAAAAATAACGAAAAAGTGATCATTCTTAAACCTTGTTTTGCTCCAGTATATCTCTTGATCTAATCTCATCTAAAAATATAAGCATGTATGTTATGTAGAGAAAAGGGAAGAATAATCTACTTCCTTTACCATGCTTCTGTACTCGATGATTAGTTCGTTCTTAAGACCAAGAAAAACGATCATTTTATCAGATATAGAAGCGATCCTTTCCTTTGTCGGTGACCACCATAATTAGACGTTTAAGCTCAACAACGTGAAACAATGTGCTATGTAAAACACCCGCAATCCTTCAAGTTTTCAGATGAACTAGAGCTGAAAAAAGAGAAAAAGAAATAACAAAGATTTTTCTTTCTCTTGTATAAAGGAGCGAGAAATCACGAAGTTGGTGCACGATTTTTTTCCTCTAAAACCCGAATTTTAACACCCTCTGCTACACTTGTTCTCTCCTTATTTATCATACGTATAATCAGTGTTGCCAATTTTAATCAAATGTGCTTAGAAAATGGTTCAGCTCAAATCACTAGAGATGACTGCGGTATGCGTGTTTTGGAACGTAAAGTTGAGTTCTACTCAAATGGTGCTTAAGTTGATAATGATTTAACGCTTCACGTGTGAATTTGTCTAGCCGAATAACGTCTTCTTAAGTGCATCTTCCTGCTGGCTGAATGATAATCTTTCTTAATTTTGATAAGGGAAACATAGGATGTTCAATTTCTGGTTTGGATTGTATCTCGGATCCCAGATGTGCATCATTTTATCAGTTCTCAAGCTGAAAAATGATGTGAAAATACTTGATCATTCACGCAGATCCAAGTCCAGTTTTACAATAATATTTTTAGCGGATACCTCCTTTCTTGAGACTTCTTACTATCTGTCTGTCCATTTATTCCACGATACGAGGGTCGTACAATAAGTCCTTAGAAAATTCGAAAGATTACACTTGTAGTATCGAAAATGTTTGCTTTCAGTAAGTGTCATTTCTCACTAGACTATTGTTAAAGTTTCAACTATATCCGTCACGTGGATTTCATTGCCAAAGTCGGTTGAAGAAACAAACTTGTGTTTATTTAGTAAAATAGAAAGAAAAAAGAGTTTTGTTTGGTTATTAAACACTACTATTTAAAAGGTTTAACAAACAGACCAAAACCGAGTTAAATGAAGTTCATGGCATATCTGTTCCTGTGTTTGTGACTGTTTACAATTGGGTAAATGAGTTTAAACATGCTCATACATGCACAAATGGTGAACATTATTCGGGATGTCCAGAGGAAATTACTTCCCCCGAAATAATTGACAAAATCAACTATATGGTTTTGAGTGAATCAAAGTTCCTTGATATAGTTGAGGAAACAGGCATATCACGAGGTACATTGTTTTCAATTTTGTACGAAAAATTGGGTTTGAAAAAATCTCGGCAATTTGGATGCCTCATTTGCTCTCAGTGGACAATAAACACAATCTTTGATCAATTCGGAGGCTGGTTTGGCGTTTATTTTTATTTTATTTATTTATTTTTATTTTATTTTTATTTATTTTATTTTATTTTTTGTCGCAAACCCGACGAGTCTCTGCATCGATGGATACACTACTACACTCCAGAAACAAAGGAACGGTCGAAACAGTAGGTTTTTAAAGGCGATCCAGTTCCAAAGAAAGCGAAAACGATGAAATCGGCCGATAAGGTGATGGTCGTCACAGTTCTTTGGGATGCAGATATCATCTACATCTATTACTTCCAAAAGTACACACAATAAATGGAGGGTATTATGCGTCATTATTGCACCGGTTCAGAGAAAAAAAACATTCTCATTTGGCAAAGAGAAAAAATATCTTCCATCAAGACAAGTTTCGATGGCTTAAATTATGGAATTAAAATTCGAATTATCATAATATATACCGTATTCACCAGGTTTGGCCCCAGTGACTTTGTTTTATTTCCAAATTTGAAAAATGGTTTGGCGAGAAACGATTCACATCGAACGAGGTCATCACTCATGCAGAGGACTATTTTGGGGACTTCCGAAATTCTACTTTTAGGACGGCTTAATAAAGTTAAAGAAAGGCTGGGGAAAATGTGTAATATAATTATTACTATTTAGCACTTTGTGCTAAACATTCTTCCATTTCATTCAGGGCTGATAAACCTTACACCTCTTTATACCTACCCAAACTGCGAATTTCTCTTTTATAAACAATACGATAAGAAAATAATTTTACTTTGTAACAGTCACCAAAGTTATTGGATGTTGGTGAATATGGCGTATATTTTTATGACTTCAAAATCACACGGAAATCTGTGTACAGTCTGTCAGGAAAGAAAAGATTGCTGTACTCTTTTCTGTGCATTAAAAACTAGGTTCCACGATATTATTATTATTTTTTTTAAGTTGATTGGAAAGTAACATGGCGCACACTTCATTTGAGGCTTCCCAGTGATCCCTCTAGATCGAGTTATAATCAGTAAAAGATAGCGGACGACAACTTTTGTATATATATATATATATATATATATATATATATATATATATATATATATATATATTCAATGTTGCTGCAATGTGGTAGAAGATATATTTTTCTAGGACTTTTCAATCATTCACAATGTTTGAGTTTAGAGACAATTCAGAATGAGAAAGTGAATTTAAAATATTGTATATATTTTGTATGAGGTTTTCCGGGGATTGATGTCAGTCTATTAAGAGGGCTGAAACCTTTCTCTTTCCCGAATTAAAAAAAGTATGTCCTCGGAAATGAAAACATTGCCACTTTTTAATGAAAGTTAGTCGTATTGGTAAGGGATAAAGTAATGAAAATATCCAATTAAGACAAAACAAACTTTCGCTCATTTTTACAGTGCACCGTATTACTAGAACTAATAATCGTTCCTGAATCCGACGATTGGTGGGAAAAATAGGAGTATAAAATGTTTTATCCATTTATTTCTAGTTGTTGGCCATGCTTAGTTCGTTCTTTTCTGGTATTGAAAAATGAAATAAAATCTTTAAGTTTTACGTCCCACGGATATGCCGGTTAGGCTAAAGGAGAAGGTGATGGTGAGAAATGAATGGAATGGTGGAATGAAGAAAGCGGGAGGAAACGTGAGAAAGCCGAGAAAACCCATGAGCACGGTGTTTGTCCACCACAAAGTCCACATGGAGCGAGCTTTGAATGAATCAGGGACCTCAAGCACCGGAGGTGAACGCTCTACCACTGACCCACTGCGGCCCCTTTTCTTGTATTTTTTAGATAATTGATTCTTGAATTTTCATGTGCAATTTCACCTTCAACTCTTCCTTGCAGCAGTATGTTGATTGTGAATTCCTGAGTTGTGCATTAAATGATGTTATTTCTTCTTTTATATACCATAGGGATTGCCCACGAGATGAAACCAAACTGAGTTGTTCCAATAGGTTATCTGTACATGATACACTTTCCGAATTGGTACAAATTTTCGAGACGAGCTCTCCCTGCTGGTATAACAACTAACGTACGCACTTTTGTTCGATTCTTGGTGGAAGAGCCTTGAACATTTTTTAATATATTACATCTGAAACTATAACCTTACGTCTCATGTAGCCTCGGTGCTGAAAGGAATGCTAAACTCTAATGCAGCCAACCAACCATCCAGACGAGACGGCCTCAACTCTTTGTGTTGTAGGCAACCCTAATCATGGCCAAAATACGTCTCTTTTAATGTTCTTGTCTCTTCTAATATATTTTTTTTCTACATTATGGGCACAGCGTATTTTTCCAACACCCTCTAATGCCTATCTGGAATGCCTCTTATTATCTTCTTTTTGTTTTCTTTTTAGTTTCAACATTTTAGATCTACCAATGCTTTCATAATAATTCAGTTTCGTTAATCATTCGTCACCTTTAGCTGAAGGGGCATATCCCTAGGATGTTAAAGATTCCCTTTTTTTCTAATATGCGTAGCTTTCCAATTGCCTTATAATGTTGGATATTACCTAAATCGCAATTCAACTTGGTACCAAGCACACATAATAGGACGTGCATGCAAACATAAAATGTGACCCTATGTTGGGGATATCTGAACTGGGCCTACATGCCTCAAGATACCCAGTTTTAAGATTGCAAGTAGCAATTTGATAACTATTCTTATTTTAAATTCTTATTGTCTTGTTTGATTTATAACGATAGAAAAACATTCAATTATCTAGTTACTAAACAAAACTAGTATGTATTAATATTTGAAGCAATATTGTGTGTCATATAACAAGCATTTATAAACATAAAAAGATATAATATTTCCTTCTAGTATAAACTTCAATGACTAATTTGATCACAATATTTAAAAGGAAATATATATTATACTTGTAATATTGATTATTATGTCTACGAGATATACGTAAGTTAATCAATTAATTTAATGATTTAAGAAATCTGAAAGTTTCTCACTAGGCAAATGACTGATTCTTTGTCATGCAATCCAGTCGGATTTATTTTTAATATCCAACCTCTCTAAACCCAATTTTTATATTATTCCATCTACTTGAATTAACAAAACTTCTCATGCTGACAGACATCTTGGTTGAGGTGTCCACTGCAAGAGGTAGTTTTTTCACTTCTACTAACATTTTAAAATGTATCTTTTGTAAAGAAACTTAACCACGAATGATACGCATGAGAAACAAGAAAATTTCTTCAGATTGAATAATTCCAAGCCAGATGGAAGTGGATCAGGCAGTAAATATCTAATGGTTAGAAGCTTTTCGAAATCGATTACATAGAATATGGTTTATTTCCCATGCAAGCAACAAGTCCAGTCCATTTTAGACATCTCGATCTTATCCGTATATTTAAAATGCGTGACTGAGAATTCAAACCTCAATGATGGATCTGTATCTATCACATATAACAGGTAGTGAATTAAAACAATAGTTTGAAGCAAGGTTATACTATTACACGCTTAAAATGGCAATGTGTATATTAGAGTGGTCCTTATATTTCGACTTCTGATTTGTTTTAAGTCTCTCAACATTATTTAGTTTCCTAAAATAGTTTCACAACAGACCAAATTAACACATAATAAAGATCAGCTCATTGAATATCAAATGGTGCCTCAAGCGAGCAATTGTAAATGCATTTACAATACACAGTACGAGATAAAGGTCTGTAATCGATCTTTGTAAGTTGGGAACGGCTGGAGGGAATAAGACCGTATAAAGGTAAAATCGCATCCACTACTGTATAGTATCGAAATAGTGGGCATCTTGAAGTTCGCCATTTTGTATTCAGGTCCAAAATTTTGAATTGGAAGGGACATATCATTCCACAGTAGTTTTTTTTTTTTTTTTTTTTTTTTACCACAACCACAAATCTGACAATATTTTTAACTTACCTTTAACTTAAACGACAATAGTATGTTAGAAATATACATTACAAAGACAGTAAATAATGAATTATTCAAGTTAGGTTTGAAATTATATCATATTTATATTTATGGTGTAATTCTCCCCAAAACGATATATCATATGATGCTCTTCCTACTAAAAATTTTGCACGTGAAGCCAAAATAGTCACCATGACTAGGGTACATAGTAATAAACATGGTCCTACTTCAATTATCCCTATGGAGCTCCTCCGTGGCTAAGCGGTTAGCGTACGCGCCTTTGGCGCAGGAGACCCGGGTTCGATTCCCGGCGGGAGCTCATGTGGTTCGGATTCCACGTTAATCAGTAGGTTCACGTCTCATATAGCCTCGCTGCTGAACGTGACGTTAAACTCAAAATCAACTCAACTCAATTATCCCTATGCAATATATGGTCTTACGCCCTCTAACCGTTCCAAACTTACAAGGGTCTATTACAGACCTTTGTCTCATATCGTATACTGTAAATGCATTCAAAATTAAGATCACTTGGGACACTATTTAATATCATTCAATTGAGCAATTTCCCTCTCGAGTTACTTTAGTCTGACATGAAAAAAATTAAGGGGTAAGGCTCAAACAAACACAGAAGTGGAAAAATAAGGACCACTTTAGTCCGTATTGTACCTTCTGCTGTCACGTCCGTTATACATTTTCTTTTCAGAAAATATCACAATGAGTTTATGTTCCTGTTTTTAAAATATTCAATAGAGTTATTTTCTCTCCTACTATTAATAATACTTCCTTATTATCCATTCTATCAATCTTAGCGCATATATTATTCTCCAAATACAGTATGTACTTCAAAAAGTTCTAATCCTTGTCCTTGCTTTAGCGTAACGCCTTTTTCTCCCTGTAGAGCACAACAATCGACGAGAAATATTTGACTCAGTCTTTTCTTGTATCTCTTTATTCAAAGACCACAAAATATCATTTTTTCTCCCTAAATGCATCTTTTGTTATTTACATCCTAGCTTTTATTATGCACAGCAAAAAATGAGGTGTTAAAATAACACAAAATGACTACACTTTAGCGTGTTACTTGCGTGTCAATTCAACACCAAGCACATCGCCTTCAGAGCATATCAGAAATACCTCGTTACTGGCTGAGAGTATTTGCATTGTTTTTATTGCTTGATATGAGCAAAGCTTTGCGAATTATATTTCGCATTTATGGCAAGTAACTAAGAACATTCTATGTTTTCTGCAATCGGTCACAATAATATTATTGTAGACTTGTGAATCATCTGACAACAGTTACACAGATAGCAATGCCTCCATCTATTTTCTTTATCTGTTATTCTTGTGTCTTAGCAAGTATGATCAGAAGATGGCAGAACTGTTGCCTATGTAACTGTTGTCGGGAAGGTTCTAGAACATAGGTCCCTCCATGTAGGTTAGTAGCTAGGTTGGTTCCTTTCTGTAACTAAGTTTTAACATTTAAATCACATAGTATTGCCGAGCGAGCGTCAGCGAATGAAGGCGGGTTAGAGCCCAGCAGGGCACTTTGTTTTCTGTCTTTATTACGACTATACGGGAAAGGGGACCTGTGTTCTAGAACCTTGCCACTGTTGTCAGACGATTCACAGATTTACAAGAATATTATTGTGACCAATTACAAAAAACATAGAACATTATTCGTTACTTGGCATAAGTGTCAAATATATTTCGCAAAGCTTTGCTCATATTAAACGATAAATACTAGTGCAAATTCTCTCAGGTAATACTGAGTTATTTCTGATATGCTCGGAAGGCGATGTGTTTGGTGCTGAATTAACACACAAGTAACACGCTCAAGTGTAGAGACCTGCACGGGCCGAATTTTTCGGCCCGAGCCCAATCCAGCCCGAACGTACCTAGGCCCGGCCCAGCCCGGGCCCGAAAAATTTTGGAGATTTTCGGCCCAAGCCCGGCCCGGCCCGATAAGTTTTTCAAAATTCTTGGCCCAAGCCCGGCCCGGGCCCGATAAATTTTAAAAGTTTTTGGCCCGACCCCGGCCCGATAATTTTTTAAAAAAATAGCTCGAGCCCGAATCTTTCTCAAAATTTAGTACTAAATTTGACCTAACCCTCAGAAACATTTTCTAAACTTTGGTTCACAACCTGACACTTGCCTTCCGAATGGTACCATTGCCTGCTAGAACTTTGCCTGTCATTGAGAGGACAAAAACTGCATTCCCTGTAACAAAAATCTAACTTAATTGATTTTTAGCATAAAGTGAAGATGGCAATATTGTTTAGCGTCAGGCAATCAGAGCTCAATTTACCGCATAATGCCTGCAATCCTCTATAGTGAAAGTGGAGCCGTCAAGCAACACAAACTGTAAATAGCTATTGCATTCTTTGTAACATTTTTCACGGACACACTTCTTCAACGTTTGGCTTTATTCCAATTATCATTTAACGGAAGTCAATAATTATTAAAGAATTGCAATTGATCGGCCCCAGCCCGGCCCGACCTGAAGAGAAATCAGTGTCGGCCAGCCCAAACCCGGCCCGGCCCAAAGAAATAACAGTGTCGGCCCGCCCAAGCCCGGCCCGGCGCAAAGAAATAACAGAGTCGGCCCGCCCAAGCCCGGCCCGCGGGCCGGGCCGGGCTTCGGGCCTCGGGCCAGGCCCGGCCCGTGCAGGTCTCTAGAAGTGGTAGCCATTTTGTGTTGTTTCAACACATAATTTTTTAGTGTGGTACTCGCATTTCACTGCTTAAAGCTAGTCACCCGCTTTACTTCTGTATTTCATACAGACCGTTCGTCCAATCATCGTTAATTTTCTCTTTCTAATGTTTATTTTTATCCTTTTTTGTTCCCAGCTTCTCACAGCTAATTAATTTCGTTTTTGGATTTTGTATATAATCTTTCGTAAACTGTATGTATCTAATCTTTCAATCTCTCACTGAAATGTCGTTTTCCATATCCTTTATTTGTTAGTGTTTGAAACTTTACCTTAGAACAAATATTCCTATGAAAGATTTCCTCTTCTTATTTCCGTGTCAAAAGTTTCAAACTTCGACAGAGATATCATGTGGATTATTTAATTGTAAGCATAAGTAAGGTCTCAAATCTACGCCAATGATAGAGTTTAAAGTTTTACCTTAGAATTCGCTAACTTAAATTCAATTAGATTTCCTTTCTAACTGCAGTTTCTGAAGTTGGACTTACTAAAGTAAGTTCAACTTTAGTTGGACTCTCGTGGACAATACTTTAAAGAATCGTGTTATTTCAACGACATGCCTATGTGTTAACACGATTGTGTTAAAATATAACACAAATAGGTAATTACAACAACTCACTCTCCCTTTGGAGTTGTGTGTCAAATGCAGGTAGTTGAAATGACACACAGCCTGTATGTTAAATTAACACAAGTGTAGAATCTTCGGGTTGTTTTCTGCGTAATTACCAAATATGTTGGGCATCTAATTATAGAGACTTATGAATTGAAGCTACAGACAAACACAGGAGAAAGAAATACTTAAACAAATCCAGGTATACGCAAAATTTCAACATGTTAAGCGCGCGATGTGTTTTCAATTGTTTTACATAATGTTTCTGAAGAAATATGTCAACAGCGAGAAACAACATCATATTACTGTCATTTCTACACTGTACTAGAGCTCACCAGTCAACACCGGGACTGTGCATTAAAAATGGCGGAAAACAAGTAGAATCACTATTAAGAGGCAAACATATTATGAGGATATAGTTAAGAGTTTCCTATCAATTTTGAACAAGATGTTGGTGAAGGTTGTGTTTCGGACCATCAAGAAATACTTCACAATAAATGTTGGTGAGCACGACAAAATTTTTATGAAGATTCTCTATATGAAGTGTTCTGAAGTTTACTATTCTTATTTTAAAATTAGAATCTTCGGTAAGCGTAAGCATGCACACCACATGGTTTTCCAACCAGAAAAATGGTTTCATCAACACCACACACGGAGTTATTTCAACACCGAAATAGGTGTCGTAGTAACACAGAACTGGAGTTAAACTAACACCAAAAGCGGTGTTAATCTGGTGGTCTGACCTTGAATTTAACACAGGGAGTGTTGAATTAACACCAAAATTGTGTTACTTACACGGCTTTGAGCTTGAATTATGACACAGATTGTGTGTTGAAATAATAAGAAAATGATGTTGAAGTAACACAGGGACTTGACAGGGTTATATTGATACCTGACATGGTGTAACATTAACACAAAATAATTAACACACTACACACTGTTATTTTCTTGGTATTAGTGCAACACCACCACAAGTAACTCAACACTTTTCTCCACACTACCGACCCTGACATGGTGTCGAATCAAAACCAAAAATACTAACACAGATCCGAATTTAACACCGGTTGTGTGTTAAAGACGTAAAACACCCCCTGTGTTAAATACCAACACGGCGGAGTCTGTGTCGAACTAACACCACATAGTGGTAGTCACGCTGGAACCACTGCCCTGTGTTAAAATTGAGTTGAATAAACACAAGCAGTTTTTACTGTGTACTGTTCAACCAAGTTTTAGATCTCCAACTTGATTTTGGTGTTAAATGATTTACAGTATAAAAACTATAAATTGACAAAGCGGTTGTAACCGAGACGAGAATTGTACAAAATTTGTAAGACAATATTCTCCTCTTGTCACATCTCGTTAGCAACACTTATCAGGATAAGTTAACGAGGAAGTGTCGCTGACCATGGAAGAAATACACAACCTTGCTCCTTCCTGTACATAAAAGAAATGTGTTTAGTTATGACATCCTATACTTTTTCGTCTTTGAATCTTCTGTTATTCTCAACTTTGAGTATTTCTAAGTGAACATTTTCGGCACTACTCCTACAGACAAACAGAAAGGAAATCTTCAGTAAATTTTGGATGTGGTGTAGTTGGCAACATTTAATGTGCATTATATAGCAGAAATCGCTCAATATGCACGAACGTTGTTTAGTAGCTTTATTTTTTTAAAAAAAAGTAAAAAAAATCGCTTTTATCCAAAGGTTTAATTGCCATCCAAACAGTTCGTGAGTGACAAGAGAGGATAATGTAATTATTCTTGTTCTTAAAGGGGCATTTATTTCGCCTCAGCTGTTAATATGTACCATCTAATTCCAATTATTGGTGATTTATCGTTGGAAATATTTGCCTCAGATTCAGAAACGTGATTCGAGTGGTTATTCTGCAAAACTTATGAGGGCGCTGACAGCCTGATTGAGAAATCGTGAATTTTGGTTCTTTTTCTTATAACAAGGTTGTGATTATTGGAAGGGTGTTGATTCGTTTCTCGTGTTACAAGAGATATTTGTAGTGAGTCACAGGGTTAAACAGAGAAAAATGATTCAAGGATTTTTTTTTCCAAAAGTGTAGTTTCTTTTTTTAAACAGTTTCTTCTAGATGCGATATAGATTAAACCATGTTAATCTACTATCAGGATTATATTTATTGCAATTAATGTTAATTTTACCTTTGAACTATTTATCATAATTATTCATATTTAAAATCCTTTGCGCCCATATAACTCAAAGACATCTGTCGGATGTAAAAGACACGCCAGTTTCGGGATACCGCGGTACCCACAGGAATATTCTGTGTGCGCCATTAGTGAAATCTAGATTTCTCTTATGTTCTGAAAACGGGACTTCCTGTAGGATACCTGTGCAACCCTTAACAGGCATCTCATTGAAATCCAGGAGAAAGCCATTATCCTTAAAGTTTCTACTTCGAGTTTTAATGCTCTGGCCCTGTGGGTCTTTATGCTGGGTCCTGTGGAACAGGACTTCTCATGGACATGTACTATGTGGGTATGTATCTTAGGACATTGACTGAAAAGAAACCCAAATATAGGTCTAAGCCTCATCCCCATTAACTTTATTTTCTCGATAATTTTATTTCCATTAACGATCATAATCCTACCCATTTAAAATACTGTAATTACTATGTACTAAAGCATTTTCTGTACAACACAATTCTGAAAGTACCGTAAACACCTTGACATAATTAAAAAAAAAAAACTTACTTTACAGCTTAAGAAAGAAATACAAGCACACAACACTGACCCTATCTCAGGGATTAGTATTAGCTAACTTCTTAAGATCCTACTACATGTATGTATGTACCACCATCCTTAGTTTGTTCAGATGTCGTTTTCCAAAAGGTATACTGGAACACTATGCAGACTGTACGTATTGGGAGTACGAGTAATATGTATTGCCTATTTTTGCCCGTTGAATTTTTATTTTTAAAAACATCAATTACAAGAACAGTGTATAAGCGAACGATGAGTGTCATCTGATCTTTACCGAACTTCCTGTGGTGATAGAAAGGCTTAAATATCTTAGTAATCATCATATGAAATAATATGTTACACAGATCTCTTTGATTCCAGTGTTATGAGTCATTAAAATTAGGGTTTCAATTTAGTGAAACTGATATTTAGAACTAAAAACAAAAATACAGGGAACATGCATCGTTAATGTGAGTCATAAGAAAGGATTTAGGAATTAGATTAATGGGCTTTAGACATCTATGGCCACATTAGCACGTCACGTATGTGAGGACGTCCTCACAATGTCCGAGGAAGGGGAAGGAAGAAAGCGGCAGATACTATCCTGGCATTTGCCTGTTGTGAATAAGGAAAACCTCCTTTAGAATGACTGATCTGAAAAATCTTTTACACTTTTTCGACCGAGTGTCCCCACCAGGAATCGAACCCAGGACGGCTCGCACAGGCATATGAAACTAAGCGATGAGATGGTTGACTACTTACTTGATAAACGCAATGACTGAGTGTGTATTTGTAATAAACATCTCTCTGCAGAAGTACAGGATTGATTTTAAGCACCCAATTTTAGATGACATTTTTCATTCATTTTCTGAATTATTGTTTAAGAAATACTCTAAAACACTGAGAAAATTCTTCCGCATCATTCGTGTTCTGAACAGTTTGTATTTGAATGTAAAGTATTGAATGATGTTTAGCCTCACGAATAGTTCACGCCTATCAGCACGTTCTTCTAAATACACTTTAGTAGGGACAACATATAATATATATGTACAGTTTATAAGCATATATATATGAAAGAGGTGCTAACATGAAAGTGTCTACTTATTAAGACGTGATATAATACCCTTCTTTAAATAACGAAAAATCATAAGGTTGAAAACAAAAAATTCTCGGAATAAATTTTGGGAACAGGAATTATATTTCTTTGTGATCCCTTATTACCAATATTTCCAAAAATTCATGTCATGAATATAATCATGTAATGAAACTGGTCCTTAGCTATATCTTTTTTGGCACTTCAGACTACTAATCATCAGTAATATTTTTAACAAGTTGATCTTGTGTTTGAAGGACATCAAAAGAAAATCACAAGGGTCAATAACATGAAAAATAATAATACGTTGAGTTGGGTGTGAGGAATTATCTAAAAGTATTAGGTACTGCAGACAAATTACAGAATTCTTTTCTTATTCTATTATTATTATTATTATTATTATTATTATTATTATTATTATTATTATTATTATTATTATTATTGCTGTTTGCAGAGATACCCACTGTTCACATCAATATTTTGAGAGATGATCTGGATAAAGAGAGCAAACAAACACACCTACCTAGGTATTAACAAAGTTTTGAAGCAGTATTATTTGTTGTGATAAATGTAATCGTTTCCTCTACGTCACGAAATGTTCTGGGTACAACTAATTATTTTTTTTCATGTGGTTGTTAAAAATAATCTCTAGAAAGTTACAGTTTTTCTCTTGCCAGAGTATTGTTGTTGGCATAAGAAATTTTAACATCAGTAAATGATTAGTGAAAACATTTCAGACAAACTCGTAACACACATCTTTTTCATTTAGTACGATCTAGACTATCAATAGTTCAATGCTCTCTGTTCTACAGGCTTCCTAAATTATACAATGAAATATCACGTACACCCGTAAATTTATTTAATTCTGAAACTGCATATAAGTCTGCACTGCGACGTCATTTTAATGGATAAATTCTAGTCATTTATTGTCAACCTCTTTTTGTTATTACTTGATGTTGTTTTTTATTACTATTATCTTATCATCTCTTAGATTTGTTAGATATTCCAGTGTAAATTGGCGTTCAACTGTATCTGGAATTATATTTGTAAATAAGTAAATAAATACACAAATTGGAACCAACCTTTGTTAGAGGTCGTAGAGTTTTTTCTTTTCCTTCAGCTTTTCTCAGACGGTTATTCTGTTTCCTGGGTAACGAAATCAATAGTTAATTCTAGTTTTATTCACTTCAAGATCTAATTTCATGACGGATATCTAGACTAAAAGAAAGTGTTAAAGAAAGGGATAGTTTTTTTGTTGTTAAAAAAATAAACATCTGTATTTACTCGAGTCCAAGTTACACATAACTGGCTTACAGTTACAATTGCAGTTAAGTCATTCCCTATATTTTTTTATTTTCTTTTCTTTCAGCATCTGTTAATTAACGAAGGAAGGAATATAGAACTTGAGAAAACTAGTTCAAATATATTCCAAGGTGTCTAGAAAGAACTAATTGTGTACGCAAGGGACAAGACAACAAATTAACGCCCAGACGCCAATTACTCCTCTGACCTGGTAACATCTTCAGAAAACTTTTAAGGGGAAAAAATATCATAAGAGTGAATGTTGTGAAACAATAGCTGGCATAGAAAGTGAAAAGAAGTATTGCTTTGATTTCAAGAAAATCCGTGTTTAAGAAGTTACATCCTCATAAATGAATTAACATACCCAGAGCACATACTCACTCTCTATTTCATCTGTGCATAAGGTATTACATATTCATATATGCATCTGAAGAGAGATTCATAATGCTTGCTTACGTCCGTGTAAACATTCTATTCAGCTTCAAGACGGATGTAGCAAAAGGATCTTCGAGGGGCCAATAATAATAATAATAATAATAATAATAATAATAATAATAATAATAATAATAATAATAATAATAATAATAATAATAATAATAATAATAAACTTTATTTTTACGTGCTGAGAACAGCTAAAATACAGCAAAAATACAGCACTTTGTCTTATTCTACATTATTTTAGCAATGAATATATAGTACAAGTGATAAAATTGTGATTAGATCTGTAACATAAATTATTAATAATAAAAACACTGACAGTGTAGTGTACGTCAATTATTAAAACAAAGAAGTGTCAAAATTAAAAGTAAAAAAATAAAAACTACTAAGTTATATTTAAAGTTCTAAAATAAAGTCATATTTTAAGATATGCATTCATTATAGCTTTCTAAAAATCCTACAGATTAAAATATGTTTTCTATTAAGCGGTTGCAATAAAATTTTTACCCTTATACCATATGTTGGAACTTTCAAATCAACATTTTTAAAAATAGAGTCTGAGGTATATTGGTTGTCAAGTAACTTTTCAAAAATACAGATTCAATCAATTTTCTCCTGTCAGCCAGTCGTTCCAAATTAAAATACGTTATCCAATATTCATACGTGCTAGAATAATAGTCAAGTCCTAACTTAAAACAAAGTATTCTAATAAAACACTTGCACCATCTCGAGTTTGTTTACGAGAGTTTTGTTAGGCTGTTCCAAGTCACTGATGCATATTCTAGTTTCTATAATAATAATAATAATAATAATAATAATAATAATAATAATAATAATAATAATAATAATAATAATAATAATAATAATAATAATAATAATAATCTATTATTTAACAAACTTGAGGTTAATAGCTGCTAGCTGCTAAACAAGCGCTGCACAACATATTCTATTCTAAGTTAATCAAATGAAGACTCTTGTATTACTAGTTCTTAAACATCAGGATCCAAAATTATGCCAAAAATAATGAAACTTTAAGTTTTTCTATTGCGAAAAAATTTGTCCTTCGTTGATTGTTTATAATTGAATATTTTAAGCACACACTGCATTTACAACATACTTAATCGATCATTTCATCATCATCATTTACTTTTGTATGTGAACTCCTTTGTGGTTAAGCGGTTAGTGTACGCACCTTTGATGTGGGAGACCCGGGTTGGATTCCCGGCGGGGTGGGAGCTCATGTGGTTCGGATCCCATGCTTGCTTTAGGTCTTTAGGTCCTCGTGTCACATAGCTTCGCTGCTCAGAAGGATGCTAAACTTAAAAGCATCTCGTTTTCTTTCCTACGTCTTAAACGGAGGGCGTCATTTGATGTGACAGGAAAAGGACTACTACCTCTGAATTTGATATACGTATATGTTCAGTACACTTTAATAAATGGTATGATGAACGTGAAACCCTGCTTATGTCATAGAGGGATGTTCTTCCAAGCAAAGTCTGAAATGATAATACTGCTCCAATTAACATTTAAAACAGGTTTGTTCCGTGTACACGTATTTTTTTTTCTTCTAAGTAACAGTTACAGATTTTGTTTCTCGAAAATGTAACTAAGTCGAAATCCTAAATTTGATTACCTATAACTTGGAAACCAAAGTAGCACTTCATATGCGTACTAAACTTGTCAAGGTCTGCGACTTTTAGTCAAAATAAGATGATTTTCACTGATTCCGTACGATATACAGGGTGTTTCAAAACAATACCGACAACGTTTGCTAGGTGATTCCTGACACCAAAAGACGAAAAGTATAGACCAACTTGAGTGCACAAATGCTTCCTTTCGGAGTTATAGGCTCCCGAAAACATGAAAAACTGAACTTTAAAGGTCCATAGCTCCAAAACTATGGGAACTACCGTGGTCGGGTCAAGACCTCACTTAGGAACTAATATGTGCGCTATCCAAAAATACATATTTCAGAATCCTAAAGTACTTACGTAATAACTTTTATAGATGCAGTTTGGCTACGGGCATATAGTTACGTAATGCCACACTACGTAATGTCACAATTGTAGTATATATGTAACTGTGTTTGTATGCATATTTTCATCGAACTCGCTCCATATTTTGTCTCATCATCCAGAACATCTTGTGTTGACAGTGCTCCTACTCCCCCCATAAGTATGGAACAGTTGCAATCGAGGCTTTTTCCTGCCTATGAATTTTCTTGTTCATTAACACAAATCGATTGACCATAGTCTCGTTCCGCATTTCGTGTGACACCAGAAAAAGGTCCCTTGTAAGACGTATCTTTCTTGGTATTGCATTCGTTACTTTTTTGTTGGATTGGAGTTTAGCGTCCCTTTCTGTACCAAGACTATATGGGACGTGGATCTTCAGCTTCACGTGCGACCATACCATATGAACTCACAGCGCAAATTTGGGTATCCGACGCTAAAGACACGTAAGCTAACCATATGATAGCCACAAAAGAACAACAGTGAAAGCGTTTATCTCTGGCGCGTGGGGTCCCTGGTTCAATCCCGAACAATTAAGTTCGTCTTAAACAACATCGGGTCCGTGGATCTTCTCGGAGTACTCCCCTTTTTCATACATTCTCATTCCACCAATTATTCCATCATTCATTTGCCTTAATCATCCGTCTTCCTTAGTCTACAGGGTATAATTGTGGGACGTTAAACTGAATGATTTCATTTCATTTCAAGAGAGAGCTCTACAGACTTCTTGTCGCCTTTAGCTCTAATATAGTGTTAATAAATTTTAAAATATTCCTATACTCTAATTATATATCATTTAGTAGCTCTTAAAAAAAAGTTATGTATTGCAATTTAGAGAGAAATGATTAAACTATTGAAGTCTTAATTTTTTCTATTAAGCTAATGTAAAAAAAAATAGAGTTCGATCTTTGTCTTAATTATTTTATACACAATAATAACAGAATTATGAATTTATACATTTAAAAGAGCTTGCTTGAGATTCCAATACCATCATAAACAGAAATTCAACAAAATCAAATCTTTATTACACAGTTAACTTGAACCATAGAATGGAAACTAAATGTTTCTTTACGATCTATACACTTAATGATAACTTTCAAACTGCCTTTGTCTTGCCATGTGTGACCTTTTTTCAGTAGCAATGAACTAGATGGGCGTACACATTATTAAGGCTGCACTCGAACTTGTTGCAATGGAAGAACTGCATTTCTGCTTTATTTTCTTCTTAAATTTTTCAAACTAAATAACATTCTCCTGACACGCTTGTTCAACGAGAAAAGATTCGGTTAACCTCATTCGTACAAGAGCATCTGGATGGAAAGCTTCCGAAAAACCACAAGAATGATATATTAACATTTTTAAAACAGTTTGAATTTAGGTATGGAAGCTCTCTGACAAATGCAATAATTCACTTGCTTCTGCCATTGTGAGACGTTCAGTTCAAGCCACAATGGTTCGCAAGAAGCTAATTTCAGTGGTGAGTTACCACTCCTTCCCCTCTCCGAATTCATAACCATAATACCAAAGAAAATAAGGAGAAAGTTCTTTCTTTTAAGTGTTCTTAATGTTTTAAAGCCTACATTACTAGGACAATTGCTTCAAAAGTAATTGCATATGGAAGGAAGACTTTTTAAAAGGGAGCGTAAAATCTTTCTGATCGTGTGAAGACGCTGATTATTTTCAGCGTTAACCGGTATGACTTGTACAAGAAAATATCTTTTTATGGCTATAATATACTTGCTTCAGTTTATTTATGTTTTTGTAGTTTTAACTGGATCTAATACTTTACTCTGTTATACAGGGTGTTTCAAGAAAATGAATGATTCTTTTCAACACTGAGGAGACACAGGTTTCCACCAAATACGAAAACCAGATCTTCAGACGTTCTCATATCCTCTAACTCTTACTCAATCTATTTTTATAATATTTTGTTTTAATTCCACCCATCTGCTGATCTCTTATCTTTAAAAATTGCGCCATTCTATTCCCTCTATATCATTCTATATCACTCAAACTGTTTTGGCGTGTTCAAATAAGATGTGAGAATATTAGCAACTCTGGCTCGCTTAATTCAAGTCTCTTTCTAGAGAAATGAAAAATCTTATGTATACATCTTCGTCGTATTTATTGAAGTAAATTTAATGTTTAATAATGTAAATATAAAAACGTAAACTTATTCCTTGAAATTGTGCGTTTCGCACAAACTTCATACCTATTTTTCTTACAACTTTGGTAATATAACTTGATTTTCCTTATAAATATAAATCAGAACGTCGCATATAAAGCTGACTATGCATGTGTTTCTGTTTCACAAATCCACACCGTTGAACTGTTTGAAATAAGCTTACGAATACTACAAGCTGCATTCAAGTTTTCGTCCCGCAGTATACTATAGACAAATATCCTACTTACGAGATAATTAAAAGCAGCAGCTGTTTACATTTAACAAATGTATTTATTTATTTTTGAGGTCGCCTACCTAAACTTCACATCTTATTTTCTGAATGAATATTCAAGGATTTAGTTATACATAACAACCACGTAAGTAGCGACATATATTAGCGTCAGGCAAGCAATTGATAATGCACAAATTACCTTGACGCAGCGAGACGTTTGCCATTTATTATAAGTAGGGCCCGGATAATTATTTAATTACATATTTTTGTAGGGGTTATATTTTTATACCAAATTAGTGTAATAATGTCATTTGTGACCCATAGTGCCTAAAAACACCCATTTGAAAGTACATATATTTACATATTTTACACTTATGTACATATAATTACATATTTTACTCATGAGCACATAATTTTACATATTTCTTGATATTTTCATGTTTTATAGGGATTTTTCATACAAAAACTGTTCAACAATAGACTTTGAAAAGAAGAAAACACTCACCTCTCTTTGGATTTAAAGTGCTTGTTTTATTTTTAATTTCTATTTATTTATTTATTTATTTATTTATTTATTTATTTATTTATTTATTGTTTCACTCCGTTACACCCTTTTAAAATAGTATTGAAGCGTAATTTGGCGGATTGGTAGGGAGAGTTGCATACAACCTGATTTGATTAGCAATCGTACACTCTCGGTCGTGATAGTAGCGCTCACATTCTTATGTGAGATTAATAATTCAATCGAATTACTATCGCGACGCGGTTTTACGATTGCCTATCGTGTTGTTGTCGCAAACTCTCCCCACTAATATTTTCCTTCGGCGAAAAATATTAAATAAGATGGGGAAGTTTGCATTCACGCAATTAGTAACACTGAACTCTTGATTGACAAAAGTGAAGCGCCTGCCGCCACAACGCATGCCGTAGGGAAAGTGTGAGCTATTTTATTGAATATTTAATCTCCTGTGCTGTCAGCAAATTCTGTTTCCAAGATGACAAAGTACAAAATCCCGTTGTAAATAAGACTTAAGCATTTCATGGAAGAGTTTGAGCATTTTTCCACCGATGGAAAAGTGCTTTATTGCCAGGTTTGCGAGAAAGGTGTCTCACGCGCTCAACGTTCCCAAGTTGTGTAACACATATCCACATCACGCCATCAGACCCGAGCTTCAAAACCTAAACCACAAAAGCAGTTGCTAGTAACTGAATCTGAAGCTCAAAGTAGTCTAGGGCCACGGAAGTCTCAGTTTTCAAGTGATCTGTGCCGTGTTATGGTATGTGCTGATATCCCTATTTGGAAACTAAGCAATATAGTACTTCGTGAATTTCTGCAACAATACACACACAAAACAGTTCCAGGTGAATCTACAATCAGAAAGCATTACGTGCCTGATTTATATGTGGAAATAATGAATTCTATTCGTGGGGACATTGGTGATGGTCCTATTCGGGTGTCAATTGACGAAACAACTGATGTAGAGGGGCGACATGTTGGTAATGTTGTAATAGGTTTGTTGAAAGATAATGAAGTCAGCACAGTGAAACAAGTGTTGCAACATTTTGATTCTGAAGATGCATCTTCCATAGAAATAGCGAAACAAATGTTTGATTACGGGAAGTTGAATCATGACATTGCCTACATTCAGAGCAATTTTTCGTGTCTCAGTAGTACTATTGAATCCTTGGAGAAATCATCATCTAGCCCTTCAGACAATCTTGAAATTGTTCGCTCAACAGTTGCTTCTCTGGTAGGTGTGAAAGGATCCATTGGGGACGCAGTGAATAAGAAGATAGCTTTCGTTTTGGAGAAAAATCAAGGCTATAAGACAATCTGTGCTATTAGTGGAGTGTTAAATGAAGCTAAATCCGATGCCGTGGCTATTGAATACACACCTTCTGATTTGTGCAAGATTAAGTATGCACCAATTACTTCATGTTGAACGATCGTTTAGTCAATACAAAGCTCTGTTGTGTGATAACAGGAGAGGTTTTGTGTTTGAAAATTTGAAACACATTTTCGTTCCTTACTGTTACGGAGATCGTCTGTTGAAATAGTGAAAAGACTAATTGAGAATGTTTTGTTTTTCACGATATTTTTTACTAAAATATTTTAGTATGTAATGTACGGGAAGGTTCTATAACGCTGGACGCCCATTAGAAGTACAGTGGCACAAACAAAGTTTTCGTAAAAATTCCTTCCTAAATAAGGTTAATTAAGATTAATTAGAGATTAGAGAGGTTAGGCTATGTTTGGTTAGGTTAGTATCCGTTGTACAGGTAGGCGGGCCAGTGTTCTAGAATTCTCCCGTAATGTACAGTTGAACGATCTTTGGACGATTTCTGGAAGTATAAATATGCAGCAAGACTTTGTGTTAAGTGAAACGACCATTTAGTGCATAGAAACTCTTTTATACGCAATAACACGATAATCTTTCTAACTGAAAATTTGAAACTCATTCTGTTTCTTAGTATTGCGGAGATCATGCTGGAAAAGTAACAGGTAGTAAACATTGTAATTGAATAAATATTGTATTTACCACATTAAATGTAGAAAACGTAATAGAAAATGCTGGTATTTTCATTTGACATATTTTGCTCTTTTGGAAGGGTTTTATTACATATTTTTGAGATTTTATGTGCATATATATGTACATATTTTCATTGTTTTTAGTACATAATTATCCGGGCCCTAATTATAAGTAATTCTGATTGTGTGCTTTGTCTTTTTACAACTAATATTACTAAATTACAGAACAGCGTAACACCCAAGCTGGCACGGTTTTCATTATTAATTATTTGTTGTTGCTTTCAAGCTTTTGGCTGGTATCCAAATTGCTCGCACACTAGCTAACTTGTTAGCGTCAGAAAGAAGGTAGCGCAACTAGCGACAACTATTTGTCTGGCTATCAAATAGAAGTACTATGAATTTGCATGACTGACAGACCGAGGAGTTTTGCGTTTATAAAAAAGGATCAAGGACAAGGGTGCCAATCCTAGGGAGGTCAGGACCCCCAATGCTCATATGGGCCCCATGTATTTTTATGAACATGCATTTTTATATGTATTTTTTTATGAACATACAATATTTGGCATAATTTGAATTGAATTTGTCTTTTGGCATAATTTGAATTGAATTATATGCCTTCTTAGATCCTTGTCTGCAACCAAACACACATCTGAATGCCTTCCCCTCCCCCCAAAGTTACAGAGAAATCGGCGTCCTTGAGCAAGAATATCTAAATATTGCGCCTATAGCTTTGTATATACAACCCTTATCTCAAATGTTTTGAAGTTTTTACATTAGGGCTACTCACATACTGATATATTTTTGCGTCATGAATATGAAGGCCTAGATGTTAATGCAACTCATAACTCTTAAACGTTTTTAAATTTGCATAGTATTACTTGCAGACTGATATGTTCTTTGCATCGTAAATAGGACTAGGACAAACCTTCGGCCCGCTGTACACTATTGATTATCCCATTTTGAAATATCTGAATTGAAACAATGCAGTTTTATCCCGTAGTTAAATCGTCACAATAGTTTTAAATTTTCAAATTGCCTGTACGCTAGTGACATCTGTTGGGATCAGATAGGCAGGTGACGACACCTATTAGTTTGTTTACTATTAGAAGTTAGCATTTCGCACGGACTGACATGTTTTGTTGTTATGCATAGGATTATGATGACAGTTAGTACCTTTTTCCAAAAAGGCTTTTATCATGAAATGAAATCTTTCAGTTTTACGTTCCACGATTATGCCAACTAGGTTAAAGGAGACGGTGATGATGAGAAATGAATGCAACAGTTGATGGAATAATGTGGGAGGAAACGAGAGAACGTCGCTAAAACCCACGAACACAGTGTTTGCCCACCACAAAGTTGGGATCAAACCAGGAACTCCACGCACCAGAGGCGAACGCTCTTTCACTGAGCCACTGTGGCCCCCAAGGCTTCTATCATGTTTCTTTGATTAAAATGTGTCTCTGAAGAGAGAAATAGAAATTTAATCCCAAAATCTGAGGAGCCCCTCGAGTTAGGAAGATGAAACTCAATGTATAAACTCTTCATTAAAAATAATTGGAAAGGTTTTTCAGTGTTTCGGAGAATTCCACTTCTAAGGGTCGTTAGGGGGGAAATTTATATAAATTTTAATTTTCCATTTCGTGTTAATTAAAATAACAAAAATAAAGAAACTGTTAAACCGCTTAAAATGAAGTTTTGCAATAGTCAGCACTTGGATCGACCTGGGTTTTTATCATAACACTTTGATTTAAATTCATGTCTGAGCGGAAGAGAAAGATTTTTAAAAATTTCGTCATCAATTATTGTTGTACCATTTGAAATGAATTTTTGAACAACGTAAGTACTGGGATACTATAATTTCATTTCGATTTAAATATGTACCCAAGGGAAGGGGATGATTTGCCTATCCAGACCATTCCAAACTCCATATTTCATTTTTTTTAACTCTTAGATGCATGGAAAATCGATTGTTCTTCAGAAATTTGAGAAATGCCTTTACACGAAAGAAGAAAATATTGTAGGCATAAAAGTAATCAAATTTGGTTTTCCTGTGCCATATAACAAGAGAGATATGAAGCAAGAAAAATAGTTTGGGGTCCAAGAGACCCCATGCATCCAAGGGTTAAACGACTAATCAAGGACTTCCTTATACATAACAAACACGTAGGTAGCGATATCTAACAGCGTCATGTAAGCAAGTGATAGCGCACGTACCGATATCTATCAGCTTGACTTTTTAGTATTAGGAATTAGTCTGACACAGTAAGATACTTACAACTTATTATAAAGAATTATGATCTACTCTTTGTCTTCACAACTAACACTACAAATTTCTTAGGCAAAATTGTATAAAATTATCGAACAGCCTGTTTTTCTTTATTAATTGCTTTCAAGTCTTCATATCGTCTGCAAATTTGCCTTCAGCCCTAGTTATTTTATTTATTTATTTATTATTTTCTGGACTGAACCTAATTTTCTCGTGCAGCTAGTATAAAATAGCAAGCAGTACTGTACTACGATTAGTGCTTTAATTGTATCTCTCGTTGTGACAACGCGAACAAAATCCGTAAAAGAGATTAGGATATTGATTGTAATCTTAATTATCCAGATTTTGTATCCTAATCTTATAATTTTGATTCATCTATTGCCTTCAGTTTAGTGTGTCAATCTTTGGCAATAATTGGCAATATTTTTACTTAGTTTTTTTTCTTTACTTATTTTTTTCATTACTTGACCAGGAAGTCATTAAAGGAAATGTATAATTAAACTGAGATCCAAACTGCTATTCCTGAATAGAAGTTGCAGTAATTTACTTGTATCGCCTTCCGTAAATGGATTATTTATTTTAACCACTCCAAATACAACTCAAAGGCTATTTTAAACTGGGAGCATTAATAACGAGAAAAAAAAGAATTTGGGAGAATTAAGATGACTAGGACATACTATATTTTAAAGTTCCCTCCGCCTATTAGGGTTGAAGAAATCTATGGAGAAATTTCAGTTACAGTCCCTGGGTACAAGATTCTAAATCAACCCTGTTTGCTAAGTGGAATAACTAACTTTGGTCTACACTGACTAGGCTGTTTAAACTTAAGGTAGCAACAAGTAGATTTCCACAGTAGCGCGATACTTTTGTGACATAAAGTGGGAGAATATATTTAATGTTAATTTAGCCAAGAATGTATATTGTTCCATCATCGGATTCATCACATGCCTTTCTACATGAAAGTTTATAATAGCGCTGTTGGAGCAGCGTCAGAATTAGTGAACAATGAAAGTAAACATCTGACCAAGAGGTTACAGAGGACTGAAAAGTGTATTCGGAAATATATCTATTATACGAGCGTGTGTGTGTAGAACAATTTTTGTCATAAATTATCTACGCAAAAATGTGCTTGTGTGGTGAAAGAAAAGAAAAGTACAACTATAGTAATCCGCTTCAAAAGTAACGTTTACGTTACATATATATATATATATATGGTGAATTAAAGAGGTATAGCTGTATGCTTGAAACATCGGGGAAGCTTCTGATACAAACACACCAAAAAGAGTATTCGTGTGATTTATCCAACAAGACGTGATTGAAGAGGTCACCACAATTACTGTCAAATACTATAGTTGTCGTTCCGATCTCTTGATATTGTACCTTTCCAAAAATACGAGTACCATAATCTAACACACATAATTGTGTTTTGTCAAAGTAGACCGAAGATGATTTTTGAAGAGGTGGTTAAGGCAAAGACTCGTTCTTCTGTCTTTCATTTGTCGTGCTTATATCGATGATGAAAGGTTGGTGATTTTAACGTGCTATGATGAAGGCTTCTCCGTCCAATTCGTGGGAGATTATTCGGTTCGATTTAAACCAGGAACAAACAGCAACGTGTCAAAGTTCTGCATTATAAAAGAATAGGTTAAAAGTTTGTGTGATAAAAGATAGAGCGCCGAATCAACCCTTTTTTGTCAGTGTCATAAGGGTCATTCACTTCCCATTCCATTCCTGAGAGACCCATAACGGCATTTCGGTTGTGCAAAGATTGTCTTGTCTAAAAAGCTTTCTAGTTTCTCACGTACATATGTTCACATACAAAGGTCAACTCGTATTGTCACATAGAGTTCAGGGGCTTAACCTCATGTCTTCTTAAATAAGATAGTTATAAAGCCATAAAATCCATACTTAACATACAACGCAATTTCGCAATCACAGAGACTTGCAGTTTGTGTTTTTCGTAATTTGCTGATTTTAAGTTCGGATGCCGGTGACTATTATCACCATTATACATCTGTGATAGAACTCAAGCAGAGCACACATAACAAAGTGTATTTCTATGTTAAAACTAGAGATGCAAATAAGCCAGCTTTTTTGAATCGATGGTTTTTTTTTACATAAAAAGCCGGCTTTTTTGTGAAAAAAACGAGAATTTTGTAAATTTTGGCTTTTTTCATTTTCATTATTTTTCTATCTAAATAGCTTTCTTATAGTATATTCTATAGTTAGATAAAAATTCCATGACCTAAATGTGATATTTCGCTCTGAAATTCACCATCAAGATGGATGGAGCACATGTGTTACGAATTAAAGCTAACATGAAGAATGTAGTATTAGAGGACAATTTTAGAGGCTATTTAACTTTATTTAACTTTTGAGTTATCGACATTTTTTCTTCTTCTCTAGATCATTTTAATTTGTCATCCGTGTTTCATTTCTAAGAGCTTAGTACTCTAGCTCCTAGCGCAAAAGTTAAACTTACGTTTTTCTATATATCCGTCAAAGCGTACGATACGTTTTCAATATATCCGTCAAACCGTACTTCCACATTTCTGTTATACTGTAGCTGTGCAGTGATTTAGCAATAATTTTCCAGACACAATCTTGAATACCAATTTATACAAATAATCAGTAGCGGATTTAGAAAAGTACTTTAGGAGGGGTTTCTCTGATTGTTTCGTTTTCTAAAAAGTCCTAATTTTATTTGGGAGGTGTTTGAAGTTTATGAGTACAGGCATAACTAATATTTCATTTCGTTTATATGTTTAGCAATAATCTTCTGGATACAACCTTAAAGATCATTTTATACTGAGAATCAGTGGCAGATTTAGAAAAGTATTTTGGGAAGGGTTTTTCTTACTAATGTTTAGTTTTTCTAAACATTCGTAATTATTTGACGGGAGCTTAAAGTTTATGAGTAAAGGCATAACTAATAGATATTTCGTTTTTTGCGGACATTCCGTAACTTTGGGGAACAGGCTTCAGTCCAAAAAACCGCCCCCCTAACCTTCGCAAAACCGTCACTGCTGGTAATTATTAATAATAACGATTTAAAAACAATAAGAAAGGAAGTCGGCCAACTCACAGTACACGCACTATTTCTACATTCACACATGGAATGAAGAAAAGCTTTGTCAGAATGGTCGAATGCTGGGTTGAATCCCTGATTTACCGATAGAAGCGCAAAAGCTAGCCACTCAGTCATGTTTGTTGTGCAGTTGTATTTAGCTTAACTTAAATATATTCCGTAGTACTTTTTTGGGGGGGAGAGGGGAAGTTCCGTAATAATATGTTGAATCCCTCTTGTTAAAAATTAAGAAAACTTGAGGATTGGTTAAACCATGATGATGGTTATATAAAACTTAACTGTAGAATTTCAATAATATACAGAACCAAAAGCTCTAGATGTGCAGCCTTTATGTGTATCATATAAATCTAAGTATTTCTCTTATGTTTTATTTTAATTTTATTTTGTTTCAAAAAGAGGGTATGGAATATTTTGAAGTAAAATAATACATACAATCTTGCTAGTTATTTGTGTATTTTTTAAAAAGAAGTGTTTGATTTTAGGGTTGGCTGGTTTACACCAACTTTTTTATTTAATAACTGGTTTAAACGGAAAAAAATAATAAAAAAAAAGAAAAATGCGAATCGTGTGAACTTCATGGTGGCATTTCCACATATCAAACCACCTGCAATAGTTTTATTTCCCTTTCACCTTTTAATCAAGGTGTCCCATGTTCAATTCTCGGTCGAACCACAATCCTTCTTTCATGCGTAAATCAAGTAGCAGTTCGGATGTCACTTTAAGCGAAAGTCTTCTCCTTGATAACCTCGGTATTACATAAGGATGTTAAGCCTAAACATACGAAACGAAACCTAATTGTATATTTCTGCATGCCTAAATGCCTGTTGTTTTATAAAGAAGCCAAGATTGCTTAAATATATTGATAGAAATTGGCAAAATTTATCGATTGCCTACGTAGCTTCCAACATTAGCTTGGATTGGACTTTCAATTCTATCTACGTACTAAATTTGTAATTTAATACCTCAGTTTTAGCGTACTGATTATGATATGTTGACCTTTAAATTTTACATGCAAAGCAATAACAGAATTTTCCCGTTATTGTTTTACATTTCAAGTAAGACAGGATTTTCCCGATGGCTAGGGCGGGAGTTTCTCAATTTAAGAAATTTACTGACCGGACTTCTTTAAGCTTATCGGACTTCTTTAAGCTTATCGGACTTCTTCCAGCATAACCCCGCTGTTGCATAACAACACCAAGGCGAAACAAACTTATTTCTGTGAATATGTAATATAAATACATAAAGCAAAATATCTAAATCAAAAAACCTGGTTTAAACATCCCCAAAAAACGGGTTTTTGGCATTTTAAAAACAACCATGGTTCTTGCCAACTCTGCTTACTTTTGTATATAGGAAGTTAAAAAATTCTTATTTTTAATATCATCCATTTTTAATATCCATTTTTAATATCAATTGAGGGGCTTTTCGGAAAATAGCCCTTATCAAAACACAATATTTCTCCTAAGAATGAAAAGAGAGCTTTCTCTAATACACAGTATGAGAAACTCTGCAAATCTGTTTCTTTATACGCGTCTCTGATACTTTTTCCTCTTAATTTTTATTGTAACGGTAGGAAAAAAGCAAAAAATACCATATGCCTAACACATTTTATAAATGATCAGTTTCTAAATTGTTAAATTTTACAGAACAAGCACTTGCCTGTTATTGAGATTGTACACAGTTGCTATAATGCTATATAAATCTATAATAAGAAACGTAATAGAAGGAGACCACATACTTAAGAAATCTCTACACGAGAGAACAAATTATTTGAAATCTAGAATTAGTTCTCAATAATGTTATAGCATTCTTATATAAAGGTAACCAAGAAAGTTCTGTCGCTTTTTCACTCTCCACTTGTGAACACGATATGTCACCTAAGACGTACCTGAAAGATCAAAAATAGTCCTCATCAACATCGACGACCTTCTGCCAACATTCTGGAAGGCCATGGATTCCATCGCGGCAGAACTTTGTGGGCCATAAAGGGAAGAAGGTATCAAGTGCATTTTGTACCTCTAGTAGAGATTTGAACTGACGTCCTCTAAAGTGATTGTCCAAGGAATGGAACAGGTGATAATCGGATAGTACAATGTCTGGGGAGTATGGCGGATGCAATAGAGTTTCCCATCCAAGGCGTAGAATGGTATCCCGGGTCATCCTAACCATGTGGGGCTTAGCGTTGTCCTGTAACAGGAGGGCCCCTTTGCGATTCAGACTGCTGGCTCGAGAGTTTTGAGTTTCTCTTGAACACGGCTCAACTCCTGACAGTACCCAGTTGCATTGATGCTCTGACCAGCTGGTAGCAGTTCCCGATGCACGTAACACACAGAAGGACCTTATTCAAGTTCAGTGCTGGTTTCCGTGTTTCGTAACCGGTTCATGGGATGCTAATCAATGATGACGGCACCGTGGAGCTTCGTACGGGACCCAATTCTCATCACATGTCAACAACCTATACAGAAATGTCTCCTTCCTCAGACGAGACAGCAAAGAAACACAGGCCTCTGCTCATGTTGCCTTCTGGCCCAGAGTCAAATTATGTGGGACATATCGACCCAACTTGAAGTGTTTCCCAAGTTGATGGAGGTGCTGCCGAATGGTTTCTCCACTCACGCTGAATTGTAGTCCCAGTCCTCACATGTCTGACCACTGTTCGCCCCAATTGCTGCCTGAAGATCTTTATTTTGTACATGTATTGGTCTTCCATCAAGTAGTGCGTCTTCGAGTGTTTCGTCACCGTCCTTAAACTTGTTAATCCATGACTGTACTGTCTGTGTAGTCACGACACCCTCACCAAAGGCCTGGCATATCTTCCACTTCACTGCAACGGCGTTTGATCTGTTTGAACTCGTACAGTATACACACTCTTATGACGCTCTGTGGAGGTCCCATGCTCACTCTGTCCTTACGCAAGTTCGGTGTAACTGAAATGCCGCAATCAAGCAGTATGTTGGATATACCCACACCAACAACTGGCCTTCGCCTTATTTCCATTTGCATTCAACTCATGGTGTGAGGGCCAATTGAACACAGACTTCCACGCAAAACGACAAAACATTCCTGGTTACCTTTATATCTCGAAAAAGTTAAAGAAATTTTAATGCGTCATTCAGTCTTCTTTATCACTCTGTTCATTAACTGATACTGAACTTTTATACTCGCTCGGACAACTACAAATTGGATTGCACAAGAAACCGCGATTCTTACATTGCATTTCAAACTTACACACTCAAGTTTCTGACAGCTACACATGGTAATCTCTAACCAAGCCTTGGGAATATCTTTGAATGTTTTCAAAACTGGCTTCAGAATTTGGTCCTCCAAGTACCATCCGGGGTCTTCTGGCCTTGGTAGATCAACCTCACACTTATCAGCATTTCCCAAATTGCTGTTTGGTAATGGGATCTCTTTATATGTTATTTCATAGAGCATCACTACTTGGAGATAATTTATCCAAGCTGAATTTTCCTAAAAGTAGGAGCCTAGCTCCATCACAGATCTACACATTAACCTTGAGGAACTTTGTGAAAAACAGTTCTGCAGTTTTCATAGATAAAGGAATCTGTCCTAAGGAAAATAAAAGGTCACAGTTTTCTGACATGAGTAAGTGGACAGTTCTTGACCATTGATGTTCCAACTGGATATGACATTATATCGCATCCAAGTGGAGCGTGATAAGCCATTACCTTTCTTCTCATTCTCAGATAACTGGTGGCAAAGGTAGTGAACTGGAATAAACCTTCTTATCTTTGAAATCCCACCATCATGTATAATTCCTTAGAAGAAATCCTGTCATAATGGTGTATCAACAGCAGGAATTCATCGGTGTCTCTCTCATCACAACAATTCTTTTCAAATTGTGATTCACAGTATGAAGTATCTTTATAGAATCTGATTCTTAATGATTCCCTTCAATATTTTGAACATCGATCTCGAAGTTTGACTAAACAGTCTTCTGATCTTTAAAACTACCGGAAACAACAACAAAGAGTTCTGAAGGTGATAATTCCAGCAATGCATTATCTACTTATGGTCTACTTACTCAGAGAACTGTGACCTTTTATTTTCCATAGGACAGATTCCTTTATCAGCAAACGCTATTGAATCTGCAGAACTGCTTTTCACAAAGCTCCCCAAGGTTAATGTGAAGATCTGTGATGGAGCTAGGCTAATACTTTTAGAAAAATAAAGGCTGGAGAGATTACCACCAACTAGTAATGCTCTGAAATAATATGTATAGAGAGATCCCATTACCAAACAGCAATTTAGGAAACGCTGATAAGTATGAAATCTATTTAACAAGGTCAGAAGACTCGGGATGGTACTTGTAGGACCAAATTCTGAGACCAGTTTTCAAAACACTCGAAGATATTCCCAAGGCTTGTTTAGAGATTATCATGAGTAACTTGAAACTTACAGGAACTTGAGTGTCTAAAATTGAAATACAAATGTAAGAATCGCGGTATCTTGTGCACTCTAAATATGTAGTTGTCAGAGCGAGTATAAAAATTCAATTACAGTAAATGGACAGAGTGATGGAGATTAAATGATGCATTAAAGACATCACAAATTTCTTTATCTCAAACAGTACTGAGAACTAATTCTAGAAATGAAATAATTTGTTCTCTTGTGTAGATATTTCTTAAGCTTATGGTTTCCTTCTATTACGTCTTATTATAGACTTATTGTACTATAGCAACTGTACACAATCATAACAGGCAAATGCTTCTTCTGTAAATAGAATTTAACAGTTTAAAAATTGTTCATTTATAAAATGTGTTAGGCATATCGTATTTTTTGCATTTTTTCTGACCGTTACAGTAAATCTTAAGAGAAAAATGTATTAGAGATGCGTATAAAGAAACAGATTTGCAGAGTTTCTCATACTGTGTACTAGAGAAAGTTCTCTTTCCATTTTTCGGAGAAATTTTGTGTTTTGATAAGGGGTATTTTCCGAAAAGCCCCTCAATTGATATTGAAAATGGATATCTTAATTAGATTATAGACAAACTTAATCATCAGGACTATATATTTGCAAGCACGCAAGATTACATATATATTAATCATTATCAGCTGCTAATATTTACCGTTTGTTCGAAAGTAACTCTTGGGACAGCCGTGATCAGTTTCGCACACGACTGAATAAAGTAGCTTTTAACTTAGGCACTATTAGTCCTACACTAACATAAGTATACATTTTTTTGAAAGACCCTAAAATGACATTCTTTTTTTTTTGGAGGAAACATTTTTCCGAATTCGATCTTGTAAAGAATCTGTGGCTAAAAAACTGACGTAATGCGCAACCAATAATGAGTAAAAATGAAAATAACAAGAAAACCAATAAAAATTAGCTCAAAAATGCTTTAGAATTAAATTTTAGAAGACAATTAGGCAAACAAAATGAAACAAGTTTGAATGGTCTAGCTCTAATTGTTACGGAAATATAGTGAATAATAGAAAGAGCTAAATTTTCGGATTTCTCCTCCTCCTCCTCCCTTCCTGTGAGGTATTTTTTCTGGCATCCGGATTTTTTTTAGATCAGTAATGGGTATATATTCAAAAAATATCGGATGCCAAATTGTTACATGATTTGCCCTTAAACTCGAAAAGGAGAGCACTTTTGTCAAGTTGATGTCTTGACAATAGTGATCCGCGCTACCAAACCCGTAATCTGAAAAGCGCGACCACTGCAGTGTTAATACATTATAAAGAGATATGCAATACACGAGTAAGTGTTTTTATCACTTATGTGCACCTCAGAGGTTCATATACACAGAAAGGGAAGGTAAAATATGCCACCAAAAAGTACAGAAAGTGCTCAAGTTCAAGAGGTACACATAACAATATAGTGTGGGGTTCTGTACTATTCATTGTTGTTGGAAAGTTTTCTTCATCTTTTTCTTTTTCTTTTCTCTACGTCAAAGGATTACACAAAAAAGTTTACAGAAATAAAAAATAAGCTTTCCATTGTTGCATTGTTATGTTCTCAATGATTTTGCATTGTAAATATTAGTTCTAAAATATATTAATACAGTACGTTAAACTTGCAGTTAAACAGCATTTTCCACGAATTCTGTTATATATATTTTAAATTATTCTTTATGCTTTATTTTCTAAAATTATGCTTTATTATGCTTTTAAAATTAGTTTCTTCTAGACCCTTAGACAACCACAATCATATCCAAGGTACCAACCATATGTGTAAATTGCTGTTATGCTTTTGGGTTGCCCTATACATCATGAACTGCACTCCCTTAGAGAATTCTAAACCATTACTTGCTTAAGAAATGTTTTACTAATCGCAGACTTCTTATCCTCTTCATTTTCCAGGTCCAAGTATGTTGATCTGACATGAGTTCTCATACGTTATGCTCCTACACTTTGATGATTCTTGGGTATCTGTGCGCTAAAATCGCATTCCTGGATTCCCTAGTTGAAAATTTTGTCACATTTATTGATTGTTTTTCCACGTATTTTGTTTTGTTTCTATGAATGCTGAGTCAAGATGGCTTCGGTGGAGTGGAAGACAAGTAACCAAATATGTTTTCTATTATTTTCAATATTTTGAAGGCAATACTTTCTTAGTGATGTCCTTAATATTTCTAGACGTAATAGCAATTTTATATTTTTTGATCTGCGTAGAAGTATTTCGGCTAGACGTGTGCTTAGTGTAGGTCCACAAACGTGAACCTCAGGTTTACAATACAAACTCTTACGAAAGTATCACCCATTTCGTGATATTAAATAAAAATACTGATAAAAGATAATAAGTTATAGAGAAAAAAATCTTAAAAGCATATATGACACAAATATTTTAAAATCGCATGTATGAACACATGTTATCTGTTTGGGCGATAATATGGTTGGGCATAGGGGGTACTGGACCCCGAACTTCAAATGTTAGAAGTAAATATTTTTTATTGTAACATTTAATTATTTAAATTTTCCAAACTTATGTTTCTGGTGTCCTCATTATTGAATGTTTACATTACTGCTGAAGTCAAGTTGAGTGTCCAAAGCTGGAGGATTAGGAGGAGGGGGGCAAGACCAGAGGTATTTATTTGAAATATAAGCACGCCAGGTACCAAATTATTATTTTGATGCTTTGCGTGATTCATATTTAATATTTACGTGAACTTTAAAGATGAGACAGGAGGGAGAGGTACCCACAAATTGACCATTTGTTCATATTGTGCTATATTTTAATTTAGAAAGTTTTCTATAATGTCTTTGCTTAAACGTGTTGCATTAGACTAAATCGTGGAACTCTATCTTAATTGTTGTATTCGATTTCTGGGTTGTGTATAATTTCTAGCAGTGGTGGATTTAGAGAATATTTTGGGGGAGGGTATTTGTTTAAGAATATTTTCTTTTTCAGGAATTCCAGAATTTTTTTGAAACGGAGCACTTCAGGTTTATCACCATAGGCATGACTATATTTAGTTTTTATTTTTAGAAAATCCGAAAATTGGGAGACTTCAGCCCGAAACCCCCTGCTCCGTAAATTCACTACTCGTGGTCAGTGTTGCAATAACAATCATTATTGTATTTCTTCCTAGTTATATGAATAGATTCTCTTGTTTCTTATTTCAGTTGTGAAGCCGCTCAATGATCGAGAAATACAGAACCTTCTCAAAGTACAAACAGTGACTTAATCGGTTTTATGTCAAATGCCAGTGCCATGTAGTGGAAAATCAGCGGCCGAGGCGAGAGTATACGACGGCGCCTTCCGAGTGACATCGATAGACCAGCCGCGAAGCGCCACTATGGTTGGCACGAACCGTAAGAAATTTTTCAAAAATAAACCCTACTTTTACTTGATTTTGAGCATTTTTATTACTTTTTCCTTCCATTTTATATATATCTTTTCTTTTTTCCTCCCGGATCGTCGCCTCGCTCGCCCCCCTCATGGCACGGTACTTTCAAATGCAAAAGTATTGTACTGTACTAAAGATAATCCTTGTTTATGTATATGCAGTATTCACTTTAAATCAACATAATGTGTTTTGGGACCCAAGTATAGCTAACCATAGTTTGGTAACACCTAATGTACTTTCATTTTACTGCAATAACAATTGTTTTTGCAATCAGCAAAACCAACTTGTGTTCGCATGGGCTGAGTTTTCATTACATTCAGCAGCATGTATTTATAGTGTTAAATGGATACGTAATAAATTAAACATATAGTATCACATAAGCAGGTTTTAATACTGCTAAAGAAAGAAGGTTCCTGTATGTGGACCATCGCAAACCCCATGACGTCACAAACGCAAAAATTCATATTATTGTTATGTTCAGCACCCCATAGATCTTCAAAAAATGTTCATAGCTCTTTCCAGAAGTCAGGAACGAAGAGCTTATGGCAATATTTCCTGAAGAGCTTATGGCAATTTATAGATAACGACGAATATATAATGATGAAAATCATAATATTTGTAAATGGCACAATGATAAAATCAGGAAAAGCTTAAGAATTTGCATGTGTTTTTTCAATAGTTAGTAGAAAATACTTTTATATAAAAACATTAAACACTGTGGCAATTAAATCTGCGAATCAAGTTTAAGCATCGTTAGAATTCCGCCTGTTCCATTTTACTAAAATAGCTACATACTCTTAATATAAGGTCAGTTTGTAGACTGGATTGTCAACAAAAATTACTTCATTCATCGCGATGTCTTTATGATGTCTGGTTATCACTTACAGCAGGTTTTTATTCAACTAGTTTTTTTTTTTTTTTGGTAAATATACAGTATGAAATCTGTAAGAAAACGTGTAAATGCTCACTATTATGATTACAAATTTCTTTTAAACCGCTGAGCGTAAATTAACATTTGGAATTCGGTTGAGAGAAATCGAATATTCGTTTGTTGGACAGCTGACAGGCGTGGTAGATTTCTTTTGAAACGTTAAGCGTAAACAGATGAAATTTACTGAGAGGCTTTTGTTAAGAGAATACGAATGTTCATTTATTTCTAATATTTCATAGGGCTAACAAAGACAAAGGCTTTTCTTTGAAGCGCTAATCGCAAAACCTGAAATTAGATAATTTTTGCTTTCTTCAACAGAGCGCACACATCTGTCATTTACTTGCATGAATTTTAAAGGGCACTGAGGAACGTACACCATAAAAACATTTGTTGGGAGACAAAATTTTTGTTACTGTTTTCATTTTACCTTCTCCTTGCTGGACTAGTGGCTACCTCAAGTGTCTTTGGTGCACGAGATCCAGGTCCCAATACAGTGGGAAGGTATCAAATACACTGTAGTGGTTCAGATCCTATAGTGGTATATATATATATATACCTATCATAGTCTATGTTCTGGTTGACCCCCCCCCCCAGTTTTTACCTTCTTGATCCGCCTCTGTTCAGATCTCACCTTAAATTAAATCAATCTAATCCAGTTAAATTAAATCTTGATGCAAAATCTATTCAGCACATTTCCAAAGTAATAAATCTCTTCTACTTAATACATATGTATTAATTTCTTTTAGTGCATGCTTCAATGCATACATCACAATACAATTTATTTTCAAACAATATTCTAAGTAGTTTTATTTCGTCCGTTCAGTTTACAATATTGTTCTCCCATATACTTTTTCGAAAACTTCTCATTAGTTTTCTATTCCACTGACATAAATTTCTTAATGGTCCTCTGTATTCACATTTTAAACGGCTAGTAGAGCTTAAGCTTCTGTCTGTCACAATTAAGGTTACCGCTTCTCCTTTTTCATGTTGTGTTTTAATTTTAATGTCCATCACATTAAAATCAGTGTATATATCATGCGTACAGAATATGATAAACCAACTTGAAAAGAATGCTAAACTCAATTCAAGATACAATGTCAATTAACGAAAGAATAAAAGTGAAAAACTAAATAAAGAAAGCCGAAGAAATTTCGCGTATTAGGATCGAAAAACAAGATATCTTGTAGGCAAAAAATTTCTTTCCAAAAGAAGCAAAAACCATTCATGGGTCTCTGCAATATTATTGGGAGAAATCAGAAGGCAGCTACATTGCTTCTTCATGTCTTACTGTATTCCTCAGAATATTAAGTTTTGAGATCCATAAAGGAGAAAACATTGCACACACATTATTATTGCATATTCTGCCTGTTGGCAGGTCTCGGAATTAATGAGTTTTTCTTAAGTTCGCAACTAGAAATGTATCTTCCACTTTCTCGATATTCAATTTCTATCCTCATTTAACTCTCAACATTTTCGTCTATTTTTTAAATCATAGATTAGTTGTGTTCTAATTTCTGCCCAATTTAATTCGTCTTCCTACTGAAAAATACAACCTAAAAGAGTCCTCTTCTCTCCTCTCCGCTTTAACCCTTAAGTACTACGCACGTTTTTCTCACATTACTACTACGCGGAGTCTGTCAGACTCCGAACAATATATTGCGGAAAAACTACCAACACGTTGTTAATTTTCGCATATACACTCAATATAACCAAGAAGGTAGTGGAAGCGACAATTTGGAGAGGCGGTAGAACGGGAAGTTATGGCGAACGCGGAGTCTGACAGACTCCGCGTATTACTTACGGGTTAAAACATCTTAGTTTGTTACTCCTTCTGCCCATTTTATCTTCACCTTCTTCCAACATCCAGTTTCTAAGTTCGTTAAATAATTCTTCTGTAACTTCCGTAATGTCCAAGACTCTGAATCATGCAGTTCAACACTCCATAGTACTTGACCAGCTTCATCTTTATCCAATATTAAATCTGCTAGTTAAGAGTGCTCTTTTCTTGTTGAATACCTCTTTAGCTACGGAAATTCTTGACTTTATCTATATGATGCAGTAAGCGTCTCTCGTCGAAAAACCTCCCAGATGTTTGAAATGGTCTACCTTTCCAAGTTTTCTTTGTGCTACTCTGATCCGTAAGGGCGCGTTTCCAAGTAATATTCTCATGACTTTCGATTTTTCGAAATTGATTTGCATTCCATATTGTTTCCCAGTGACAACTATTTTGTCCATCATCTGTAATCATTCTTTGATTCTAGCAATAATAACTGTATCATTTGCATACCTCACCTGATGTTCTGTCCACCGATCTTCAAATCTCCAATTCTCACTAATGCTTCCTTTATCCCTCATTATCCTATATACAGGTTGCGAATGAGTCGTGGATCTCTCCAGTTGACCCCAATTTCTTTAAGCATTTTCATAAACTTGGCCCAATTGACCCGGTCGAAAGATTTTGCTAGTCAATAAAACACAAATACAACTCTTCCTTTACGCCAATAACTCGTCCTGATATAATTCTCATCAATTGAATAGCATCTCATAACATCTTTTCTTTTCCGGAATCGAAATTTGTCTTCTCCAACATATTTTCTATTTTTACTTACCAGCCATCTATTCAGTATGCGCGAAATAGTATTTCTAGTGTGTGAAATAAGACTAATGGTTCTGTGGTCACTGCACTCCTTTACTTGCTTTCTTTTGGTTAATGCAACTATCGTAACATCAAAGAAATCCTTTGGCTAGTCTCCATTCAATTAAATCTTGTTAATAATTGAAGTAGTACTTTTGTTGCATTGTTTCCTAATCCCATGAGTCAATTTGTTGGTATGTCGTCGTCTCCAGTGGCTTTCTTCCTTCGCGTGCCTTTGATAGCTTGAACTACTTCATTTTTCAATATACTAGGTCCGTTTTCTTCATTGTCCACCTCTTCTTCCCTCGACCTCAAACTTTTGAGGCGGTTCTTCTGATCATGTGGATCCTTTATGTACCGTAATCCTTCCAGATTCTAGGGATTCTTTGATGATCAATGACTACGTCAGTGATCTTCCCGCTTACTCCATCTTCTTAAGTATGGCTTCAGTTACTCGCACACGTTACGATTATTATTACCCGTGCATATTTCTCTGGAGCATTCGTTTCTCGAAAAGTTTTCTGTACTTCTTGTCTTAACAGTTTATAATACCGTACTATTTTTTTAAAAGTTTTTCGTTAAATTTCTTTGTTACTTGCCTCAGTTCAAGTTTCCGATGTTGTTTTACCTAGCATAAAATCAGAGCCGTGATTTAGGGTTACAGGGGATATATATACAGCGCTATTACAGGTTTAGGTAGAGGGAGAGAAGTTAAGACTGTAAGTAGAATTTCACATTTTTCATTTGTATATATATATATATATATATATATATATATATATATATATATATATATATATATATATATATATATATATATATATATATACTATAATATTTTCGTACTATTAAAATATAGAAGAGATTGTAGAACGGACCCTATCGATTATTATTTTCCTAATACAATACAAGCAAAGCAATCTTTCAAATATAAGATATTCATAACTCACCACATAATATTATTATATCTTTAGTAGGTTACTCCACTAACAAGGGACATGTTTCGATTCGAACGCGAGGATCAACATAAAACCTGGTAGATATATAAAAGACTAAGTACTGACCACTGTATGGTATGTCATTCCCGTGTAAAACACGTTTTTCGCCGACAGCGCCACCTATCCTTCAAAACACTAGCAGTTAGATTCCACGTTATAGGTGGTGAGTGAAGATCAGTCAGGTGCGTTAGTGTATGGTAGTAAGCTCGAATTAGTGTTAGGTGTGGTAGTCAGTGTGGAAAAAATGGGGCGGTGTAATAGCGCTATTGTTTCGAAAAAAAAGATGATACTTCTCTTCTGGTATCGGTATCTCATCTCCAAGACTTTTTACCTACAATTATTTTTAATATTTTCGTACTATTAAAATATAGAAGAGATTGTAGAACGGACCCTATCGATTATTATTTTCCTAAGATACACAAATACTTTCCTTTCAGTAATTAATTGATTCTAATCAATCGCAATTCCTTTCTTCAGATTTCTTCTTAATTAAATACTATTTTGTCTTGCTTCCAGTTTGATGATAAAAGCAGCCAAATTTTTAAAGGAGAAAATTGATTTCCTTTGCAAGTGCCAATTAAATAACATTAGTTTTCTTCTTGTTTTGTTTCGTTTCAATACTTTCCAAAGTGTCTCAAAAGACGGGACCTTTGGTCTATCAAAAGCGGTGTTCCCAGCAAGTTGTTCTAAGGATGCATGACTTTTTCAGGGAAGGGACAGGGTTTTTACACAATACAAGCAAATCAAAGGTCATCTTTCAAATATAAGACATTCATAACTCATCACATAATATTATTATATCTTTAGTAGGTTACTCCACTAAGTATGGGTTTTGAAAGTGAAGTTAAATCTCACGTAGGAAATTTACCGGTAAACTCTTCATAAACAAAAATTGTTTATGAGATCTCGTTTGTTTGACTCTGTGTTGATATGGGTGTAAATGGTTAAAAAAGACTCGAATTAAAAAATAAGATTACACTCAGGTACTGTTATGCAAAGTATTCCAAGGGATCGCGGTGGCTCAATGGTGGAGCGTTCACCTCTTGTGCATGGAGTCCCTGGTTCAATCCCAGCTTGCATCAAGTGGACTTTGTGGTGGACAACACCGTATGCATGGGTTTCTCATGGTTCTCCCGTTTCCTCCCATTTTATTCATTCCACGATTGAATTCATTTCTCATCATCACCGTCCCCTTTAGCCTAGCTGGCATAACCATGGGACCTAAAACTGAAACATTTCATTTCAATAGTGTTGCATTAAATTCGCAGCTATGAACATGCAGCTAGACAGATAGAGCAATAAATTGTGTGATAGAAGTACAAAAATCAAAGTGTATGATTACCTTCAGTTGCTTTAATTATTTTAATGTGTTGACACGGTCAAAATTAAATTAGAAACTTTTTGTTTCATTTGCTGTAAACATTTAGAAAAAGTAAAATAAACGAATAATAGACGAATTCCATTTGAGGGAAGAGGTATTATTTGAAGGCCGTCCTCCTTCCCCATGACTATACCTCTGTCTACTACATTCATTGTAAGATTTGGTGTAATGGTGATTACGAAACCTTTCATGTTCCTAAATGTAAATATTATGGGAAAAAGTTTGATTGATAAATATATTGGGACGTTTGACATTGTATTAGCAGCGAAAAATCACATTAGTTACGAACATTAAATGGATTTTACTACACATTAAAAATATGTCCCACGCAATAAATTATTTTCGTTAAAAAAATAAAGTGTCATATAAATGTCCGATTCTGTTTACAGACGAATGGGACACAAAGACATTGACTAAACATTATATTTGGCACTTTCTGTGTTTCTTTGACCGGGAAGCTGAGGGCAAAGGTAAAACCAGGTGGGTGGACATGGAACAATCAGGTTTGTTGAAATGTTCTGCTCCTTTGACATTGCTTCTTTTTATGTTCTCTTCTTTATTCCATCTATGCAGCAACTGAAGAGGTAATTTTTATTGTTCAAGCTACAAATTTAGGGACTGCAGAAGAAAAATTTCTATTGTTTTCAAACTCTGTCGCTACAAAAAATCAAATTTATATTTGTTCTATTCTGTGGATCGAGTAGAATTTTCATTTCTTTGTATATATTGTACTTACTTATTTATTGCATTGTTTCTCTCTAATATACTATTAAAATCTTCTGTCATTTTCACTTTAAATATATTAAATTCAAATCTCGCACGCAAGGTGAAACATTTTCTTGCTAATACATAATACCATAAAAAGTGAGAAATTTCCAATCAGGGTTTCTTTCAGAAAATCTTTCTGGGCAGGCAAGTACTTTCGGATATGTAAACGAAATGGTCTAAATTACTCAGAGATATATTTACATAGGACTATAGAACTTCAAAATTAAACTGAACTTTTTCATTCCATAGACTATGTAATATATAATGTTATAACAAAAAAAGAAAGTTTATTGCTATTTTGAATTTATCCTCGTGTCAAAAACCAATCATAAATACACTATTTGAATTGCTATTTTAAAATAACGAAGCTGACAGCGCTGTTAAAAATAATTTCTTAAATTTGAGAAACCGTTTCTTATCTGTGCACCGAGACTTCTTTTTTTTTTTTTCTAGAAGTGAGATTTGGCAATTCTCACTCATAAGAAAAGTAACAGTATATTTTCTCGTTTCGCTTTATACAACCTCATCTTCTTTTTCTTCATTTCTCATTATCGAGAGTTTCAAACTCTTGTTTTTTAGAAAAGACATTCTTGGTGCACAGATAAACGGATTCTCAGATTTAAGGAAGTATTTTAAATAGTGAGGAGAGTTTAATATTATGGATATTCCATAAAATAATACAATATAAAAAACTGCTACTTTTTACGTTTGCTGCTCCTTATTTTCAAAAAAAATAAGAAAGAACATACGGACATGTTGAAGTTATCACTAAATAAATTGTAATTAACAAATTATTAGTAATATTACTACTAAATAAATAAGTCTTATTATAATGCAAACACATGTAAGTAAAACCTATATTTACCATGATTTTAAAAATTCATTCTATTTTTAATTCACTCGAGATTTGTCTAAATGAATAGCAGACATCAAAGAAATTTTAGTTTAAACTAGGTCTAATACCTACAATTTTTCAATGTAACGCTTCCTTACAGTAACTGAAATTAGAGTAATCAGTGCCAAAACTATTTTCAAAACTTATTATATATACAACTTATATGGTTATCTACATTTTATAGCAAATGCCGAGTCTATTAAATTTAATATTAGACAATTTATTTGCCAGAGAATGATTTCACTTTATAATACATACACTGTTAAAAACTGTTTATTAAATTCGAGAAAAATTTCCTCGTATTTGAGAACATAAGTTTTTTGTGCACCGAGTAATATATTCCTAAAGTGAGATTTCGATTTTCTCAAATCACTTTGAGAAGTAATGACTCAAATGCGAGGAATTATGTCTCATTTCTGAGGGTGCAAATACTTTCTCAAATCTGAGAAAAAATGTATTTTTTTCTTAAAACTAAGAAAGTAACATTTGAGGATATAAGACATATAAGCCCAATTTTGAGGGTGTGTAGAAACAGGGTTCTCAAATACGAGAAGGAGAAGGGAAAGGGTATAAACAAACCATAAACAAGCAAAAAATAAAAAAAATAAAACTATTAATACAAATAGAATATATATTAAACATCTACAGTTGTATTGTTTAAAATATAAGACATTTAAACCTCATTTCAACGTAAGAAAATTCCACTCGTATTTTAAGTGCATTACCTATTCCTACTGCATCAGACTGTTGAACATTTTCCTTTTCTATCACTGTCTACTTTCTCAAAGCTTTTCCTTTTTATCTACGTGGGTTTATTCAAGATTTTCCCGGTTCCTCCAACATTATACCAACTTCTTCAAAATTCAGATTCAAGAATTATGTCTACTTCAGCCTAGCGACAACAGGTTCAGCTTTAGTATATTATGCTACGATTAAGCTACGAAGCTCAGGGAGATGTTATGATGATAATGAGCGAAAATAGTGTTGTGAAGAAAGTGAGAGAATCCTGAGAAAACACACATACAGTGTTTACTCACACAGCCCATATGACGGAGCTGGAATCAAACCAGGGATCCCATGTATCGGAGGCGACTTCTACGACTGAGTCATCGCGGTCCAATATGCCTACTTATTTGCCATAAACAAGTTGCCTATATGAGAAAACACCGTGTGCGTGGCGTTTTTCAGGATTCTCCAGTTTCCTCCCATAAGGAGCGTACGCAGGAATTCATTTCTGAGGGGATCCAAGTTCAATACGAGGACAAATTGTATTAACATTTGTAAAATTGCCCCTAAAAGTAGATAAAAATTTGCATAAAAGTAGCGATTTGGGGGAAGGTCCGGAGACCCAGGACTCACCTCCTACTTTACACCTTTTTCATTACGACAGGGGCATTCGACAGTTTCTGCTCCTTATAAATATGCTGGAACTCCACTGCTAACGACACAATTCAGATAGAAAACAAGGACACAAACCCGTATTCATGCAAAAACTGCCCAGAAACATAATACACATTTTCATTACACCATTATTATCCATCTCTATCGTTGTCTCCCTTAGCCTTGGAGCGCAATCTTGGGACGTTAAATTAAAAAAAAAAAAAAAAAAAAAAGAGAGAGAGATGAAATTAAATCAGTTGTGTCGAATAGGTAAAGAGGGCGATGATGATGAGAATGAATAAGATAGTCTAATGAAAAAAGTAGAAAGAAACAGGAGAACCTCGAGAAAACCCACGCACACTGTTTATTCACCACAAAGTCCATTTGCTGCGAGCTGGGATCGAACCAAGAGTCTCACGCATTAGAAGTGAACGCTCTACCACTGAGCTACTGTGGCTCCTACGTTAAATTAGGAACAAATGCGTACAGTACTATTTGCAGTATGCGACTTGACGGGGAGATGCAAGAATTTTTCCCTCTAGGAAAAAGTTGTCCCCTCTGGAGAAGAAAATTTTCATCTCTGGCAAAGATAACTTCAAATTCTCTATATAAAAGTATACGTGTGTGATGACTAGTTGCGTATATGGGTGAAACTATTTCTCCCCCTGAGAAAAATATTCCATTTTCACACTGACTATATGGCACAAATAACCTTCAAATGTATGTTATTAAAACGATTACTGGTGAGGAGAAAAGGAGGCGCCAATCTATGCTAGGTGATCAGCACAATGTACCTCTGTATTACAATTACATAATAATAAATTACACTTTTTAAACCTGTTTCTAACTACACAGATGACTTATGTGTTCTTTGTTTTCATACATACGGTATTTTTCACCTTATAACGAATGAGAAAGGCTGTAAAACATTGACATGACTCCCCATTCTATTGTAATATAGGAAACAGTGTGTCCTACGGAGCTCTAATCCGCCTTTATTTGTTATTGTTGCACTCGTTATTATGTGAATCGAGTATTGAGCTTTGGTACATAAAAGAGCCAACCTGACTACTAACCTATGTGAGGGGGGTCAGCGTTCTATATCCAAACGAATGTATCACAGTATCATTTTATCTATGGTAGCATGCTTACAATTCACCCAAGCACATTCATACCAGAACTATTCAAGTAAACTATCGAGCTGTGCCTGCTGCAGTTTCTTAGCATTACAAACGAAAGCTGATATGCTTGTACGCCGTGCTTTTTACGCCATCATGCTTTTTACGCCGTTGTCACATGATGTGTACCCATACGCCATCTTAGCCGCGTCACCGTACTGCATACTCATATCCATTCGCACTCTGCTGAAATCCTTTATCTTGTTTCCTGTATAGTAATTAAGCACTAGCAATATTACTCCCTAGTAAAACATTGTAATATTATTTCAGTAGGATTGTTATCATTACTTTTCATTCATCTATGATATTGCAAATCACCCACTATTCCATTCCTATTTTTTACAAAATGAGAAAATCTCATAAATAGGAACCTGAACGTTTGCCTTGAGCTCACAAATGAAACCAGGTTTGAAAATAATGAGACATTTTTTTCCAAATATGAGTAACAAGCAGGGTTGCCAACCGTCCCGACTCTGTCGGGACTGTACCGATTTCTTACTTATTTGTCCCGAGTCCCGACCGGACACTTGTCGGGACGTATATTGTCCCGATATGTCGATTTTAAAAGTTAATTAATATTTTACAGGGCCATTTTTACAATTGAATAACTTTTTACAATTGAATCTTTTACACGCATGGTTTTATGTATAGAATCAATTTAACTTTATGTTTTAATTTGACTCATGAAAAAATAGCAGGTCTTCTTTAATTTATAGTTATTCCTTAATTGTTTTAAGTTTAGAATCCAGCTGTTTATGATGATTCTCTACATAAAAGCGACTGCTACCGCAGTGGCAGTAACACTAGCGCTCACTTTAGTGGGTGGCCATCACCTTAACTCTCCCAGGAACCGATCGTCTGCCAGATCTGCCACCAGTGTCAGTTTCTTCTTCACTTTTGGTTTGGCACTCAATCGCATTGTTAACATTAACCTGTACTATGCAGTACTATTCTGTAGAGACCTGCACGGGCCGAATGTTTCGGCCCGAGCCCAATCCAGCCCGAATGTACCTAGGCCCGACCCAGCCCGGGCCCGAAAAGTTTTGGAGATTTTCGGCCCGAGCCCGGCCCGGCCTGATAAGTTTTTTTAAAATTCTTGGCCCAAGCCCGGCCCGGGCCCAATAAATTTTAAAAGTTTTTTGCCCGTCCCCGAGCTTTCGAGCTCCAATCTTTCTCAAAATTTAGTATTAAACTTGATCTAATCCTCAGAAACATTTTCTAAACTGGTTGACAATCTGACGCTTGCCTCCCGAATGGTACCATTGCCTCCTAGAACTTTGCCTATCATCGAGAGAACAAAAGCTCCATTTCCTGTAACAAAAATCTAACTTAATTATTTTAGCATAAAGTGATAATGGCAATATTGTTTAGCGACAAGCAATTTGGGTTCAGTGAAGATCAAGGTCAGAGCTCAATTTACTGCACAATGCCTGCAATCCTCTATAGTGAAAGTGGAGCCGCTAAACAACACAAACTCTAAATAGCTATTGCATTCTTTCCAACATTTTTCACGGGCACACTTCTTCAACGTTTTGCTTTATTCCAATTATCGTTTAACAAAAGTCAATAATTATTAAAGAATTGCAATTAATCGGCCCCAGCCCGGCCCGATCTGAAGAGAAATCAGTATCGGCCGGCCCAAAGAAATAACAGAGTCGGCCCGCCCAAGCCCGGCCCGTCCCAAAGAAATAAAGGAGTCGGCCCGCGGGCCGGGCCGGGCTTCGGGCCTCGGACTGAGCCCGGCCCATGCAGGTCTCTACTATTCTGTTCTTCGATGTTAAGTTATAAAGTTATTTTTGCATGCAATGATCGATGATAATGAAGACAACATCAATAATGAAACATCCACATCGAAACACCGGGAGAAAGGGGGGCTCCAACACCGATTGTCCCGTCCCGATTTTTTCTTAAGAAAAGTTGGCAACCCTGGTAACAAGTACTTATTTTGTTTTGAACATGCATTTTTCTCTCTTCTGAACAAGGAAATTTTTAAGGGTGTATTAAGTAATGTTGTAAAGATATTCATTATTTATACACAGCAGATCCTTGTTTGTCTTTTAAATACATACCGCTGTACAACTTGAATTAAAAACTCTTCACTTTGAACTATTTCTCCTTCAATACAAATTATCATGTAGTGGTCAAATGGTGAGTCTCCGAATCGATTTCGTAGTGGTGGCGTTATTCGATTCATTGCGCTGAAAGACCTTGCAGTGATAGCTGTTGACAAAGGTACAGTTAATATTTCTACACATGCGCTTTTTAGTGCATCATAACTTGGATTTGAAAAAATAAGTCGTCCAGTTTTACATCCCACAGTTATGCCACCTACACGAAAACAGTGACGGTGAGAGTGAATGTAAGTGAACGATTAGTGGAATGAAAAAAGTGAGGACATAAGAGAATCCTACTCTCATGGATTGATATTAACGGGTGATAACGGATTGACTCTATAACGATCGTCTTGAGATAATTGCTCTGGTTACCTATTGCAAACAAATAAAAAGAATAAAAAAGCAGAATTCAAAAATTCGCTTTCGTTTAACAGTTGTCGTGTGTAGTAACGAACAGAAGAACACATAACATTACAATCTTATATGGTCCACTACAGGGGTGTAGCCACGAGGGGGCCCATCGGGGCCAGGCCCCCCCAAATGATTTCCCGGCCCCCCAAATGACCAGCTTTTAAAACATTATTGTAAGATTACCTCGCTTCACTAGGGATGCGCTCGAGTCGAGACATGTCTCGAATCTCGACTCGACTCGACTCGAATTCGAGTCGAGATTCGAGTCGAGACACACTTTGTAAAATTCGAGACGAGTCGAGACAAACGTATTTCTCGACTCGAATTTTCGAGTCGAGACACGAGTCGAGTCGAGACGGCTCTTAAAAATCTCGACTCGACTCGAATGTCTCGAAAATCTTTCTATAATTTTTAATATTATTTTGAAGAAAGTATTCACTCAGAAACAGCCTTGAAACCAATTCCAGCTTTTATTCCTTTAGAAAGGTACAGAACGCATAAAATTAATAGTTAATCTTTAAAGATCAAGATTTAATTTTCAGCTCAATTCAGTTAATTAGAACTAATAGTTAATGTCGTTGTATTTGGTTGTATTGTAAATATAATGATAATAATAATAATAATTGATTATCTAGTTTGTATAAAACTATTATCCGTAGTCTAAATCTAGTTTGTATAAAACTATTGCGATAGAGTGAACTTCATAAATTCTCTGAATGAGCAGTTGGTAGTCTATAGTAATTTAGCATAGTTATAATTATTGTGTTTTCGTTCCCATGAACGCAATAGGGTTACGTAACTTCTGGATTATTCGCTTGCCCAACTATTCTGAGGCTTTAATATGTTGCAGCATATCACGAGCTACGGATAATATATAATGTAACATTTGTTGTACATCACATATTATGATACGAGACTATTTTACATAGTATATCTTATCTAATATAAATAGAATAAAGAGTTTGTGTGTGTGTTTGTCTGTCTGTCTGTGCGACCTGGGAACCAGACGAGTGGACCGAGAGTTCCCAAAATTTGGTCACGGGTACCTTAGTCCAGGCCCCAGATCAAGACGAAGCGTTTTTTTAAAATTTCGAACCAGGGGGGTCTCAGGGGGAGGACGTTTACTGGGACCGACCTGGGGACCAGACAAGTTGACCGAGAGTTACCAAATTTTGGTCATGGATACCTTGGTCCAGGTCCCAGTCTAAAGCGAAGCGTTTTTGTCAAAATTGGAACCAGGGGGTCTCAGGGGGGCGTTTAGCGAGACATGTAGTAAAAGTAATCCAAATTGATCGACATTAGTGTCAAATCCATAGTTTTCACGGTCGCTGAGATCAATGGTGACACTTCCATCAGCGATGACATGCAAATTCAGCTACTACTGTATGCGGGCCGGGTGTCAGCGGGTGAGGAATACCGAGACATGTATAAATAGCCCATATTGATTGATACTAGTGTCAAATCCTTAGTTTTCGCGGTCACTGAAATGAATGGTGATACTTCCACAGGTGTTGACTTCCAAATACAGCCCCCACGCGAAGAATGGGTATATTAAGCTACTATTACAATAAATGGACTGCTTGGATGCCAAGAACTAGTACAGATAAGTACCATCCACTTCTATGAATAGGTATTTTTTAAAAGGATTTTTGTAAACACTAAGTTATAAAACAATGAACTACATACAGTAGTTATGGTTTTGGTTCCCAACATAAAAGAATTATGGATTGTCCATGAGATATTGAACTTCAACTTTCACTGCTGGAAAATTTCAATTTTGGAGTTAGGCCACTTGGCATCAAAGCAGTTCACTGTAAGATAAATACATTCCGCACATTAGTAACATAGTTGTTCAGGGGCCTTCGATTTCCATCCTCTCAAATGAAAGCTGAATGATTGCTTGATACATGCTGACTAAATAGGAGAAATAGTGTATTAAGTTTTCGAGCTTTGGTGCGTATCCGTATTTACACTCTGATATAACTTTAAGTTCACACTCAAATCGAGCTAATTGTTTAATGCATTTCGAAAGCTTTTGCTTTTATGCAGCTCATTAAGGAAAATCTATTTCATAATCGTAACATTTATGTACTAAGAAACTATGAACGTAAAGTGGACTCGACCTAGCCCCGTGGCCGCTGTGACTCAGTGGCACAGCTCTCACCCTTTATGTGTGAGGACTCTGATTCTCTGTGTGTGTGTGTGAACTCCGCGGCTAGTGTATGCGTACAGAGTCGGAAGCGGTATGTATTGTTTATACTACTTACAACGTTACCCCCCACATAAAATATAAATTCACCCTTTCTCCCTTCTCTTTTTCGAATACAATGAACCGACTCTTTTGCTGAAGAACGATGCTAAAAGAAAATTGAAACATCTGTGTCTAAACTTTCTTTGAAGCGCAGTCTTTTGTATTTGTAAGGTTTTGCGAGTGTTTTCGAGATAGCCAAATTTTTACCATGGACTCCTGCTGCGAACTGATCGTGAGTAAACACCCGATCTCGCTGTGCTCAATTTCTCTCGCACACGTGAAATGGGTTTGTTGTTTCCAAAACAAATAGGAAGTTACCTTGTGTTTTTGCATTTCTGCACGCACACAGGTACCATTGTTGTTTTAATGATCAGAAGAAATATCAAAACCATCCGATATATATGATACAAAATAGCTAACAGAGGGAGGCAAAGATAAAAGTAGGCCTATACCAAGTTTTCCGCGTGGTACCATTATGGAGAATAAATATTTGATAAAGTCACGTAGATGCGCTTAAACCTATTCCATCTGTCCTTATAATTTTTCTGGTCTCATCAATTTCTCAGGAGAATACGTACAACATATGTCCAAATTCCATATATACTCTTTCTAAACTAATGAGTAAACTCATTAAGAACATCAACTGATATCAATAAACAGGAAAGAAAACAATACTTTATACTTCTATCATTTGGTACACATCTCTATGAAGCACAGCTTGTTTCTTTTTGGAATAGCTCCTTCGTGTCACAGCTGTGGTTAGTTTTGTTTTGTGTTAGGATGAAAGAGAGAAATGCAACATTTGCTTCGAGGTGAAGTTATATATATTATTAAGATGAGCGGTGATAAGCGAGGTTTAACAAAGAGTGCCTTTCGGATGCACAATTTAACGGGTAGTTGCAGTCCGTGTTGAGAATCGAACCAAAGCTATGTAAGACATGTTAATATTGAGCTCTTTTGTGGTAAAAGTGAACTTCAGAAACACACAAAAGACTTGAAACATCAAGCTAATGTAAAGCAATTGAAAAATAGCCCACCTATCGCTGCATCTTTTCTGTGGCTAGAAACATGCAGTGTGTAGCAACAAGAATCGTGTTAAGGACTTTTTTTTTTCGAACATAACATTCCCTTCCACCCCATAAAAGACAATATAATGTTTGTTAAAAGAAAGTGCACATAATATTTTTAAATTTTGTTTGTGATCCTATCATGCATAATTATAAATAATGCCTTTCATACTACGAGAATGAGTTCAACTATACGTCATGGCCCCTCTAAAGCGGGGCCGCGGTGGCTCAGTGGTAGATCGTTCACCTCTGGTGCTTGGGGACCCTGGTCCCAGCTCGTACCAAGTGAACTTTGTGGTGGACAAACACCGTGTGCGTGGGTTTCCTCGGGGTTCTTCCGTTCCTCCCACTTTCTTCATTCCACGATTTCACTAATTTCTCATCATCACCCCTCTCCTTTAGCCTAACCGGCATAACCGTGGGACGTAAAACTCAAAGATTTCACTTAATTTTTTCCCTTGAAAGCGATATCTTTCAAAATTTTTTATTGTTAGATATTGTAAATTTACGGTATCTATTTTAGTGGACGAGAAATTTTGCATCTAATCGGATAATTTCATGGCTTCTAACAGGAATTCGCAGTTACGAAATTTGCATCAAGGTCTTTTGAAAGGATGCCTAGAAAAAATACTACTAGAAAATAACTGAAAACACAAAATGGATTTGATAGCCAAATTCACGTCATCTTGGTGCGTCATCATTTTTCTTTCAATATTTGTATTTAGTATTAAATTAGAGTTTAGTGTCCCTTTCAGCATCAAGGCTATATGAGACGTGAACTTACAAATTAACGTGGGTTCAGAACCACAGGAATTCCCATCGGAAATCGAACCTAGGTCTCCCGCACCAAAGACGCGTACGCTAATCATATGGACAAGGGTGTTCGATATTTAGTAATGTGTACATAAAGTTGTAAAATTGCGCTTGTATAATGGAATGCAATTCCTTCTACTGACATAAACCTTCACAATACTTAGCTGGACAAAGTATCTTTAAAAAGAAAATGTCACTCTTTATGTTTCAGTTCCTGGTTCGACTGAAGGATGGAACAAATTGCAATGAGCGTTTTTGGATCCTACTTTGTGTAGTTGATTCATCATAAATTTGGTATTTGATACGGATATAAACTATTACACTTATTTGGTGTTTATTTCTAAATAATAAGTCCTAATACAATTTCATAAAGTTGTAATTCTTCTTTAGTTTGTATCACTTTACACAATGACAAATCCAAAAGGTGTGTTGTATCGGTGCAGTACCAGTTTTTCACGTTTTTCAAAATGTTCCAAAACCCAAAGAATAATCTTTAATTTCTGATATTTTAGTCGTCACAAATTACAATTTTATAATGTAGTCAATGTTTATAATTACTGGGCAGTTGGGCGTTTAAACTAATGACATCATAATAAAGTCAAAACCCTAATTTTGAGTTGAATTGATTCTGATTTTAACGTCCCGTTCAGCAGCGAGGCTATGTGAGACGTGGACCTACTGATTAACGTGGAATCCGAACCTCATGAACTCCCACCGGGAATCAAGCCAAGGTTTCCCACGCCAAAGGCAAGTATGCTAACCGTTAGCCACGAAGGAGCTCCACCATAATTTTAGTGGGCGATAAGAAATATCTCGCCAGTGCTTTTACAATAAATAAAATTTTATAAGTATTAAAGAATAGTGGTAAGAGATTTTATAATAGCTCTTTTATTTATGAGATATGAGTATTTTGAAAAAAACAAAACAACTAAAGAATAGGTTGGCGGAACCACAAAAGACTCGTAAAATAAACTTTCTTATAAATACATACGCACCTTACTCTCCTTTTATAATTGCTATGCTTACGTTCTCCATAAAAACAGAAATTCTCTTTTAGTGATACTTTACACAAGATCATGAAGTGGGTTCAAATTTAATTAAAGGCAAAATACAATACAATAATCCACAAATATTGCCTCAAGTGAGTTTAAAGATTTCTAAACACTAGTGCGAAACCGGGCTCTGCCGTTGCGATCGATTTACAGGTCTTGAGACTAAAGTAAGAAGGGTCTTACGCACACAGTAAGTAAAAACAATTAATATGCCGGTAACTTTCCCCCAAATGGGTGTATCTTAAAACTAATCTCACCATTATTTTTCTAATTAAATTCTAGCCCGAAATTATGTATCATATTACCCTATTCCCATTTTGAAAACTTGACCTTAATTCAAAATGGCGGATTTCAAGATGGCTGCCATCAAGGTCATATCTACCATACGACTTCCCCGAGGACTTACATGTATCCACATGGTTTTTCTTCACTTTTCTTCATTAACGCTCCGTTCACAAAGGGTAGTAAGGGACTTCTGTGGTAATCTCTAATAACCACATCACAACTCTTAAAAGTTATTAAAAAAAATAGAAAACATGCACCATGGCAAAAATTTGTCATCACAAGTAATGATGCATACATGCCTTCTATCAGCAAAAAAAGTTTCATTGAAATTGGAGCCGGACACTTGAGTGATGTCCCTTGTGGGATGTGATTGAACGTGACGTCAGAACACATCGCCCCCCTTCCCGGAATTTACGGGAATTAGGTGACTGAGTGAGCACATGTGGTGCCAGCTCTCTCCAGCGACCTATCAAGGATCATTGCGTGTATGCCAAGACGTGTCGACGTTTTTATCCATGCCAAACGTCGACATACTGACAATTAGGTAGGTAGTCATGATGGTCTGGCTGATGTGTGCGTATATTTTAACTAGTACATTTTGTCTCGACTCGAATTTCGAGACGTCTCGACTCGAATTCGAGTCGAGTCGAGACAGAGACTGTCGAGTCGAGACACGAGTCGAGACAGAGACATATTTTCGAGTCGAGACACGAGTCGAGACAGAGACATATTTTCGAGTCGAGACACGAGTCGAGACAACATTTTCTCGAGACGAGTCGAGACAGCTTAAACCTCGACTCGACTCGACTCGAATGCATCCCTACGCTTCAGTCACTTAAAAATAACAACGTTTACATATAATTAAAAATTTATGGTAAAATAGTATGGAAAATTACTATTTTACCATAGTAATCGAAAAATAGTATGGTATTTGCTCTTTATACCTATCGGAAAACAGTATGATTTATTTATTTATTTATTTATTTTTACAGCAGATTACACAATTTATTGCGATTTATATTTGACACTTTAAAGACAAACGTTACAACAACTTACTGTAAATACTACTATAAAACAATGGCACTAAACTGATTTGTAAGTAGGCCTGCATCACATTTTTTATATGCTGTAACTAGTATTTTTTTAAAAATCATATTTATATCAGATAAAAAATGTGGTGAAAAACGTTTTTCAGTATGGATTTCAATTAATCGGTAATTTTCAATTACTTTTACATGTCACAATCTCCCGTAGGAGTACTAATGAATTTGGATTTAAACGGCATCGGAAGTGGCACTGTTCATATCAACCACTCCGGAAACTATGATTCGACATTAATATTGGTCATTTTCGATCATTTTTGTATATCTTCCCCTTCTCTTCAAAGTTCACCTTCAAAGTGAAGCTATAAAAACCATTCCAGGCTTGAACCTCATCTACGTTGAAAATTTAATCGAAATCAGTCGGGTGGCTCAAGAGTTGTTACAAATGTAGTCATTTCATTATGGACAGGGTGAACGGTAACTACGTGGACAAAGATGGGCGGGTGATAATACATCTAACAAGAAGCACTAAAAAAAGTCGTAGTGAACATGGGACAAATTCCGGCCCGTTTAGGAGTGACAGAGTGTCGAAAGCGTGAGAACATGAACTTCAAAGGCCAACAGCTTAAAAACAATACATCATAGAGAGTGCGGTTAAAAACGTCACTTAGAAAGTCATACCTACTCTGTTGAAAAATGCATGTTTGGAAACGCAGCTATGCGTACGCACGGGATTCCCCAAAGGAACGGAGGGATTCCTGGACATACTGTAAAGGAAAGAAGTGTCACACGTTGTAGCTGCGTTTTCAAATATGCATTTTTCAATAGAGTAGGTATGACTTTCTGAGTGATGTTTCTAACCACACTCTCCACGATGTATTGCTTTTAAGCTGTTGGCCTCTGAAGTTGATGTTCCCACGCTTTCAACACTCTGTCATTCCTAAACAGGACGGAATTTCCCCAATCAGACTTTTTTGCTTTTTTTTAAGATGTACTATCACCCTTCCAAGTTTGTCCACATAGTTACCGTTCACCCTGTATATATAGATATATAGATAGATAAATAAATAATTACATTATTTCAGAAAGTTGCGAACTATAGCCTATATAAATTGAATCCTACAGAATTTATTCGAAGACGCACTAGACACCAGCATGACTGGCGAAGAACCCTGTGTGTATTACAATACAATAAAACTCCGTTTTGCGGCTATCGTAGCATTGCATTTACGTCACACGCTTTTCTGGAGTTAGTTGTTAGTGATCGTAACCACCGCTTTAAAATTCCTTGTATCGCGTTCCCACTTGTATCGCTATTTCTGAAAATGTTATTTAAAACTACTGATTCGAATCATTACCCACTCTTTTCTTCGAAGAAGTTTCGCATGTGAAACAAAAGAAACTTTGTGTGTGTGTGTGTGTGTGTGAAATATTTTCCGCGAATGCACGATTTGCAGACCTAAAGATATTAAAAACCTAATTCGTCGGATATTAATGTCGTACTACTTTTTTATTATTATTTTTGGATTTGAATATTTCAGAAGAAATCGAGTTTATTCGCACTCTCGCACTGATTTAGGGAAAAAGAATTTGTAAAGTGGTAAACTGAAGACCGAAGTCCAAAGAAGATGCTCTAAAGCTTGTTTACAAACGAGATGTCCCTGTTTCTTCACGTGTGCAGCCACTTCGAATCTGTGGTCGACGAAGAACAGAACTCTGCACCGTTAACACTGGCGAACTTCAAATGCACGAAGCATCCTGGATCTCGGAAGAAGAGGTCGATGTTATTTCTTTAAATCCTGTTTTAACTGCATCTTCCGCAGTACTTTCTCCTTGCCAATCACCAGTGACCTAAAATGATGGGTGCGATCTCCTTGTGGAAACGACAGTAATCTTGAAGAATTAGGATTGGTTAATTAAACAACCTTATGGGGATAAAAGATTATTACGAGTCTACGATGTTCTAATACTTTGATTTGTTGGCGAAAAACGCTACAAACATATTCACAATAATATAAGCATTTTGCAATAAAAAATTCTACCATTAAAAATAGTTATTTTTATCGTAATAACCCCTAAAATAATCAAAATAATGAAAAAAACAAAGATCAAAAAGTGCTACATAACAAAGGGGAGGGGTTCGGCCTTGCGTTACGAAGTGTGACAAGCAGGAGGGAGGGGGTAAAAATTGGTCAAAAATAGCGTTACGTAATATGTGGACGGCCCCTAGAACAGGAAATGAGACATGGATGTTAATAAAATAATTATGTTTTTTTAGTGACAAATAATAACGAATTATTTTTGTTAAGAAATCTTAAAGAAAATAAGTGAAATTTCAAAGAAAATCAGCCTTATGTAGATAGGTTCTGTGTACAAGAGCGTAAACTAAAATAGTTATGCACAAAGGTATAACGTTTGGTCCGGGACAGTAATTATTGGTTCAACATAATAAAAACTACCTGCAATATAATTTATGAACAAAAAGCAAATAATAATAATAATAATAATAATAATAATAATAATAATAATAATAATAATAATAATAATAATAATAATAATAATAATAATAATCTAGAAACCAGTGTTTTTTAGTTTCTCGGAAGGAAACAAAAATTTGCCGGTTATTTCAGGCCTCAAAAACACTAGCTGCAACATAATTTCTTTTGGCTCTGTAGCTGGCCCCCCTCAAAAACGACGGGCCCCCCTACATAAACCTGCTGGCTACACCCCTAGTCCACTAGTAATTCTAATCAAGAACTATACATTCATTCGTTCACATAACAAAAGTACATGGTATACCACGTTCGATTCCTGGTGGGAAAGCTTGAAACTTGTACGCATTACGGTAATTGCTGAAAGGAGCCAATCAATTGATCAATGTATAATAATGACGTTACTTAATACGAGAAGAATGAATTTGTGCCCTAGGTTCTATATTAATTATTGTATTGCTACCATAAATCAAACAGTCCCAATCTGCTCTGGGCATGATTGAATATATTATAATCTCTTTTTCATTATTATCATCTACATATTTCTCAACTTCTTCTTTAGCTAATTAGGGCATAATCATGGAATAAAAAATAACATTATTAGCAAATGCTACATTCTGATAACCCTGATGTAGGTTCACAAATTTGAATATCCGTAATTTTGCTTTCGCTCTTTTTCATAAGAAGTTAGTTAAGGACTGTAAGAACCAATTCGAACCCATGAGTTGGGAATAACAAAAATCAAAATGATGCGTTTGCTTCTGTTTTATCCATCAGGACAAATGTGACTGTAATAACTTTCTTCTTACGCATTAGTTAGGTTTCAAATTTCATGAAAATCATGGGTTGAACTCAACATCTGCCAGTTGTTAGATATAAACATTATTGTACTTCAAAACATCCTGAGGACCATGGAGAGTAATTATTAACATCATGCTCCGTGACTTTAAAATAGCCTACGAAATTCTTCAATGTGAAGTTCTTCTGTATTATTCTTTCATTGTTCATTTCTGCGATCTTTTAGTCGCATTGTACTTTGCGAATTTTGCAGTACATAAATTAGACATTATTTCTTGTCACGTAGCTTCGTCATATACTTGTCTTTCATTCCCCGCGACGAAGAGATCTATACTACCCACTTTGTCATTATCAGTTCTATCGTGAAATTTTCCCGTAGATATTATTCATTCCTTTTCCTATTATATTAAACAGTAAAGGCAGATGGTTTCCAATGACGAAAAGAAGCTAGTCGTTTGTATTTTCTTTCATAACAATAGCTAGTTACGTTTCTTTCTTATGGAGGTCTACACGTGTTGAGTCCATGTTAAGACATTTGCAGCTGCTCCTCTGTGGGCAGCACGTTTCTATGCACCAAAAAACTGCAGGAGATAATTTACAACACTGCATATCAATTCGTAATGTCGTGTAATTTGGAGCGTAACTAAAATGTGTATATGTATGTATGTTTGAAACTGAATGATGCTGGCGAAGAAATTGTGTGAAGAAAGATAGCTAGTTAGATGTAGTTAGAAGTAAATAATTTTCCGTCGTTCTTATGTGATATACAGGGTGTTCCGGGAGTAAATCAATAAATTTCGAATAGGAGTTCATCTGCGATTTGATTGGAAATACGAAAATTTGTGTCATTAGTAGAATTGGTCGTAGGGTATAAATGTTTTTCTTTGAGTTGAACTTCTGAACGCATACGCAAAGTTCATCGGTTGTTTTATTCAGTGTAGCCACCCTACGATCAATTCTCTACTTACCTTAAATTGATTCAATCTCTGTAATTAGACGTTTCCGATCGAAAACGTAGATAAACCTTTTTCTTGCATTGAGATCCTCAACACGTATACGAAATTTGTCAGTTCGGTTTGTTAACAGTCATTTGCAACTAACCAATATGTGACGTAGGAGGATGCTTTCACAATCAGAGAAATCGCAGTGAGAAAAAATATAACGCAAAGAAGGAGAAAGGATAAGGTAGGAGAATGGAGTAAACAAATGTTTGCACTGTACGAGTAGTCATGAATTCACGAATATTGTATCTGCAAAACTATCGAACAAGTTAACGACACTCTTGCTAGCTTGCCACTACGCTTTTTCTAAACCGAAACTTCAGTTTAGTGTAAAAAAAATCCTGGGTTTTTGATCGTTAAGAGATGATTTACGAGAAGAAAGGAGCATATTCGAGAAGGCATTACAGAGTTCCTTAGTGAGAACCCTCTTCGTAATCCTTTCAAAAATATCATGTCAGGCAATGTATGGTATAAGACCTTCCTGAAACAGCATCCCGACATAGCAGAAAGAACGTTAGGGACCATATATAGTGTGCTTGTAAAGTGGTTTCATGAAGTAGATAACTATTTTATAGAATCCTGTCTTGAAACAAATTTCTACGTTTGTCGTTGAAAAAGCACTGACTTGTAAAATGTATATGAAGTGCAAAAGAGGTCACCTGAAGAAAATCTTTTTCTGCTTCTCTATTGTACAATTTACTAACAAATAGAGAAGCAGACTGTGACGTCACAGAGAATCCAATTCAAATTTATATACATATATAGAATCATTTTAATATCTCTGGATGAGCAAATAAGTATTTCTATAACCTTAGATAAGTGTCTTCACTCACGTGATTAGTAAAATATGATGTTCAACTATATGCTATTCTAATCCCGTTTCAATTCTCGAATCGCTTTTTTTTTTTTTTTTTTTTTTTTTTGTCTCAACTGAAATATTTTCTCTTTTCGATTTGTAAATGTATGTACAAAATTTATGATCTGAAAGGTTCTTAATTTAATCTAAAAATTATAGGAATCGTTCCGCGTCCATGAATGGTCCGAGAGGTCCATGAATGATATAACAAAATGCGAACCACACTTATTGTTTACGTACGAGTGTGTAATGACTGCGTATATTTAAACATAGCTTAATGCTCATCATTATATTCATGCAAGCATTTCATCAAGTTACAGTTTTTAGGATTTGAATCATGTAACGTTAAACAGTGTTTGGGATCTAAGACTTGGGTGAACTAACGTCACGAACGAGACTAGACAAGTTTCTTGTCTCAAAAAGAAGAGAATAATTGCCATGTTTCTCGTATAATCCCATAATTGAAATTGCAATTCTCGTTTCGTTCTCAAGACAAGAATCGAGACGAGAAATTTCTCGTCTGGAAAACGAAACAATAAATTTCATATTTCTCATCTAGTCTCAAATTGGGAGCTGTACTTTTTTTTTATCTCATTTTCGAGATGAAAAGTTTCACGTGTCGTAGGCAGCATTGTAATGTAATTTAGTTAAATCTATGTATACTAAAATTTTTAGATTATTGTAAATATAATGAAAAAGAAATAGTTCGAGAAAAATAAACAAACAAGTTCACTTTCTAGGAAGTGAAAACAGAAAGTGAAAGTGGAAAATATCAAAACAATTTATAAAAAATACTGAAACATACAGGTAAAATGCCGAAACTGGAAAATATATAAACCGACCAACAATAAAGAAATGGTCAGACATTTGAATCTCTTCGTTCTTAAGTAGTTCGAAGAAGCAGTCATGGTCAATTCAGTGTCAACCTGCTCATCCTTAAAATTGTAAATTATTCCTTTGCTTTTACCAATTATCTGAAAAACATTAACAAGAAGTTTATTATGCGGGCTTTTTCTTATTTCAATTCTAAATTATGTAAGTATAACATTTTGATTATTAATTAAATCCAATGTAAACTTCTTGTACTTATTAATGTAAATAGAAAGAAGATCACATGTTTATTGCGTTTGCCACGGAAACAATAGGTGTTTTTAGTAAAGAAGCCAGAATGTTTTTGAAGGAATTAGGATCAAATTTAATTAACAAATCAGGAGATCCTAAAGGCGGTTATTTTCTGACACAAAGGATAAGCCTAGCCATACAAAGAGGCAACGCAATTAGCATATTAAACTCTTTCCCATCTTTACCCAAGCTGGATCATTTTTTTAATCTAAAATAAATATAAGTAAAGACTATTCGAAAAAAACGTATAAAATACTAATTTTTACAGAGCATATTTTGCTAATACTGAACATTCAGTGTGTTATACAAGTTAAATTTCAATAATTAGTGATTTACTCGTATATTTCAGAATGAAAATGAAAGAAAGATTTGTTAAGAATTTACAACTAATATTGTTATATCAAATTTCGTATGTTAAATAAAAGAAAAAATCAATCTCTCTGAATAGAAACAGCATTTTCAAGTAACAAAACAACCTCCCTTTTTTATTATCGAATTTTTCATAACGAAACATAGCTCTTTCAATAGTAGAAACAGCACTACTAGAACCTGATTTCTGGTAGAAAATTAACACAAGAACATAAAAAGAAAAAGTTTCTTATAGCTGTATGCTTATTAGTAGGCTCCGGATTCTTAGGTTCAAACCTATTTTATTCCTGTACAGTGAATGCAAAAAATTCGTGTTTTCTTTACATTTCAACTTGCTATAAGTAGAACTATATTAGTTTTATAGGACCTAAAATGTCCTAATTGGGGGGTTAGGACCTAAAAAATCCTAAATTAGCTTTTAGAACCTCTAACGTCCTAAATTATTCTTTATAGTTATTTTTAACTTGAAAAATACTTTAATTCACGTAGTCAATCTTCAATGACATAATTTCATCTGTAAAGAAGGTTTTCTTGAAAGCTCCTAACAGAGTGGCTACCTTCAAGGATATGCTTCTAAACACACCACTGCCACCACAGCCCGTTGTGTCCCGTTGGAGAAAGTGGCTCTCAGCAGCACTGTACTATGCAGATAATTTTGAAAGCATTGTTCAGGTCATCGATTCGCTCGACGAGATTGAAGCCGCTTCAATCACATCTGCAAAAAAAGCACTGAAGTCACAGTTTGCTGTACAACAACTAAGTAACATTAAAGCCAACTTTTCTCATCTGCCTCAAGCCACCACTGAATTGGAGAAGAAGTCTCTTCCACTATCAGAAGCTCTTCAAATTCTTCAAGAAGTGAAAGAGAAAAAAGTACCTGGGGAAGCTGGAACAAATATTGCGGACAAGTTGGAGGCGGTTTTGAAACGCAGTCCTGATTTCACAAAGATAAAACTAGTGGGCCAAATTCTTCGTGGAGACAATGTCCAAGAAAATTTGCTATGGAATCCCGAGGAATTAGCCAGTATGAAATATCCGCCTCGTACATCGTGTGATGTGGAACGCAGTTTTTCTGCATTCACGAGAATTTTGTCAGACGACAGGAAAAAGTTCACAACAGAAAATTTTGCCAAATATTTTGTTGTTCAATGCCATTACAGAGAGTGACCACTTTTGGAGCTATAAAAAACATGAAAAGTGCCGGAAAAACAATATTTGAACATTCGTATTTCCTCAGTGTATCGTTAGAAAAGTGAAATGATATTTGTGTTGTTGTATAAAATTTCAAATATAAGAAAACTGACAAAAATTACTACTACTACTATTACTATAGTACGACAGGCCATACATATGTTAAACTATATTTCAGCTATCAAAAAAAGTCCAAGGTAAGAAGAGTTTTATTATTTTTATTACGCAGAAGACTGGTTAGCATAAAGCTTACTAAATTAAGGTTACCATTTAAGTATGAAATAGCTAACAAAGTGTTTAAAGTGTAGTAATATCCCGTTTTCAGTAATATAACGCTAAAAATCCTAAACCGTGTTTTTAAAAACCTATAAAATCCTAAAATGCACTTTTTAAAATCCTAATTTGAATTTTTTGGGACCTAAAAATCCGAAGCCTACTTATTAGAGAATAAGTGACTTCTTATCTTTAGAGACTATTTCATCCCATCCATACTTGTCGAGGTTGTCCGCAAAGCGAAAGTCTTAATTAATCCTATACATTGCACATGCATAAGATTCAAAAGCTTGTAAAACCTTAACGTTCATCAGTAAATCAGTAATCAGCATACAATAGAGAAATCGGTTTACGAAAGAAGTCGCTTCCAAGGCTATTGTTTTATTATCTTCATTTTTTAAAAAAAAAACTAAAGCCATGTCATCTCTTCTTTTATTTACCGTTGACATATTAAAAAAATAAATAAAAGAGAATCTATAGTTTTCATAATCAAGGATGTTCCTCTAACACGTCGTTGGAATTATAAACTACACAAATGATGGCACAATGACCTTAATTGAAAATTTCCTCTTCTCTTCTTTAGTAACGATTCATAGTATCAGCATTAAATATCTGTACAAGTGTCAGCGTTTACAAGGTTTCAAACACCTCATCTTTTCATTACAAGAGAAGCAAAGATTTCAGATCGCTAGCTATTAATCACGTTACCTATATATAGATTTGCAATGATGCAAAATGAACAGTGCTGAAGAGAAAGTTTACTTGCTGAAAATTAAACAGGAAATGAATATTCAAATTTGAAGAATAAGTATTTAGCTATTATTATTCTATTCTGCTGTCTACAGTGTTCTGAATTTATATCAAGTATATTGTATGAGACATCGTATTTGTGAAAGGTTAAATTGGTGTTTGCTTCTTTGTTAGGCCAGCATGTTCATTAAAATCTCGATGGTTGTGTTACTGCTGACAGGTTTCCTTAATTGTCACTTACCGACTGACATCTGCTGTAGCATGAATGTGTCTTCCATTCTCCTATATAGCTCATCATAATTATTAGAAATTTTTCTATCTTAACGATATAAGCAACAGTGGCTGCTTTTTTTCGTGATTGCAGATGAAAGGTTGCCAGTCAAGTGATAATAAATTCATCATATTCTTTTCTTTTCCAGAACAATTGTAGAAGTGATGAGCCTAGATGCGGTTTTAAAAAAACGAATTAGATATTTCAACGGATTTTCATATTTTATGGTTTCTTAATTCAGAAGAAGCAATGCCCCCTGCTCCTCCATCGCGTCGGGAATATCAAAAGTCCGGGAACAAAAGACAACTCAGTTATGAGTAAAGGGTTTGGGTACAAAACCTCGCGAACCAAAACCTCGCCTGGCAAAAACCTCGCGGAACAAAATCTCGTCTGGCAAAAACCTCGAGGTCCTGATCTCGCGACACAGAAGCTCTCTTGGGAAGAAATGTCAGTATAAAACCTCATCATGACGATTTCCTCGATGTAGAATGTTCTACACATTGCTATGTGTATATATTTAATAATAATATGATTGCATTAAAATAATGACAAGAAAAAATTCTAATGCATGCTTTCCAATGCATCATCATATATATAAATGAAAATGTTTGTGACATCATATCTCTTGGGCCACACGACCGATCTCGATCAAATTTTCAACATACATGAGGTTCGGGCCTGGGATGGTTTTTATAATTTCACTTAGATGATCATGATAAAAGGAAATGATGGAATAAAGAAAGTGTGATGAAACGGAAATACACCCGAGAAAAGCCACGCACAAGATGCTTTGTCTATAATAATAATAATAATAATAATAATAATAATAATAATAATAATAATAATAATAATAATAATAATAATAATAATTATTATTATTATTATTATTATTATTATTATTATTATTATTATTATTATTATTATTATTATTATTATTATTATTATTTGTAATATGGAATTGCATATTAAAAAACTCATTGGGTAAATTTTAAGGAGAGGTTTCATCCCGCAAAGTTTTGACCGAGCGATATTTTGGGAAGCGAGGTTTTGTCCTATACAGTAAAGATACTAAAAACTGGAAAGAGAGGAAAGTTTTGGAAATAGTTGGTGTTTAATCTAGAATCTTACATTTCGAGCCAGCTGTTTAAGGTCAATACTAGAAGGCGCCCTTTGTAAAATGAAAAAACAATGTTTCCAGTTCAGCACGCTCTTCGAACGGAACAGCAAATATGACATTAAAAACGCACACATTGTTATGTGACGAAACCTAGAACACCTCAAATGCATTTTCCAACAATGTTGTATTGTTGATGTGTTGAGG